>NW_006921730.1:2304735-2328287 GCF_000298275.1 Orycteropus afer afer
AAATAAATGCTGTTTTTAGGCATTGTCGAGTTGGTTTTGCCCCATAGTATCCCTATGTACAACAGAACAAAACACTGCCTGGTCCTGGGCCATCTTCACAATCATCACTATGTTTGAGCCCATCATTACAGCCACTTTGATAATCCATCTCATTGAGGGTCATCCACTTTTTCCTAATTTGTGCATGTCAGTATTTTAAAGGGCTAATTAGGCTATAAATACAAACATAGTTGTAAAACATATATTTAATAATCAAGAAATTGAGTTGGTTTTGTTATACCACTTACAAAGTTCGCTTTTCAATTGTATGGTTATTATTACCAATGAACAGGAAACATCAAACATGATCAGCCGAGGACATCACTAATTAATATCTATCTAATCTTGACACAGTATATCAGTCATCCTCAGCATGGCTTCAGGGTAGAGAGTGTAGGGCTAGAAAAGGGATTCCTTGAGCTTTGTCAAAGGCAATATGGAGACTTTTTCCAGAGTGGCCAAGGGTCAGAGAAGGGCCCCAAGGCTGCCTTTTCCATCTGAAATGACTTTCTGGAAAAGTTTTCTGCCATAACCTGTGACGTCTGCAAAAATTACAAAAGGCAAGTCACTCATTTATCATCTCAGGATCCAGGGACATATCCTCCTGGGTAGTTTCTGGAGGTTGTCTCTAAAGCTGTTAATACCAGCTGCCATCTAGTCAGCTCTGACTCATGACAACTGTATGTGACTCAAAGCAAAACTATGCTCCAGAGGATTTTCAGTGGCTGAATTTTTGTTGTTGATTTGTGACTTAGAAGATACCAAGTGTTACAGAGTAAAACTGTAACTCATAGGGTCTTCTTGGCTGTAATCTTTATGGAAGAAAGTAACCAGGGCTTTCTTCTGTGGTAGGGTCTGCTTCGGTTTGAAACACCAAACTTTTGGTTACCAGTCAAGTCAAGACAATTTACACCACCCAGGGACTTTCATTGCCTGAATTTCTGGAAACTGATCACCAGGGATTTCTTCTGAACTGTGTCTAGATAAACTCAAACTGCAAACCTTTCAGGCAGAAGGAATGTGGGGCACTTGAGTTGTTTTCAGCTGCTGCTTCACAGTTTCCAAGTCAGTTTCTTGACAATAAGTGAGAGAGGAGAGAGAGGGAAAGAGAGAGAGATGGAGTTAGGTAGCAGGGAATGCCTATTAGTGATGGGAGTGTCATTCATATAAATTGTGTTTTCCCAGAGAACCACTGATATAGGTGATCTTACATGTTCCTAGCAACTCTGAAAAACTATGAATTCACAAGGTGTGGTTGGATGCAGAGGGAGGACCACTTCACTACGAGGCCAGAGACCAGAGTTCTGGCTCCCACTTCATGTTAGAGGGGTCTAAGGAGGTCATTGATCCTCTCTGGCTCTAGTGCCTCCATGCCTAAAGTGTTTTTGTCAGCAGGGGACTAACAGATGACCTTGGAGAGTTTCCTTCTGATTCACACTCTATAGTTCTAAGATATTATAAATATTTGAGTGTGTATCTTAAGTCTTGTATTTCATTCTTAGTTTTGTTACCTTACATGAAATGAGTTAATATAGCACTTAAACGAGGGTCTGGTACATAGGAAGTTCTATATTAATGTTTGTTAAACAAATAGTCTCTGTCTTGAATCAAACAAGTCTAGTGATAAGCTCTGCTTTATTTCCACTTCACCCAAATGACATTCCCGCAATGTCCAGCTCCTGCCTTTTTTTTTTTTTTTTTTTTTTTTTTTTTTTTTTTGAGAGAATGAGTTATGTCCTAGGCTTATCTGTCATAAAGGAATCCACTGCTAACTGCTGTGGGTCAGGTGCCAAAGGTTTCCAGCATCACATCAGGGGATTCCTGCACTAGGGGAAACAGTTCTTTCATTGCATTAGCCTTGGCTGTTAAATTCCTTGAAATGTGGGAGGGAAATGGGAAGAGATTTCCTGCTTAATTAACAGTTTTGCCCCACCAAGTTAACCAATGTCCTCCTTCTTTTTCTTCAATCAATGCAGAGACCTTTTACCTAACAACTATCAGGAAGACAGAAGAGAACAAAGAAGCAAGCAAAGTGACTCTGAGTAACCCAAAGATATGTTGCAAAGTGCTTCCATTAAGTCCTGTATTCTTTATGAACAGAAGTTCCTGGGATGCCTTCTGAGACCCTTTACTCTTATTTTAAATCAAATAAATGAGCATTAAAAAAAACTAAAAAACCAAACTCACTGCTGTTAAGTCGGATCTGACTCATAGTGACCCCTCCTGCGAGTTTACGAGGCCGTATCTCTATGGAAATAGATACCCTATCTTCCTTCCCAGGAGTGGCTGGTGCATTTGAACCACCAGCATTCTGGTTAGCAGTCAAATGCCTTAGGCACTACACCACCAGAGCTCCTAAATGAGCATTACCACTTTAAAAATCTGTGATACATTAGAAATAGTGAAAAAAGTAGTAAAAGTAGAAGTGTATTACTAAAGGCAAGCATACTAAAAGCAAGAGGTACAAATGGCTATAGGATTGAGAGAAGATAAACTGACAAAAGTAGATAAAAGAACTTTAAACATAGCATGAGATAATTTAGTATGGGGAGCCAGAAAAAAAAACCTAACCTAAGTCACTGCCATTGAGTCCATTCGACTCATAGTGACCCACCCTTGGGTTTTCAAGGTGGTATCTCTATGCCCAACCTTCTTTCCAAGGAGTGGCTGGCGAGTTTGAGCCGTCAGCTTTCTGTTAGCAGTCAAATGCTTTAGGTGCTACACACACACACACACACACACACACAAAGCAGTCAGTTGCCATTGAGTCAATCCTATTTATTACAACTCTATGTGTGTCTGAATAGAACTGTGTTCCGTGGGATTTCAGTGGCTGATTATTTTTTTAAGTAGATCACCAGGGCTTTCTTTTGAGGCACATCTGGGTGGACTCAAACCTACAATCTTTTGTTAGCAGCTAAGTGTGTTAACCATTTGTACCACTCAGAAACTCCAATAGGGACACATATCCCTATATTAAGAGTCACAAAGAACATCATTGCCACAAAAAGTGATTTTATAGTGGGGATTTTGAATCATCAAAAAAAGTTTAAAATTTCTTCAGGATGTTCCATATGTCACATATTTTCAAAAATGTGTATTAAAAATCTATGCAAATGAAAATATCTGGTACATAATGATACATCACAATTTTACAAAAACAATATACAGGTCAAGCATTTTATTTCCTAAGGATGTCAACAAATTAATTACTGTTTTGTTTCAGTAAGTTCATACTTTCAGGTTGTGTATTAGGATTTCTCACTTTTGAGGTCAAAGGGTGTGTTGGACCACATTTCAAACTTCTCCAGCAGGGAACTATTACAGCAGAGCAAGACTGTGCCACAATCTCAGGTTTAGGTTCTTCAGGTTTAGGCAAAACAGAAGACACTCATGAAGAATGCAGGCCCTGGAGACAGATCTGGGTAGAAAGTTCAACTCCACCACAAAATAGATGGAAAACTTTGTGGCCTTCACTCAACCCAGTCTCAATATGGTAATAACACCTATCTCAAAGGATTGCAAAAATTGAGTAGTTAATGCATATAAAGTAGAACAGTGCCAGGCATTAATAAGTACCCACTTATGATCACCAATGTATCTCACACAGTGGTTGCAACCATGGACTTAAAAATAACCATGATCATGAGGATGGTGCAAGACCAGATAGTGTTTCTTTCTGTTGTACTTAGGGTCACTAAGAGTCAGAACCGACTCGACAGCACCTAACGACAACAGCATTTATCTCATAGCTATTTATCATCACCATCATTATTATATTGTTGTTTGGTGCCATCAAGTTGATTTTGACTCTTAGGGACCCTGTGTGACACAGAAGGATGGCCCCATCGTTGTTGTTGTTGTTATGTGCCGTCGAGTCGGCCCCGACTCATAGCGACCCCTCCTTGGGTTTCCGAGGCAGTATCACTACGGAAGTAGGATTGCCCAACCTTCCTTCCAAGGAGTGGCTGGTGGGTTTGAACCGCCAGCCTTCTGGTTAGCAGTCAAGCACCTTAGGCACTATGCTACCAGAGCTCCCAGATGGCTCCATAGGGCTTCCAAAGTTGTAATCTTTATGGGAACAAATATCTAGGTCTTTCTCCCATGGATCTACTGGGTGGATTTGAACCACTAACTGACTGAAAATTCTTCATATATTTTTTCCCTGTGAAAAAGCTCATTTTGATAAGCCAAATAATATAATCATGCTAGAGACAGGTGAGGGTTTTTTGTCTTGTTTTGTTTTTTTCCATTTTAATTTGTTCACCTGTGTGTGGGCTGAGAGTTCAGAACTAGGTTTATTGGGCTATGAACAACATAGACTGGAAGGGTAAAGAAGAAACATGGGGGCAGGAAAGATTAAGTTTATAGATCATCAGGCACAAATTGCATTACAAATTCAGCTAGGATGGAATTGTGTTACCATGTGTCATTTTGATTTAAAAATTTATCATCTTCAAAATTGACTTAAATTTTTTTTATTCTGAAAAATTAAAAAAAATAAAATAAAAAAAGCATGTTTCATGGCTTCGTTAAAGATGAGACCCATATACAAATGTCTCCAGTAAATAGATGAAAGTTTTATTCACTAGAAAAGCATAAATGTGGAGAGAATCCCCTGTGTCAGTAAGATTCAGTCAGAAAATCAAAAACCATGCTACATATTTTAACTAGAAATGAATTCAGCATAAAGCGTTGTTGTTGTTGCTGTGTGCCGTCAACCCCTTCTTGGGTTTCCAAGGCAGTATCAGTACAAAACTCTTAGAAAGACTAAAGTAGCAAAACAGGAGTTGTCAAAAGTTTCAGAATACTGAAAGGAATTGCTACCAGTTTAGTTCCTCATGGTTCCAGAATGACTAAAACAACAAAAACTCATCAGAGGAGTCTACTCCCCCACCCACCACCACTATCAGAGAACCAAAAAGAAAATAAATAAAATAGGTTTGCCTTCTTCCACCTTCCCAAACCCATGTAAGAATATTTTGTTGGCAGATTCTTGCCTATTTGGAACCTTGCTAATAAGAGAGCCCAGGAAACACACTTCCAAAGCTCTCTGTGCTGCAATACAGTGCAGAGTGAATAAAGGGTATAGGGGTGTGAGTGCCAGCAAACAATTTTGATACCAACATTCTTGTATTGTTAACTGCCCTTAAGTAAACCCATCACTCATGGTGACCCACAAATTGTGGTGACCCCTCCAGAAAGGAAAGAAGTGCTGCCTGACCCTAGGCCATCCCCATGATTGGTTGGGTTGGGAACTGTGATCTATAGTGTTTTTTAATTGGCTGATTTTTGAAAGTAGATTACCAACCCTTTCCTCCTAGTCTGTTTAGTCTGTCAGCTCCACTGAAACTTGTTCAGCATCACAGCAACACAAAATCCACCACTGACAAACAGGTGGTGTTCTGGTTACCTAGTGCCACTCTGACAAGAATATACCACAAATGGGATAGCTGGACAAACAAGCATTTATTCTCTTACAGTTTGAAGGCTTTAAGTCCGAGTTCAAAGTACCAGGATCTAGGAGCTGGGTGAAAGCCCCTCAGCCTTGGGCTTCAGCTCTGCCTCCTACTCCTGACCCACTGGAGCTAGAGGCTTTTCTTCACTCAGCTGCTGGCCGCTGAGGCTGACAAGCCCAAGGTTGACAAGTGAAAAGGCACAGTCTAGATGTTACCAAACTACATGGTAGGCCGTTAATTCAAGTCCATTGAAAGTCCCAACGTCGGCAGAACATGGTAGGCTGCTGAACAACAACATAGCTACATGCAGGGTTCAAGCGTGCCATCAGCTAGAGACCATTGCCTAAGCTGCTGCTTATATACAGGAAGCAGATTACATCCCTAAAGCAGCTACTCAGCTGCTCACAGTAGATTCCACCATGGAGTTGATTATCAGTCTCATCATGGGGAATACTACATCCACCTGCTCACCCACAACAAGCCCCAGCCAAGTTGACACAGAACTTTAACTACCACAGGTAGTATTTGTGTGTGAGGTGCACTGGTCAGAATGAAACCCACAGAAGATGAGGATTCTACCACTGAACCACTTCTACTCACATGATATTAGAACTTCCAAAACCCCATTCTCATTGTAAGAGAACCCAGGGAAATGCCCCTTTTGTTACTGAGACAAGTCTAAGACAATGAACTGCCTTTCAGTCACATACAAATTACCTACCCAGGCCTTCTGTGACCCCAGAAGATGAAGTAATCCCCACTGACAAATTACATAGTGCTCAAAGTCAACATTAAAAAAGTTAGAGAGCTCCCACCACTAAAGCCCACTTATAAAGGAACTTTCTATAAAATATTAATGGAGAATTTACTTTAACAATGAAAATTCCCCTTAATGAAACACCAAAAAGAAAAGATGACTCCCTCCTTTTAAGGCTAGAATCATTGTCCCAAAAGTTTTTAACTGATATTTAGTTTTCTTTTCTGGACAGATGACCAAATAATTCATATCAAGAAAAATGAGCAATGTCTTTATAACTTTCCCAGAGATAGCACTTTAGAAAAGTTTCATATTTTACCCCAACTTGAAGAATATTAATTTGTCCCTCTTTTGATGGCTTTACCCTCTCAACTTGTTTTTATTCTTTCACTTTCAGTTCAAAGCAACCTTTTAATTTGGGGCTTTCCGTTCATGATTTTTTTTCTGGAATAAGAGCCAAAGCTTTTCTATTTATACCAAGTTGTGCAAGAGTTGCTTATCCTCTAAACAAATACAAAAATCACTCAAAATGCTTTGTCTTCACATCTTTCAGCTAATAGCCTAACACCAAAAGGGCATTAAATGAAGATCTTTTCACAGTGAAAGTGTAATTTATTTTTATCTTATTAATTGTAGCCTTACTGTAAATATTTTAAGGGTTTTGGACAGGATACAACAACACATGTATCCCTTAGATCTGAGAGTTCATATTCTTTCTAATGGAATAATTAAACAACACATATGCCCTAACAAATTGCCCTGGAATTTATTCCTACTCACTGTGACCCCATGTGTTGCAGAATACAACTACACTTAACAGGATTTTCAAGACAGAAACAGACAACCAGGCCTGACTCCCATCATGCCTCTAGGTGGGTTTGAACCATCAACCTTTTGGCTGGTAGTTGAGTACTTAACCAATTACACCACCCAGGGATTCCCCATCTACCCTAAACCCATTGCTGCTGAATCAGTTCTGATTCATAGTGACCCAAGAAGACTGTTCCATAGGGTTTCCAAGGCTGTGATCTTTATGGAAGCAGACTGCCACATCTTTTTTCCCTAGAAGCAAATTGCTTCATCTTTCTCCCAAGAGGCTGATGGGTTCAAACTGCAACCACTCAGTTAGCAGTTCCAACCGACCAGCCACTCCATGGGAGAAAAATGTGGCAGTATTCTTCCATAAAGATTAAAAAACACATTTTTCCATTCATGCAAAATCTGCCTTATGCACAGAGGAAGATGACATGGAGGTAGCTCCAGAGACCAGATCCTTGGAATTGCTGTTTCCCTGGCACTGCTATGCTCTGGATCCCAAGGCCCTGTTGTTAGAGTTTGTGCTTAAGCAAAGCTGGGACCCTCATCTACAACAGAAGCACTGTTCCTGGCTCTGGGGCCCAGGCAACTGGCAGGGTCAAGACCATTGCTGGGCTTGCTGCCTGTTCCCTTGCCTCCATGCCACCCCCTCCACAGCCCCAGCCACCTAACATTGATTTTGCATAATGACCTGGTCCTTGGAACCTAATCATGTCAATAAGGGAGGAATGGATATACTAGTAATCAGGTATGACACACTAATTCTAGAATATCCTAAAGTAAATAAGAAAGTTGTTATAATCATAAAGTAACTTTTATTGTCCTTATACCTATATAACAAAATACCTAGCTCAATAAATGAGTTCACCACTGGGCTTACAGTTTCTTCGAGTAGTAACAATGTCAAATCTTTATTATCTTAGAATCAGCTATGAAACATCAAAATCAACAAAGTGAAAATAATTCAGAGAGACCATTGTCATCTGATAACTGTCTACCCACCTATTTCACAATAGACTGTTGTGTTGTTGTTAGACACCCTTGAGTCAGTTCCAAGTCATAGAGACCCAAAGTACAACAGAAATAAATTCTGCCCGGTTCCATGCCATCCTCACAATCATTTCAATGTTTGAGCCTGTTGTTGTAGTCACTGTGTCAATCCACTCACTGAAAGTCTTCTTCTTCTTTCTGATCCTCTACTTTACCAAGCCTGACATCCTTCTCCAGGGACTAGTACCTACTATTGACAAGTCCAAAATAAACTAGATAAAGTCTCACCATTAAAGCATTCTGACTTTACTTCTTCCAAGACAGATTTGTTGTTCTTTTGGCAATCAATGGTATGTATATTCAATATTCTTCACCAACACCATAACACAAAGGCATCAATTCTTTTTCGGTCTTCCTTATTCATTATCCATCTTTCACATCCATATGAAGTGACTGGAAATTAAAACAAGTCTATGAGAGACAAAATATGACCTTGATTATATCCCTCCTGAATTTAGTGACCATCTAAATAATAGATGTGATGCACTGAACACCAATGACCAAAAACCAGACAAATTGTGGAATGACATCAAGAACATCATCCAGGAAGAAAGCAAAAGGTCATTAAAAAGACAGCAAAGAAGAAAAGACCAAAATAGATGTCAGAAGAGACTCTAAAACTTGCCCTTGAGCAGACAGTAGCTAAATAAAATGGAAGAATCAACAAGATGAAAGAGCTGAACAGGAGATTTCAAAGAGCAACTCAAGAAGACAAGGTCAATTATTATAATGAAATGTGCAAAGACCTGGAGTTAGAAAAAGGGAAGAATATTTCCCTTTCAGCATTTCTCAAGCTGAAAGAACTGAAGAAAAAAACCAAGCCTCATGTTACAATATTAAAAGATTTTATTGGCAAAATATTGAATGACATACAAAACATAAAGTAAGATGGAAGGGATACACAGAGTCACTGTACCAAAAAGGAATGGTTAATGTTCAACCATTTCAAGAAGTTGCATATGATCAAGAACCAATGGTATTGAAGAAAGAAGTTGAAGCTGCACTGAAGGAATTGGAAAAGAACAAGGCTCTAGGAATTGATGGAATACCCATTGAGATGTGTCAACAAATCGATGCCATGCTGGGGACACTCACTCTATATCAATAAATTTGGAAGACAGCTACCTGGACAACCGAATAGAAGAGATCCATATTTGTACCAATTCCAAAAAAAGGTGATCCCACAGAATGTGGAAATCACTGAACAATACCATTAATATCACATGCAAGTAAAATATTGCTGAAGATAGTTCAAAAATACTTGCAGTAGTGTATTCACAGAGAACTTCAAAAAATGCAAGCTGGATTCAGAAGAGAACATGGAATAAGAGATATCATTGCTGATGTCAGATGGATCTTGACTGTAAGCAAAGAATACCAGGAAGATGTTTACTTATGTTTTATTGACTAGACAAAAGCATTTGATTGTGTGGATCATAACAAATTCTGGATAACATTGAGAAGAATGGGAATTCCAGAACATTTCATTGCACTCACGAGGAACCTGTACATAGACCAGGAGACTGTCATTCAAACAGAACAAGGGAATTTTCATGGTTTCAAACAGGAAGGGAATGTGTCAGGGTTGTATCATCACCATATGTATTCAATCTGTATGCTGAGCACATAATATGAGAAGTTGGACTATATACAGGAGAGCATGGAATCAGGATTGGAGGAAGACTTATTAACAACCTACGATATGCAGATGACACAGCTTTGCTTGCTAAAAGTGAAGATGATTTGAAGCACTTACTGATGAAGATTAAAGATTACACATTCTGCAATATGGAATACATCCCAACATAAAGAAAATGAAAATCCTCACAACTGGGCCAATAAACAGCATCATGATAAATGGAGAAAAGATTGAAGTTGTCAAAGATTTTGTATTACTTGGTTCTACAATCAACACCAATAGAAGCAGCAGTCAAGATATCAGGTGATGTATTGCACTGGGAAAATCTGCTGCAAAAGACTTCTTTAAAATGCTGAAGAGCAATGATGTCTCTTGAAGACTAAAGTGCACCTAACCCAAGCCAAGGTATTGCCTCATATGCATGTGAGAGCTGGACAATGAATAAGGAAGACCAAAGAAGAGTTGATACTTTTGAGTTGTGTCATTGGTGAAGAATTCTGAAAGTAACATGGACTGCCAAAAGAACTAACTAATCTGTCCTGGAATAAGTGCAGCCAGAATGCTCCTTAGAAGCGAGAATGGCTAGACTTCATCTCACCTACTTTGGTCATGTTAGAAGGGACCATTCCCTGGAGTAGGATATCATGTTTGGTAAAGTGGAGAATCAACAAAACAAGGGAAGGCCCTCAACTAGATGGATTGACACAGTGGTTGCAAGGATGGGCTCAGGTATAGCAACTATTGTGAGGCTGGCACAGGACCAGGCAGTGTTTCATTCTGTTGTACATAGGGTCACTGTGAGTCACAGCCAACTCGACAGCACCTAACAACAACAACAGGCCAGGCACAGGAGTTCTGGTGTTATAGTGGTTAAGGCATTTCGCTGCTAACCAAAAAGTTGGTGGCTCAAATCCACCAGTAACACTGTGGAAGAAAGTAAGCTGTTTCTGTAAAGTTTTATAGCTTTGGAAACTCGATGGGGAGTCACTATGAGTTGGAATTGATTCCATGACAGTGAATTTGGTTTTTCAGTTTGTGTTTAGGTGCACCTTAGTCCTCAAGGTGACATCTTTGCTTTTTAATACTTTAAAGAGGTCTTTTGCAACAGATCTGCAAAATTATTTTCAAATTTTTAATTATTTTCAACAAAATTTTACTTGTGTTTGATATTAATTATATTGTTCAAATTTTTCCATTCTGTTTGGTCACCTATCTTTCGAATGGTCACAAATATTGCTCTCTTCCAGTTGGTTGGCCAGGTAGCTGTCTTCTAAATTTCTTGACATAAATGAGTGAGTGCTTCCAGAGTTGTATAAGTTTGTTGAAAACCTTCAATTGTTATTCTGTCAGTTCTTGGAGCCTTGCTTTTTACTAATGCCTTCAGTGCAGGTTGGAGTTCTCCCTTTAATACCATTGAGTCTTAATAATGTGCTACCTATTGAAATGGCTGAATATTGACCAATTATTTTTGGAATACTAGCTCTGTGTATTCTTTGTATCTTCTTTTGATGCTTCCTATATAGTTCAGTATTTTGCCCATATAATCCTTCAATATTACAACTCAAGGCTTGAATTTTTTCTTCAGTTCTTTCAGCTTGAGAAATGCTAAGCATGTTCTTTTCTTTAGGTTTTCTAACTCCAGAACTTTGCACATTTCATTAAAATATTTTACTTTTCTTCTAAAACCTCCCATTGAAATCTTCTGTGAAGCTCTTTTACTTCATCATTTCTTCTATTTGCTTCAGCTACTTTATTTTCAAGAACAGGAAGTTGCAGAATCTCTTTTGACATCAATTTTAGCCCTTACTTTTTCTGTCTTTTTAATGACCTTTTGCTTCCTTCATCTATGATGTCCTTGATGTCATCCCACAACTCATGTAGTCTTTGGCCATTAATGTTCTGTGCACCAAATCTGTTCTTGAGATGGTTCCTAAATTCAGATAGGATATACTCAAAGTCCTTCTTTGATTCTTGTGAACTTATTTTAATTTTCTCTACCTTCAAGTTAAACTTGCATAAGAGCAATTGGTGGTCTGTTCCGCAATCAGCCCTTGGCCTTGTTCTGACTGATGATATTGAGCTTCATCATCTTTCCACAGATGTAGTCTTATTTTAATCCTGTGTATTCCATTCTACAAATTCTACATGTCTAGTCACAGTTTATGTTATTGGAAAAAAGGTATTTGCAATGAATAAATTACTGGTTTTGAAAAATTCTATTGTGCGATCTCTGTCATCATTTCTATTACCAAGGCCATATTTTTCCAAATACCAATGCTTCTCTTTTGTTTCCAGATTCAACATTCAAATCACCAGTAATTATCAATGTATCTTGATTGTCTGATTGATCAATTTCCAGATTGCAGAAGTTGGTAAAAATTTTCAATTTTTTCATCTTAGGCATGAGTGATTGGTAAGCAAATTTGAATAATAGTCAAATTAACTGATCTTCTTTGTAGGTAGATGGATAATATCTTATCACCAGCAGCATTGTACTTCAGAAGATAATTAATGTTCATTTTGATGATGACTGCAACATTATTCTTCTTCAATTTGTCATTGCCAGCATAAAAGATAATATGATTATTCTATTCAAAATGGCTAATACTAGTCCATTTCAGCTAACTAATGTGTAGGATATTGATCTTCATAAATTCCTTTTCATTTTTTATTACTTCCAACTTTCTTAGATTCATATTTTGCACATTCCACATTCTGATTATTAATGGATGCTAGAAGCTGTTTCTTCTCATACCACATCAGCAAATGAAGGTCCCAAAAGCTTTATTTCATTCATGTCATTAATGTCAACTCTACTTGGAGAAGGCAGTTCTTCCCTAGTTGTATTTTGAGTGTTTTTCAGCCTGAGGGGCTCATCTCTGGCACTGTATCAGACAATGTTCTGTTAGTGTTCATGAGATTTTCACTAGACAATCTTTTTAGAAGTAGATCTCCAGGTCCTTCTTCCTAGTCCATTTTAGCCTAGAAGCTCTGCTGAAATCTTTCCACCATGGGTGACCTTGCTGGTGTTTGAAACACTGGTGACATAGCTTCCAGTATCACAGCAACATACAAGCCACCACAGTATGACAAACTGATAAACACAAGGTGGTCACAAGAGGCTAATTGTATCACATTCTTGAGAAGACAAATACTGTGAGCTATATTGAAACCAAATCAGTGGCACCTAGAAAAACAACATATTACACTGAGACTTTCCTTTGCAGCTATCAAAGAAGTTCATGGCATTTTCCAAGGACAGCCATTATTTATTTCTTTTACATCTGGCCCAGTAGACAAAAGATTTAACCAAGGTCACAGAAATAAAATTATAGGGCCAGAAATAGGAGGGAGCAAGCCCACTTTAGATTCCCACCCCACAGCCTTACCTATCAAGTATCTTAACTGATTCTTCACAGAGTTAAACAGGGTGGAAGTGGGAGTGTGCTCAGTTATCACTGGACAGTTAATTTCTCCAAATTCCAGTTGAGTAAATATGGGTACATAAACTTGTCTTTTTCATTCTGTGCTTCTGAATAATGTCAAACCCATTTTATTGCCTAACTCTACTTTAAAACCATCTCATAAATTTAAAGCCAACTATTTTCAGACACATTGACATTTTAAAATTTTATCCAAATATTTGTTAACCAAAGGTACCACCATCAAAATAAGTATATACTTAAAGTGACAATTTTGAAAAATAGCCCCTCCATGTTGTTGAGTCCATTTTCAAGTCATATTGACCCCATGTGACAGAGTAACCTGCCCCATAGCATTTTGTAGGCTGTGATTTTTATGGGAGCAATTCTTTCTACCACAAGCCTGTTGGGTTGATTCAAACCACCAACCTTTTGGTTAGCAGCCCAGCACTTAACCATTGCACCACCATGGGAATAGATAGAGGGGGAAAAAAAATCCCACTGTCATTGGGATCGAACTCTTAGCAACCTCCATTGGGTTTCCAAGGCAGTACATCTTTACAGAAGTAGATTGTCCTGTCTTCCTTCTGTGGAGTAGCTGGTATTATATATATATAAAGAATTATATATATATTATATATATATACATATAAAAAAAAAATATATATATATATATACACACACACACACACATACATATATGTATGTATGTGTTTATATATATTAAAGAGAGATAGAGAGAGAGGCAACTATGAAAGATAGCCTTCATACAGAGATACATAAATATAAACATAGACATATACAGATAGAGATGTAGATGTAGATATTGATTCTGGTATATTCATTCATTCAACAGAGAATTTTGAGCTCTATTGTTTGTCAAAGCCCATTGTGGGCTCTGTTCTTGGCACTGGGGATATTACAATTAACAAAACAGTAAAATTCACAACCTTCATGGAGCTCACATTCTAGGAAGGAAATTAAGATAAATAAAAAAATAAAACAATATGTTATGCATAGTATAATATTTGGGAAAAGAATAAAAGCAGAAAGAAGGGCAGGAGTGGAGTATCTGATGCTGGTCAGCTGCATGGGGATTAGAGTCCCTGTGCCTAAGGAAACTCTGGACATCATTTAAGGACAGACAGAAATGGAAGGAGGCACATAAGATTTGAGCTAGTGGTCTCAAGGCAGAAAGTGATATTAAGGCTATGAGAGGTAAGAGTCTTGTTAGAAATATTTGACATTCTAGAGCCCCTATCCATTCCTGCTATTGGCTGTATAAAGTATGAAATCTCTGAGATTCTTTCTAGATGCTCAGTGAATAATTCTGTCACATTATAACATTTCTGTAATTCATACAGTATGACAACTCAACAAAATTTCAACTCATCAAGGCTTTTTTGGTGTGTGTGTCCTTTCTCCCACTCTGCCTTAGCACCTGAAAGAATGATGTACAAATAATACAATTACAGCTTAATGTAATAAAAGAATGAGGGAGGGAGAGAAGTAAAGAAAGAAGTCAGAGAGGTTTAGAGAAAAGAAGGGAAGGACAGAGAGTTAGAGGGGAAAAAGCAAATAATTAATGTGAATTACTGACTTGGGTAACTAAGTCAATGCAAATATTGTCTCCTGATTTTTACATCAACTGTGACTATCCAACCCCATTGTTTTGGCTTTAACCAAAAAAAAAAAAAAAACTCAGGGCCCTCAAGTCGGTTCCACTCATACCGACCCCTTTTAAAGAGCAAGTGATGAAGAGTATTTACCTCACTTTGGATATTAAAAAAAAAAAAAAAATGCTGAGTTTTGAAAGTTGATGTGATTTACCCTCCATTGAAAAAAAGGAGGAAATTGGCAGTAAGTCAATCAGAGATGATTGCCTCATTGAAACTATGGCTTTCCAAAGTGCATTACAGTTTTCTCAAGGTGTTAGAACTGCTACATTGAAGTCTACCATTTTAGCCATTTCATCATCATCCACTTAAACCAAACCAAATTCACTACCATCGATGGGTTTGTCTGACTCATTCATGTCCTCTTGCTTGAGTCTCCTTGTAAACAGTGGCAAAATGTGTGAGATGTCTTGTGGGGCTTAGCCTTGCTGCTATGACATAGATTTATTTTTTAAGTTTATTTCCACTGTGCAATACTCAATGACTTAGATAGGAGTCAAATTTTTGAGTTTGACTTCTTTCAGCAGCATGTTCAAGTCAAATGGCATAAATCAAATTACAGAGCCCAATACAGCAATGAGTGGTCCCAAAATGACTTGCTCAATGATAATAATAATAATAGAATTGTGCATCTACATTTACCATCTTGACAACCTTGTAAAGCCCTATAGTAGATACTGTGATTAACTTCTCAACATTCATTCCATTCTCAGATGATGAGTCTGGTTGTGTCTAGGGTAGGATGGAGAGTTCACTCACACATGACCAAAGTTGACCTAATTTATGAAGTGAAGGACTCATATCCCACAGTGGAGGATTGGGAGTTTCTACCTTCAACTAAACAGAACAAGGGATTACATCCCCTACTGCCACTGGCAACAACCTTGTAATTATGAAGGGAAGCAGCTGTGGATCACATCTATCCCTGCCAGAGGAAGACCTGGAAGTATCCCAGGTAATTTTTGACATTTTAAAGCCACTGATTAAGCTGCACATGCAATCCATGCTACATCTGAACTTCTAATTAATTACATGAGATAATAAATTTTCCTATCACTTGAGCCCATTTGAAACTGGGTTTTCTGATCCAGAAAGCATTTAAGTGATGCAGGTGAGTAATACTATCTCTGTTTCACAAAAGAGGAAAGTGACACTCAGAGATCCTACAACTCTTCCTCAATGTTGAACTGAGAATAAATAATAGTATTCAACCCAGGTCTCTAGGTTCCGTGCTTTTGTCCCTAATTATAGTTTCACATTTCCTCATCAAATTAAGTACTAAAGCCTTCTATTTTCATAGCTCAAAACAACAAATTCACTGCTGTCCAGTCGCATCCAACCCATAGCGACCCCTCCTTGGGTTTCCGAGGTGGTATCACTACACGAAGTAGATTGCCCAAACTGTGAAATATTTACTAGCCACTTTCCTGGGTAAAAAGATCATTTGGAAAAGTGGAAGAATATTTGAGATCCATAGATGCTTCTCTATTTAAAAAAAAAAGATAAGGATTAACCATAAATCAGTGGGTCAAAGATTAATGTTACTAAGTACATCAGCCATGCCATTAGGATCTAAAAATACTCCAAACCCTAAACAATGAAATGCTCTTGACGTCAATGGAAAACTCAGTTGGTTGATATCACTTTATAACCTCCCTACAACTGCCTCACAGATAAACTGGTGCTGTGGTCTTTCATGTCAGGACCATAAAAATACCCTCTGGACTTCATAATACATTAAATTCTTGTCAACCATGAGTCATGGACTATACATGTAACCTCAGACTCCAAACATAAGATGAATTAGGTAGACAGACCTAGAGAGAAGCTTCACTGCTCTTTTTAAATCCACATTAGTTATATTTTTATGGGAATTGTATTTTTATGGAGTTTAGATTTGGATTTAGTCTACTGAAAAATATCTTCAAAGCTAACAGCTAATATAATTTGGCAAAAGGTCAGTGATATCAGTTGAATTATTTGAATATTTAGTTAGCTGTATCAGATTACTGCTTATCTCAGATTCTGAAAACATAATCTGAAAAGTCACTTTTCACAGCCAAATGTCACTAACCACCTTTTCATCTGGGATTTAACAGCAACAACAAAAGGCAGAATTAATTCCTCCTTCTCTTTTTCCAGGGAGCTCTGGTAGCATAGCACTTAAGGCACTTGACTGCTAACCAGAAGGTTGGCGGTTCAAACCCACCAGCCACTCCTCGGAAGGAAGGTTGGACAATCTACTTCCATAGTGATGCCATCTCGGAAACCCACGGAGGGGTTGCTTTGAGTCGGTTCCAACTCAACGGCATATAACAACAACAACAACATCTCTTCTTCCAAGGAGCCCTGGTGGTACAGTGCCTAAGGCATTCGACTGCTAACCAGAATGTTGACAGTTCAAACCCACAACAGCTTCACAGAAGGATTATGGGGCAATCTACTTCCACAAAGAGTTACCACGTTGGAAAACCAATGGGGGTCTCTATGAGTTGGTATCAACTGGATGGCAGTGAGTTTGGTTTTGGGGCTCTTCTGCCAGTGAGCACTCATCCATGAGGCTTTTTTCTTTCTCTAGCCAAAACCAAACTCACTGTCTGTGGTGAATTGCTTGATGTGACCATTCTAACCATTGCCCTCTTTGTGATATATTGTAAATCCTATTATGCATGCCTGTTCAGGGGTGTGTGGTATTTAAGGCCATGTGTCAACTTGTCTGGGAAGCTGGTAGTAGTTAATTCCCTATAATGACTGGCAATCAACTCCATTATGGAATTTGCCCTGAGCAACTGAGTAGCTGCTTTTAAACTCCTGGTTGTTAAAGTCATCGACTTGTGGTATTTCTGTTGAAACAGCATGAAGTAACCGAAACAAGTGGGATATATCTTGAGTTCCTCCTTGCTGGAGGGGGTAACTCAAATCACCACCCTTAGCTTCCTTGGAGGTATATACAGGAATCTCCTGAGAAGGTTATCTCTTGCTCCAGTTCTGCATTTTGGCTCATCATAATCTCACCCCTGGATTTGAGACAACAGCTGTCATCTGATCTGCTGACTTAGGTTCATCAAACCCTGAGAATCCTCCAGACCTACTTACAGACCTGGGACTTGCCAGCCTGCCAACCTCCCAGCCTGCACTACATGAGACAATCCCTTGGATGTCTGGAGTTCTGAGAGATGTTACAGCGAAATACAGGACCCTAAGACAGGAAGGAGATTACTGAGAGGAGGAGTTAATGTCTGAAATGATGGAGTGGCATGGTCAACCAATTCATCATGAGCTTCATTTCCACTTGAAAACTTCCTCTGGAAGGATACCCATTGCACTACTGGATGGTCATAACTCTGAATTTTTGGTAAATATCATGCTATCTCTAAATCAAAAATTCCTTTCTTTTATTTATTCTATTACTACTCTCTAGATTTAAAACTAAACTCACAGCCATCAAGTGGGTTCCGACTCATAGTGACCCCTCCTGGGGTTTCCGAGGTAGTACCTCTACAGAAGTAGATTGACCAACCTTCCTTCCGAGGAGTGTCTAGTGGGTTTTGAATCACCAGCCTTCTGGTTAGCAGTCAAATGCCTTAGATACTATACCACCAGAGCTCTTACTCTCTAGATTGGCACTGTTTAATATGGTAGCCACCAGATACATATATTATTAAGCACTTAAAATGTGGCTAGTGGCTAGTACAGATTGAGATCAGTTTTAAGTGTAAAATGCACACTAGGTTTTGAAGACAGAACAAAAAGGAAAAAAAATGTAATTATCTCATTCATAATTTTTATACTGACTAAATGATGAAACAACCACTCATCTGTCAGTTTGTCGTACTGTGGTCACTTACGTGTTACTGTGAGGCTGGAGGCTATACCATCAGTATTTCAAATACCAGCAGGGTCACCCAGGATGGACAGATTTCAGCGAAGCTTACAGACTAAGGCAGACTCAGAAGAAAGAAGGGGTCATCCACTTCTCGAAGAATTGGCCAGTGAGAACTTTATGAAGAGCAGTGAAACATTGTCTAATATGTTATTGTAAAACTTTATGAATATCCCTTAAACATTGTCTGATATAGTGCCGGAAGATGAGCCCCTAAGGTTGGAAGATGTGATTAGGGAAAAGCTACCTCTTCAAGATAGAGTTGACCTTAATGACATGGATGGAGTCATTTTGGGACCTCCATTTGCTGAGGTGGCACAACTCAAAATAGGAAGAAATAGCTGCAAACACCCATTAATAATCAAAACATGGAATATATGAAGTACAAATCTAGGAAAATTGGAAGTTGTCAAAAATAAAATGGAAGGCATAAAGATCAATATCCTAGGCATTAGTGAGAGGAAATAGGCTGGCATTGGCCATTTTCAGTCAGACAATCATATGATCTTCTATGCCAGAATGACAAATTGAAGAAGAATGGTGTGACATTCATCCTCACAAGGAATCTTTCAAGATCTATCCTGAAATACAATGCTGTCAGTGATAGGATAATATTCAAGACCAGTTAATAATACTATTTTTCAAATTTACTCACCAACTAAAGCCAAACATAAAGAAATTGAAGATTTTTACCAACTTCTGCACACTGAAACTGAGCAAACACACAATCAAGGTGCAGTAATTGTTCCTGGTGATTAGAATGGGAAAGTTGGAAATGAAGAATCACTGGTAGTTGGAAAATCTGGCATTGGTGATAAAAATGTCACCAGAGATCACATGATAAAATTTTTCAAGATCAATAACTTATTCATTGCAAATACCTTTTTTCAACAACATAAATGGTGACTATATAAGTGGACCTTGCCAGATGGAATAAACAGGAATCTGATTGACTACATCTGTGGAAAGAGGTGAAAGAGAAGTTCAATATCTTCAGCCAAAACAAGACCAGGAGCCAACTGTGGAACAGACCATCAACTGCTCATGTGCAAGTTCAAGTTGGAGTTGAAGCCTAAAACAAGTCCACGAGAGCCAAAATATGACCTTGATTATACCCCTCCTGAATTTAGAAGCATTCTGATGAACATACTGAACACCAGTGACTGAAAACCAGAAGAATTGTGGGATGACTTCAAGAACATCATCCATGAAGTAAGCAAAAGATTATTAAAAAGACAAGAAAGGAAGAAAAGACCAATATAGGTATCAGAAGAGACACTGAAACTTGCTCTTAAACAGAGAGTAGCTAAAGCCAATGGAAGAAATGACAAGATAAAAGAGCTGAACAGAAGATTTCAAAAAGCAGCTAGAAAAGACAAAGTCAGTTATTAGAACAAAACATGCAAAGACCTCAAAAAACAAAACCAAACTCACTGCCATCAAGTCGATTCCAACTCATAACAACACCCTTTGGGTTTCTGAGGCAGTAAATGTTTATGGAAGTAGATTGCTCAGTCTTCCTTCCACAGAGTGGCTAGTGGGTTTGAACCTCAGGCACTGAGTCACCAGATCTGGAGTTAGAAAAACAAAAGGGAAGAACATGCCCAGCATTTCTCAAACTGAAAGAACTGAAGAAAAAATTCAAGCCTCAATGTGCAATATCGAAAGATTCCATGGGCAAAATATTGAACAATGCAGGAAACATCCAAAGAAGATGGAAGGAATACACAGAGTCACTGTACCAAAAAGAAATGGTTAATGTTCATCTATTTCAAGAGCTGGCATATGATCAAGAACCAATGGTATTGAAGGAAGAAATCCAAGCTGCACTGAAGGAATTGGTGGAAAATAAGGCTCCCGGAATAGGTGGAATACCCATTGAGATGTTCCAAAGGATGCCACACTGTAAGCACTTAATTATCTATGCCAAGAAATCTGGAAGACAGCTACCTGGCCAACTGACTGGAAGAGATCTATATTTGTACCCATTCCAAAGAAAGGTGATCTCACAGAATATGGAAATTATCCAACAATTTTATTAATATCACAAGCAAATAAAATATTGCTGAAGATAATTCAAAAACATTTACAGTAGTGCATTGATAGGGAACTTCCAGAAATGCAAACCGGATTCAGAAGAGGACATGGAACAAGTGATATCATTCCTGATGTTAGGTGAATTTGGCTGAAAGCAAAGAATACCAGAAGGATGTTTACTTGTGCTTTATTGACTATGCAAAAGCAATTGACTATGTGGATCATAACAAATGTGGATAATATTGAGAAGAATGGGAATCCAAGAACACTTAATTGTGCTCATGAGGAACCTGTACATAGACCAGGAGGTTGTTGTTCAAATAGAACAAGGGGATACTTTATGGTTTAAAATAAGGAAGGGTGTATATCAAGGTTGTATCCTTTCTTCATACTTAATCAATCTTTACACTGAGAAAATAATTCGAGAAGGTGAGCTGTATGAAGAAGAAAGTGGCATCAGGTTTGGAGTAATTCTCATTAACTAACTATGACATGCAGACTACACAACCTTGCTTGTTGAAAGTAAAGATGACTTGAAACACTTACTGATGAAGATTAAAGACTACAGTCTACAGTATGGATTAAACCTCAACATAAAGGAAACAAACATCCTCACAACTGAACCAATAAGGGCCCATTCCCTGGAGAAGGATATCATGCTTAGTAGAGTAGAGGATCAGTGAAAAACGGGAAAGCCCTCAACAACATGAATAGACACAGGGCTACAATGATGGGCTCAGGTATAGCAAGGATTTTGAGGCTGACACAGGACTGGGTGGTGTTTTGTTCTGTTGTACCTAGGGTTGCTACGAGTCAAAGCCAACTCAACAGCACCTAACAACACCCTCAACATATGTTGAAGTGATATTTTGGATATATTGAGTTAAATAAAATACTTTAAAATTAATTTCCCGTATTTCCTTCTACTTTTTCAATATGGCTACTAGAAAATTTAAGATTACATATGTGTCCTGCATTATATTTCTGTCAGGTTGTGCTACTCTAGAAGAACTTCGTTTTTTTTTTTTTTTTCCCCCTCCATATAGTTCTTCAGATAGTTGAAGCAGCTATCCCTATAATGTAATCTTTACTTATCAGAGTTACACCCGTAATTTCTTCAACCATCTCTCTACTATTATCTTGGTTTCTATACCACAGAAAGTAACTAACACAAAATAAGTACTCATTAAATGGGGGCTGAAAACTAGAGGAAGGTGCTTTCCAGGAAAGAGCTGTCATGAGAAGGAAACACTACAAAAAGCGTTTGGTAATTAAGACGTCATTATTGTTCTTGGAAGCAGCGTGTTCTCCATGATGTGTAGGACAGAAGTCAGACTGCATGAGTTTAAGAAGTGAGTGGGCAGTGATTAAGAAGATGCTGTAAACATAGAGTCCTTTGTTGGGAAAGAAAGTATATAAAGAGGTAATAGTTCAGGGAATCTAGAGTAATTTTTTTTTAAAAAAATAAAGACTTAAGTATTCTTTTAATAAAGGAAGGAAGGTTGGGCAAATCTATTTCATAGTGATATTGCCTCGGAAACCCAAGGAGCGGTCGCTATGAGTCGGATCTGACTCGATGGCGCATAACAACAACAACAACAGACCTACCATTTGAACCACCCCATTTCTACTTTTCACCTTTTAATTAGTCCATGGATGGTCATGATGACACCAACAGTCATTAACAGCTTGCCTAGAAAATGGAGAATACCAAAAAAATTCATGTTTATTCAATTTGAAGCCACCTTGCATAGTAGTACGGGTGAAACATTGTCTAACCAGGAGCATCATGCCCATCAGCAGTCCTGATTCATGCTGATGGGAAAAGGACAGGGGAAAGGTAAAATTCAGGAATATCGTATTGGTGTTTATTATCCATACTAATTGGTAATTAAAAATCTAAAAGTTAATGATGTATTTTGTGATGATGGGACTCATGAATTAACTGTGAAATTATTCGGTGTTTTCTACTGATGCCAATAGTCTTATTATAATAGTATAAGAGAGTTTTTGTTTGTTTGTCTGCTTGTTTGCTTGGTCTTGTTTTTCAGTTTTCACAACAGGAAGTATAAGATTTTTCTCTAGTAGGAAAAGTTTCTCTTTTTTTTGGAAAAAAAATGTTTTTATTATGCCAAAACTTTGTAGAAAGAAAGAAGTTTTTCTGTATAACTTAGAGATGAGTATTGGGAGCTCCAGGAGGAAATTCAGAAAGTAGGGGTGGAAGAAAGAAGGAAAGGAAGGAGGTCAAACTGGATGACAGGACTTCATGTGTTAAATGACCCTTCCCTTGTTGTTGTTGTTGTTATGTGCCATCGAGTCAGACAGACTCATAGCGACCCCTCCTTGGGTTTCAAAGGTGGTATCGCTACGGAAGTAGATTGCCCAGACTTCCTTCAGAGGAGTGGCTAATGGGTTTGAACCACCAGCCTTCTAGTTAGCAGTCAAGTGCCTTAGGCACTATGCTACCAGAGCTCCTTGACCCTTCCCTAAGACCCTGGAAATTTCAATAACATCCACAAAAATTATATTATTCTTATTTGTTACATTTCATGTTCAGACTGGTGCATTGGCTGCATTTTAAAACAGTTTCTGGCTAGTCTACTCCAACTAATGGTGTTGTTGTTGTTGTTAAGTGCCGTCGAGTCGTTTCCGACTTATAGCAACCCCATGCACAGCAGAACGAAACACTGCCCGATCCCACGCCAGCCCCACAATCCCTGCTATACTTGAGCCCATCATCGCAGCCACCGTGTCAATCCATCTCGTTGAAGGCC
>NW_006921730.1:2331637-2340148 GCF_000298275.1 Orycteropus afer afer
ACCAAACAGTGTTTCTTTGCTATTCATAAGGTTTTCCCTGGCCAATTCTTTGAGAAGTGGATGGCCTCTTCCTTCTTCCTAGTCTGTCTCAGTCTATTAGCTGGGCTGTTACCTGTGCACCAGGTGCATCTCGCTGGGTTTTAAACACCAGCGGCTCAGCCTCAAAACTCACGTCTACATGTCATCACAGTAGGACAATTAGTTTTGCGGTGAACTAATGGTGAGCTCCTGCAAAATAATTGTTTCTAATGTAAACTATATGCACCCACTCCTCACTTATCGACATGTTTGGGTTCCAAAGACAAGGTAATTATGTGAAAAATCAGCATTGTGGGAAAATGGAGGATGGTCACATATGATCAAAAAATGTAAGAGGACTACATCTTTACATAACTGCCAAACCACTGAGAATAATGGCCCAGCAAAGTTGACACATAACCTTAATCATCACAGACAAGGTTACTCTCATCTCACACCTTGGCATTTGTTACTGCCAGATGTACATTGTTAATGCACAAAATAGTCAGATAGTAGGTTTCTTCCCCCACCAGGGTCATAAATGCTAAATGTTGGATAATGAGATAGTTGGTAAGTGAGGAGTAGGTATATTTTATTGCTGTCTACTGAATAAATGTCAAATTAACGGAATCATGGTTATCTGGGTAATATGGGTGATATTTTTTATTTTATCTGAATTAGCCAGGAATTTGAAGAAAAGTGAATATTTTATATCTTAATTATCTAGTTTTTCTGCCAGAACTCGTTTTCAGTATACTAGTCTCATTTATTTAGAGTTTTCTTTATGTGTAGGTTTTAAAATTGACCCAAGTGGTAACTAATTTTATACCTTTAAATTTAGTTTGTATTCAAAATGTCAAATTTATCTTCTATTCCTGGACTGTTGAAACTTCACTTAGCAACTATCTGTAGTTGCGAAGCTCAGATACCCCCTGGAACAGGAAGTTCAAAGTCCAAACTATCCTAGGCAGGGTAGGAGATGAATAAACATGTAAAACACGTTGATGTTGGGAATCTCCAGCTTGAGTTTCCTCAATTCCCCCTTTTAGGATTTCTTCCAAGTTCTTTCTCAGTCATTTCATGCAGCTTAATGCTAAAAACCAATGAATAAATGTCTTATTAAACTAATTTACACTGAGAAATTCTGGCTAGAAATAATTGAATTCTAAAGGAGTGTCCTGGAGTGGGTGCTGCTGAGCATAAAGGAATGAATCATGAATTAGAGCATACCAATAACAGGAGAAGGTCAATGTGAGGTGCAGATGGTTAGGTAGAGACCATACAGTTGACTACTTGGTCTCCTTATGTCTTAGAATAATTATGATCTTTGGGGCATACCTTAGTCTTCTACAGGGGTAATAAGGAAGGATACATTCAATGTTAAAGGATCAGAATTATTTAGAATAAACAAAAGTGCTTCTTCATCCTTTTCCCATTTTGAGTAATAATAGAGGAATAAACCAATCAATAGAGTGTCAGTCCCTCTTGGATTTCATTAATGTATGAAATCGTGTATATCATTAATAAAAAATTAATATTATCTCTACATTGAATCTCATTAACTCATATCCCATATGAAAGATTTCAAGTATTCGAAAGTTCTTTTAGAAGAAGCTTTTACATCAGTAGTTCCTTCATCTTTTTCCCATGCAACTAAACTCCAATTTGACATACTTTCCAATTCACTGCCTTCTTAAAAATTCCCTTTTAGGTCTATGACTTAGTACAGAATCCTGCTATCCAAAAGTTGTTTGACTATAAAACCCACTGCTGTCGAGTCCTTTTGACTCATAGTGATCCCTCCTTAGGTTTCCAATGTGGTATCTCTATGGAACTAGATTGCCCAATCTTCCTTCAGAGGCGTTATATATTGGTGGCAGCAAATCCTGTTGACACATATCATATTTAGTCTATTTCTTATTTCCCTTTCACTTTTACTAAGCACTGATATAGAATGCACCACATCTTAATAAGTGTAATGCTTTTAAATAATTTGGATTAGACACAGAATGATTCATTCTTATTTTGCGGAAAAAGTTCCTTGAATTTTCCTCAGATATACTCATAGGAACAAATTCTATTCAAAAAATTAATTTACAATTATTCACATATATTTTCTCTTTCTGAATAATCCAACACTATTCTGATTTCTAATTTTTATGCTTGTGACCTGCTTTCATTCTTTCTTTTTTATCTTTCTCATTTTCTCAAGAAGATTTTAACTTCTGTTCTTTATTCTCAAATATTCTGAAATTTCACAATACTTTGGGAGGGGAATATTTTTCTATTTGCTGTACTAGGCATTTTAAACTTTAACCTTATTTCTTTTATACTTATCTTCCTTTCACTTTTCTGCTTTCCCTTTATAGGATATTACAACACTCAGACTGTTTGTCTGAATTTCTTCTTTTGCCTCATGCTTTCCCTCTTCTTTTTGTTCATTTGTTTGGAGGACTTTTGTTGTTGTTCTATTTTCTGGATAATTTAGTCAGCTTCTCTGTCAATACTTTGGTTTGGTTTTCCTTCTGCCATAATTTTTATATGTTGAGCTCTTTTCTATTCCCTTACTATTCATTTTTTATAGTATCTTGCTTTTATTTCATAGTTTTATATTATTTTCTCTCATCTCTCTGAGGTGCGCCTAACCTAAGCCATGGTATCTTCAATCACTTCATATGCAGTGAAAGCTTGCCAATAAGTAAGAAGACCAAAGAAGAGTTGATGCTTTTGGATTGTGGTGTTGGTGAAGAATACTGAAAATACTATGGGTTGTCAGGAGAAGGAATAAATTTGCCCAGGAAGAAGTGCAACCAGAACTCTCCTTGGAAGCAAGAATGGCCAGACTCGAGTAGCGACTGGGATCTTAAAAGCTAGCAAGCTGCCATCTAGATGCAACGATGGGTCTCTCCTCGTCCAGAGCAAATAAGAATGATGAAAACCAAAATTCATGGAAACAATTAGTCCTAGCGACTGGTACACCATCCGATCCGCAACCTATACAACTATGAGACCAGAAGAACTAGATGGTGCCCGGCTACCACTGTCATCCAATTGGAAGGGGATCTATGTAGGAGACCCTTCATAGAGAAGAAGAACAATGTGGAATAAAACTCAAAATCATTTGGAGAAAAAAAAAGGGGGGGGCACCAGTTTTGCTGGTCCAATAGAGCCTGGTGGAACCACTGAGACTACGGCCCCTAGCTGCCCTTCAGGTTTGGAATTGAACCCACATCTATCGTTTCCAGCCAAACAAAATACAGGCATATGAGTTGAACATTTACCTCAAGTAGATATACTACTTGGAGAGAACAATCATGGGAGAAAGAAGGGCTGCTTATGCACAGGGAGACAGCTCAGGGGGCAGGAGTGTATGGAGGGATGAACACTGGGAAGAGGTAACTATGGGGAGGAAGTGGGAGGGGAGCTGTTGCATTGTGGTAAACTGTGGTCAATGACATGAGACAAAGTATATGTGAACTGCTGTATGGAAAGTGAATTTTCTCTGTAAATCTTCACCCAAATCACAATTAAAACAAAAAAAGAAAAAGAAATAAAAAATAATAATAATAAAATTTCATTATATATAAAAAAAAAAAGAATGACCAGACTTTGTCTCACCTACTTTGGTCATGTTGTTGTCAGAAGGGCCCATTCCCTGGAGAAGGATATCATGCTTGGTAAAGCAGAGGGTCAGAAAAGAGGGAGAAAACCCTCAACAAGGTGGCTTGACACAGTGGCTGCAATGATGGGCTCAAGCAAAGCAAGTATTGTGAGAATGGTTCAGGACCAGGCAGTGTTTCGTTCTGTTTTGCATAGTGTCACTATGAGTCAGAGCCAAGTTGAGAGCACCTAAAAACAAAAACAACAAGCCAGACAAAAAAGTAGGAGATGAGAGGACTTGATCAGACAAAAACAAAAGATGAGCTTCCTGATGCAACAACAGTAAAGTGGGCAGAATCATACTACAAGCTTTTCGTTGTACCCCATGCAAGCCATCCTATGTGTATCACTGCCACTATGGCAATGTCTCAGCTCCCTTTGTGCAATGGCAGCAGGGAGAAATGACGAGAAGAGCTTATTCTGCATTACAATTAACTATGTTTATAATAGGATCTCTGGTAGCGTAGTGCCTAAAGGCACTTGACTGCTAACCAGAAGGCTGGTGGTTCAAACCTACCAGCCATTCCTCGGAAGGAAGATGGGGCAATCTACTTCCGCAGTGATACTGCCTTGGAAACCCAAAGAGGGGTCACTGTGAGTCGGGTCTGACTCGACGGCACATAACAACATGTTTATAATAAGAGGAAAAAGAAAGATAACTCCATTTTTAAAAGACTGTTTCAAATCAAGGCTATTCCACATAATCTGCACTCACTTTTAACATTTTATATTTAGTAAAAACGTTTCCACTTGGCTGTTCAGTTAAAGTGCTTTGTACACATTGATTCATTTGCCAAACCCTTATGGCAGGAAATTTCTCCTGAACCCCTTCAGTGCTCTAGATGGTAAAAGTCATGCCCAGATCAACAAGCCCAAGGCAGAGAAGAGCTCTGTTTTCTTTAATTCTCTCTCTTTGCCTGTCATTCAGGACGAAAAACAGATCTTAAATATCACCTGACAAAGTAAAGCTGCCAAAATCCACCAAAGGAGGGAAAAAAAATCAGTAAAAGGAATGGTTACCTTCCAGGTCTTTCTGATGAAGCCAGTCTGCTTTGGGGAGAAGAGGAACAGTGTGTTCATCCTATGCAAACCCCTTTCTCTGGTGTGCTATTCCTTCTCCTCAAGGCTCTCTAGCCTGAATTACTTTCACGAGAGACAAATATTATGAGGACAGAACAGGACCAAACAGTGTTTTGTTCTGTTGTACATGAGGTCACTATGAATCGGAATCACCTTGACAACACCTAAAACCAACAGAGATGGAGGGGTATGACTAAAGACATAGCTGAAAATACCAATACTCTGAGATTAAAAATTATATTTCTCTTAATTTACACAAAAATGTGTCTGGAGATGTTTGGGGACAAAGGAAAAATTTATGTTTGCTGGAAAGGAAGAAGCAGGGGGCCACTTCAGCATTTTTTTTTTTTTTTTTTTTGAGGCTCAGCGCGGCAAGAAGGATTCATGCTTCTGCAGGTAAACAAACAACCACCCAGAGTTCCTCAGAATCAGGAAACGGAAAAGTCAAAAGCAAATAAATCCTTTTGCAAACCACATTTCTGCTTTTCTTTTTAACACAATGTGATTAGATGACTTATCAAATTGGTTTAAAAACATTAGTATTTTAAAGATAAATAGCTTACCTACCCCCATATTCTGAAAAACGCAGATGCTGAGATCACAAAGAACATTTTGAACTTAGACATAATTTTTCTCTGCTAAACAGAACTTTGTAAATGACTTATTTCATTCAAAAGCAAGTTGAGGAGAATAAGGTACCACTGAAATAAAACCTTTATCAAAGATAGAGAAAAAAATATATTTTGATAGGCTAGAGTGATGAAAGTGAGGAAAAATCCAATCAACTTTTTGGTTCCTAGTGCTCTATATATATTGAGAATGAACATGTGAAGAATCTTCATTCAAAGTGAATTTGAATGCTTTGAACAATATCTACATTCAGTGCCAGAGGAATTCCAGAGGTCTTCCTTCAGTCTCTTGCTGGAACTAGGCAATACTGCCAAAAGTGACAGATTGCTCTGGGAGTTCAATTCACAAGGGGGTTCATGGAGACTAGTGTCCTATGTCATCAACATTCATGGGGGTGAAAGAGACAAGACATACGTAGGAAACTTGGCCAACCACAAGCCTGGTGCTTAAAAAACAACAAAAGAAGGAGGGCCTCCATGTAGACCCTGAGGGATTTAAGGAGCTTGATTGTTTGAGGCAGTGTAGATGGCTCATAGGACTTTTAGAACTTCCATTTAGGATCTAGAATATCAACTTTTACTGTACAGATTAAAAAATGTTGAGGGTACAAATTCTCAGAAAACTCAGAATTATCTGTGACAACTTCAGGGTCTCTTTCTCTACATCTGCCACTGATCATTTCTTCCCATTCTTCTATCATTGTCTCTTGCATCTGCCTCTTTCTTTCCAAGATCACTACTCAAATTCAGTCCCCCACTCCCTCACATCTGAACTTAATACAGTCATATTATAATGTTCTTTCTCCTTCTTTCCTGTTTTCCTCCGCATCATTAGAGGGAAAGTCTAAAGATCCTCCTACCTGCATGTGAAACTAGTGATTCTCAACTAGTGGATGAGAAATATTCACCTTAGAAAGTCTGGAAAACTGTTGAAGCAGCCCTAAAGGCAGTGGGAGGAGGAAGTTTGACTTGCATGAGACTGCAAATAACTCTTGGAAAATAACTTATCCTCCAAGAAGCCAGTCACTCACATAAAAGTTTGGCCTCATAATAAAGCTTCACTGTTAGAAGAGAAGGCAGATTTTCAGTTTGATATCAGTTAGTCAAATTTTCCTCTGGCTGAGGCCCCATGAACACATGATTGAGTCCCCATGAAGAAAAGGACTAAAAATATAAACAAAAAGAATTAAGTTAATATGAAGGCAGAAAAGAGATTCTTACCACACCAGGGAAGAAGACAAAGTGCCTTAGGTGATCTATGCAAGTAGTATTAGTGGCTTTGGCAAGGGAATGGTGTTGGCACTGTACAATGTCTACAGCTGTAATGACACTAGGTGGCAGCTGGCAGGGGTGGGGGGAGTGGATTTCCCAACATCTTCCAAAGTCACCAGGAGATTCATGACACCTTTGTATCCGCTTCACAGGGACAGTCAGTCCCAGGAACAAATGGCCATGCACAGCTAAAGCAGAAAAGAACATGGAAAACTCCACATGGGAGCAAAGAACATTGTGCTCATAAACATTTTAGGCAGTCCTAAGGATTGGGAGGGTTTCCTTAAAGGGAATTTGTGGCATTTGCATTATTGTGATCCTCTTTTTAGCTCCAGCTTAGGATGGCTTGAGGAAATGTGGTATTTAATCATAACCAGTTTATCAAAGGAGAAAAGTTAATATTTGTTCAATCAATACTATATGTTAGATACACCCCCCCCATCTGTCAGTTTTTCATACTCTTGTACCTTGTATGTTGCTACAGTGCTGGAAGCTATGCCACCAGTATTTCAAATACCAGCAGGGTCATCCATAGTGGACAGATTTCAATGACACTTCCAGACTAAGATAGTTAGGAAGAAAGGCCTAGTGATCTACTTCTGAAAATAAGCCAATGACCTTATGGATAAGCCATAACCTTATGGATCACACAGAACATTGTCTGATATGGTGCTTGAAGGTGAACCTGAGCCCCCAAAACTGGAAGACATTCAAAACACACAGTGCCTGCAACAATTGCCTCAAACATACCGATGATAGTGAAGATGATGCAAGACCAGGCAGTGTTTTGTTCCATTGCACATGAGGTCACCATGAGTTGTAGCCAACTCAACGACAACCAACAGCAATATATGTTAGGTAACGTGTTAAGGACATTCACATATATCTCATTTAATCATTTTCCTTAGGTGCCTTTGAGTTGGTTCCAAATGATACCAACTCTGTGTACAACAGAACAAATTATAGCTGGGTCCTGCTCCATCTTCACAATCATTGCTATGTTTGAGCCCATTATTGCAGCCACTGTGTCAATCTGCCTCTATTTCACTGACCCTTTACTTACCAAGTATGATGTCCTTCTCCAGGGATTAGTCCCTCCTGATATCATGTTGAAAGTACATGAGACAAAGTCTTGCCACCTTCATTTCCATGGAGAGTATACTGCATGCAAGACAGATAAGTTTGTTCTTCTGCCATTCAATATTCTTTGCTATTATTCAAAGGCATCAATTCCTCTTTGGACTTCCTTTTTCATCGTCCAGTTTTCACATGCATATGAGGCAACTGAAAATACTACAGCTGAGTCAGGCACACCTTAGTCCTCAAAGTGACATCTTTGCTTTTAAACACTTTGAAGATAAATTTTGTAGCAGATTTGCCCAATACAATATAACATTTGATTTCTCAACTGCTGCTTCCATGGTCATTGATTACAGATCCATGTAAAATGAAATGTTTGACCAATTTTTTGCATTTATCAAACTTTTTTGCATTTATCATGATGGTCCTTGTTGGACCAGTTGTGAGGACTTCTGTTTTCTTTATGTTGAAGTATACCTCATTTAATCTTTAAAATTCCACAAATAAGGTACGTTTATTTCCTTCTTAGTACAAGTTAAAAAAAAAAAAAAAAAAACTGGTTCAGGTTGGTTAAACTGTCTTCAGGATCACATAGGTGGCCAGGATTGCACCTAATCTACCTGAATCCTACACTTTTCTCCTACACTCATGTAGGAACAAACCTTAAAAAAAAAAAATGGTTATAAAAGGCATTTATGCAAAACCAACAGCCAATATTACCCTCAATGGAGAGAGACTGAAACCATTCCTCTTGAGAACAGGAACTAGACAA
>NW_006921730.1:2342563-2345882 GCF_000298275.1 Orycteropus afer afer
AAAAAAAAAAAAATGGTTACCAAATGGATAATATCAAAACATGATTGATTAGCCACCATCTCACATTAAGTATTATGTCCTGATTATACACTGTTAACATCATAATTCATTCCTAAATATAAACAAACCAAATTTAGAGACCTATTATGTTATTTTTACAAAACATTTTATCTGCAGGAAGGAAAACAAAGCAAAAGAGAACAGTTGGCAAGTCCCAGTGACAGCTGTGTATCTTCTTACCTACACCATCAGTGAAATTCTAGAAGGGGTTATTACAGTGAACGAAAATAAAATGAACTTAGCCTATGTAAGCTTCTTGTCAGTGTTCTGCATCTGGGATTCCTGTGTCCACTAGAAACACAAGCTGTTCAATTGCATTAAGCATATTTTGACTTCAGGGAAATAAATCCTGTTCGTGACAAACACATATTTGAGTAATTCCAGGATCCACCTCTAAGCTCAGTAACACTCTTGAAATGAATTCAAATTGCTTCTTTGGGTAAAGTGTGCATAGAAAGTTAGCCAAATATGTTTGTTAGTTATAGAAGGAAACAGAGGGTAGAGCACTTGAAGAAAAAGATGGTGTGTCCTTAAGTTTTCATGGACATCTCAAACTTAGTCAAAGAAAACTCACCTTCTTGCCCCATTCCCCTGTCTATTGCCTTCTCCTGGAGATCTGGTCCCAGTAAATTGATCCAAACCAGGGGTCCAAGACTGAAACCAAGCCTCAAAAAATGGCATCTCTTCCCATGTTCATCACAGCACTATAAATAGTAGTAAAAAGATGGAAAAAATCTAAGCTCTTATCTATGGATAAACAAATTATGGTACATAAACAACAATGGAATACTTTGCAAAATTAAAGAATAAACATTAATCCACAAAACACCTCATAACATGAATGAACCTGGGGGGCATGATGCTGAGTGAAATAAATCAACCACAAAAAAACAAATATTGTATGTAACTACTATTATTAACAGTAAAGAGAAGGTTTACATACAAAAAGAAACATGTTTTGATGGTTACCAGGGATAGGAAGAAAAGGGAAGGAAAATCACTAACTGGAGAGCAGACATAGATTAATTTAGGTGAAGGGAAAGGTGATGTACAATAAGAGGGAGGTCAGCACAACAGGACCAAAGCCAAGGAAGACACTGGGAGGTGCACAAGAGTGAAAGGCTACAATGATAAATACTATTATACACAACCCTGCAATAACAATGATAACAAACAATCTACAAGTGGACACATAAGTAGACATGAAAGCTGAATAGGTGCAGGATGGTAAATGAGACTATACTCAGAAGTATATACAGGTTTAGTAAAGAATATTTCTACATACGTATTTCTAACTGCTGCAAAAATATCCGTATATATAGTAGATCATACAGGGGCAAAGCTATGAAAATTTCTTGACCATAACAAATACCTTGAGAGTCTTAATTACCGGGTTTGGGAACTTAGGACCTTAGTCTCAAGAGATGTCCAGATCAGTTGGCATAACAAAGACAATGCTCTACATCCTATTGTGGTAAGTAGCAACCAGAATCTTAAAAGCTGTGAGTGCCCATCTAAAACGTAACTTTGCTCTTTCCCCATTCAGAGCAAAGAAGAATGAAGAAAATCAAAATCTCAAGGAAACAATCAATCCAAAGAACTAATGGACAATGCAAATCACAGCTTCCACTAGCCTGAGACCAGAAGAACTAGATGGTGCCCGGCTACCACTACTGACCACTCTGATAGGGATCCCAATAGAAGGTCCTAGACAGAGTGGGAGAAAAATGTAGAACGAAATTCAAACTCATTTTAAAAAAATAAAAAATAGACTTTCTGGTCTTGCAAAGTCTGGCAGAACCTCCAGGAACTACGGCCCTTAGACATCCTTCAAATCTGGAAATGAATCCATCCCTGGAATCACCTTTCAGCCAAACAATAGATAGACCTATAAAGTGAACAATTAACACCCAAAAAGGACATGCTTCTTGGAATAATCAATCCAGAACAGGTGGACAGCATTTGCCAAAAAATAAAGTTCTAAAGACAGGAAGAAGTAAGAAAGAAGAATTAACAGAAATGGGGGACCCAAGGAGAAAATGAGAAGAGTGTTGTTACATTGAGAGGATTGCAAAGAATCTCATGAAACAAAATGTATATAAATTATTGAATGGAAACTAATTTGTACTGTAATCTTTCACCCAAACCACAATAAAATGCTAAAAAAAAAAAGTGCCTCCTTCCCTTTCCATTCACATCTAATCAGTTACTAGATTATTTCTATAGAACACTAGAGAGTCCTTTTCTTTCTGATTACCTCTTTTAATTATTTCTCAATCCCACCCTTTTATCTCAACCCCACTTATTCTACCTATATGAAAAGTCATCACTATCTCTTCCCTAATTTGCATAAAATTTTGCCAATGGTAGGAACACCCTTCTGTGTTTGCCCCAGCACTCCACTCTCCAAAATACATCAAGCATAGTCTCATTTTTGTTTCCCAGTATGATTTATGATTTCCCCCTATATTTCTGTCATTTTTTTAAAAATTAAAAGCTATATTTAAGGTGCATAAAAGTTAAAGATTAATATGACTTTTTAGTAGACTGTTCCTTTTATCAATATGAAATACCACCCTGTTCCCTTTAAAACTTTTTGCCCTGAATTAGTTCTGATTCTAATTATGAAATATCAGATATTTGTCATTGTTAGTAATTGTCTGGTACGCTGGTTTTCACTCTCAATTTTCAAACTCTTAGGGATTTTTTTAGTCTCTTTAAAAGGATATGCTGTTTTATTTAAATCCAGTCTCAGAGACACTGTCTTTTACCCATTCAATAATTTTCTGCCATGTGCAAGGTTGAATGACAAGGATTTAGGGATGAACAGGAAAGACCATCTCCCTACTATCACAAGGACAGTTAACGCATCCATATTTATTCTGATTACTGTTATGTGTGTACCTGTTTTTAACAAATTACTTTGTGCATCCCCTTACTATATCTCACCTCCATTTCTAATCTTTCTCCTTTCCTTCATTCTGTTATATTAATCTAGTTGACTTAGTTACTTTTTTTTCTTTGAATGTCTGAGAGAGATCAGACAAGCGTCTTATCAGATATAAAACCAAACTCACTGCCATCGAGTCGGATCCGACTGACAGCAACCCTTCCTTTGGTTTCCAAGGCAGTATCTCTATGGAAGTAGATTGCACAGTCTTCCTTCCTAGGAGTGGCTGGTGAGTTTGAACCACCAGCCTTCTGGTTAACAGTCAAATGCTTTAGGCACTATGTAATAATCTTTTTTTTTTTTAGTTTT
>NW_006921730.1:2350258-2357983 GCF_000298275.1 Orycteropus afer afer
ACGCAAATTCTTCTGCTAGTTGGGGTTTAGTCCAAATCTGCATCCTTTCCTTCAAGGCTCAGGGGTCCAAGATTATCTTCTGTGTCTGTATTTATTGGTTTCCCTTTTCTTTGTTGAAGAGGGTCTGTGCAATCCTTCTGCCTAGTCCGCCATCTTGCCCCGCCTCCGAATGTTTTTACTTTTAAGATTGCCTCAGGGGTTTATATTTTATTCTTTTAATGCTATTATAAATGTAATCAGCAGCTCTGGTGGTGTAATGCTTCAGGCATTTGACTGCTAACCAGAAGGCTGGTGGTCCAAACCCATCAGCAACTCCTTGGAAGGAAGATTGGGCAATCCACTTCTGTAGAGATACCACCTCAGAAACCTAATGAGGGGCAGTCTTAATTTCATTTCAGACTATTCATTACAAATACAATTGATTTTTGTAAATTTATCTTCTGTCTTGCAATCTTGCTGAACTCATTTATTAGTTCTAATCATTCTGCTGGTACAGTGGTTTTAGTGTATTCTTTTGCATTTTCTATATATTAGATCATGTCATCTGAAAATATAGTTTTATTTCTTCTTTTGAAATATGGATATATTTTATTTAATTAACTAATTTCCCTATGTACAATCTCCAGTACAATGTTGAGTAGAGGTGGTGAGAATGTGGGGAGAGTAGACACCCTTTCCTTGTTCTTGATCTTAGGGGGAAACATCCATCTTTTACCAGTAATTATGGTGTTAGCTGTGGGTTGTCATTAGATACTTGTATAAAATTAAGCAAGTTCCCTTTTATTCCTCATTTGTTGAGTGTTTTTATCATGAAAATGTATTGGATTATGTCAAATCTTTTTCTCCATCTGTTGAGATGATCGTGTGCTTTTTATTGCAACATTGCCTCTAGAACTCTGCACTGCTCTTCCTTCTGCATGGAACAATTTCCCCTGTCTATTTGCCTTCATCCTTTAGATTTTAACAAACCTGAGACTCAATTCCTCCAGGAAGCTCTCCTTGAATAACAAAAATCAGATTAGGCTTCCCTCCTGAGAGTAGTCATAAAAACCAGCTGCTGTTGAGACAATTCCAATTTATTGTGACCCCATGAGTGTCAAAGTAAACTTTATTCCATGGGGTTTTCATTGGCTGATTTTTTAGAAGTAGATCACCAAGCCTTTCTTCTGAGATGCCTGTGGGTGACCTAGAATCTCTAGACTTCTGCTTAGCAGCTGAGTGTGTTAACCATTTGCACCATTCAGGGACTCTGATAGTAGTCATAATTCCTTCATTAGCAGTCATAATTACTCCATTACAGTTCTTATCATTGTACATTCTTACCATTTACATGAGAGCTGGTTTGCATGACTATTATCACCTCCAGACAATACCTTCCATGAGTGCTGGGACCAAGAATGCCTCACTGCCTCAGCACCTGGCACACACAGTAGCAACTCAGTGTATTTTACTAAATGTAGCATGTGCACAATGAAGAGGCAAGAAAAAGAGAGAGAGAGAGAAGGAAAGAGAGAAATTAGAAGGAAATTAGGGAGAAATGAAAAGGAAAAGGATTTATAAATTCATGAAGGTATCTGACTGTAGCCTTTATTAATAAAAAGTTGTATTTTTTACTTAAAGTTTTGAGATTTGTCTGATATCATTTTACCACAACCACTCTCTCTTGCTTATTCCCTGCTATCAAAGTCTGTATTATTTCTTTGAAATGGCATTCCCCACCAAGCTTTTGCAGCCAATGTTACTGTGGCATTATTTTCACATTCATCTCTACCAAGTTTTTAAAAAGGATTCATGCTAAAAGAAGTATAAGGAGGTGCAGTTCAAATATTTTTCTATTGGAATTATCATCAACATAAATAATTTTGATGGCTCATAAAAGAGTGGCTTTAACACACTTGTTTCCTGAGAAGTTGTCTGCAAGGATAATAATGGAGATATAAAAATCCTGGTGATATATTTATTTCCAAACCAATCAGAGAATCTGATAAACTTTGTTTTACACATCTGTATGCTAAAGAAAGAACTACTTTTAAGGATATATTTCCCACAAATAACAGCCCTTTAATTATTTATGTTGGGACCCACTTGTTCTCTATAAAATGTTTTGTCATATAAGCAGAAAAAAATTAGTTTCCACAATTACATTTTAGAATTCAGTAGCATTGAAGAATTTCATTTGACTTTAAGTATTGTTCAACAATAATTACCTGTAACTGCTAATGGAGTACTTTGCTGATAGTCCAAAAAAAAAAAAAAAAAATTAATTATTCAAGATAGGTTGGTTTCAAAAATAAACCAAGATTTTAGATCAAAATCCAAGTGAATTATTCTATTGACTACCTCTTTCTTTCTCTTTTGGCCTGTCCTACAGTTGACTGAATGATGAAATTATCAAACAACATCATTAATATCACACACAAGTAAAATCTTACTGAAGATAATTCAAAAACAGTTACAGCAGTATATTGACATAGAACTTCCAGAAATACAAGCTGGATTCAGAAGAGGATATGGAACAAGGAATATCATTGCTGTTGTCAAATGGATCTTGGCTCAAAGCAAAGAATACCAGAATGATGTTTATCTGTGTTTTATTGACTATGCAAAGGCAATGGATTATGTTGTTGTTGTTGTTATGTGCCGTTGAGTCAGCCACGACTCATAGCGACCCCTCCTTGGGTTTCCGAGGCAGTATCACTACGGAAGTAGGATTGCCCAACCTTCCTTCCGAGGAGTGGCTGGTGGGTGGATCATAACAAATTACGGATAACATTGACAAAAATGGGAATTCCAGAACACTTAATTTTGCTCATGAAGAACTTGTACATAGACCAGGAGGCTGTCATTCAAACAGAATAAGGGGACACTCCATGGTTTAAAATCAAGAAGGGAGTGTGTCATGGTTGTATCCTTTCACCATACTTACTGGATCTGTATGCTAAACAAATAATCAGAGGAGCTGTACTATATGAAGAAGAACATGGCATCAGGATTGGAGGAAGACTCATTAACAACCTGCCTTATGCAACTATCACAACTTTCCTTGCTGAAAGTGAGGATGACTTGAAACACTGATGAAGATTGAAGACTACTTACTGTCTGCAGTATAGATTACACCTCAATATAAAGAAAACAAAAATCCTCACAATGGGACCAATAAGCACCATCATGATAAATGAAGAAAAGATTGCAGTTGTTAAAGACTTCATATTACGGAGGGGACGGAGCAGCGGCGGTGGTGAGCCTCGGCCTCGGCCCAGCCCTCGCCCCAGACCCAGTGGCCCCATGGCGCCGGGCCTCCATCCCAGGCAGGCCAGGTGGAGGTGGATTTGAAAACATCTCACTGAGGCCTGCCTGGGAGGTTTCCAAGACTTAGGAAAGCCTAGCCGGGCCACAGGCGAGCCTGGGATGCCGATGCTGAGACCCAGACCCCAAGACCCAGAGGCGGTTTCCAGGCTCCCGGGTGGTCTCAGAAAAATGGAGCCTCCTGGGAGAGGAGGGAAGACCGCAAAATTTTTAAAGATGAAGAAAATGAAAACTTATTGAATTGAACACTTAAACTTGGTGCATTTTACTGTATGTAAATTATGCCTCAATAAAGTTGATTTGAAGAAAAAAAAAAAAAAAAAACTTCGTATTACTTCATTCTACAATCAACACCAACGGAAGAAGCAGTCAAGATATCAGACATCATATAGCATTGGGCAAATCTGTTGTAAAGGACCTCTTTCAAGTGCTGAAGACCAAAGATGTTTCCCTGAAGAGTAAGGTGTGCTTGACACAAACCATGGTATTTTCAATCACCTCATATGCATGTGAGAGCTGGACAATGAAAAAGGAAGACCGAAGAAGAGTTGATGCTTTTGAGTTGTGGTGTTGGCAAAGAATGCTGAAAGCACTATGGACTCCTAAAAGAACTAACCAGTCTGTTCTGGAAGAAGTCCAGCTAGAATGCTACTTGAGAGCAAGAATGGACAGACTTCACCTCATCTACTTTGGTCATGTTGTAAGAAGGGACCATTACCTGGAGGACAACATGCCTGGCAAAGTGGACGGACAAGGAAAAAGGTGAAGGGCCTCAATGAGATGGATTGACACAGTGGCTGCAACAATGGGCTCAGGTATAGCAAAGATCATGGAGCTGGCACAGGACTGGGCAGTGTTTTGTTCTGCTGTACGAGGTCTCAATGAGTTGGAGACAACTCAATGGCACCTAACAACAACAAGAACAGTTGACTTAATCTACCCACACATGACTCCTGAGTATATGCCATATGCTCATAATCAGACTTTCCTTATCAGGCTTCCACCATAAGGACCAGACCCTAGCAAAATTTGTAACTTCTCCTTTCAAAGTCTTATCTCAGGAAATGATCTTTTTAAAAGTATGCTCAGGAGCAAAATTATGAAAATTTCTTAGGCATAACCAAAAACCCTGGGGAGTGAGTCAGTGGGCCTGAAGATTCATGATGTCTCAAGGGACATCAATGTCATTTGGCACAACACAGTCCACAAAGACAATGCTCTACATCCTCCCTTAGTGAGTAGTGACTGGGATCTTCAAACCTTGACAGAGGACATCTAAGGTGCAACTATTGGTTTCTCTCCATTCACAGCAACAAAGAGTGAAGAAAATATAAAAGACAGAAACAATTAGTCCAAAAGATGAATGGACCACTGAACTCAGCTTCCATGACCCTGAGAGCAGAAGAACTAGATGGTTTCTGGTTACCACTACCAATTCCTCTGAAAGGGATCACATAGAAGGTCCTGGACAGAATGGGATAAAAATGTGGAATATAGTTCAAAATTATAAAGAAGACAAATTTTACCAGTTGAATGGCTATTGGTGGAACCCCCAACACTATGGCCCTTGGTCACCCATTGGATCTGGAACTGAACTCACTCCTGTAGCTGAATTTTCAGCCAGACAAAAGACAGGTCTACAAGTTGAATAATAACTCTAAGAAGGTAGAATGCTCCTCAGAAAAATTAACCATTCTAGATCAAAAGTGAACCAAAAAAAAAAAAAAAGTATGCATTTTGAGGTATAATAAAATACTGATAAATATATTTTAAAAGAGACTTGAGCGTAAGTCAAAGAAATAAGAAATCTTATTTTAAGTCAAAGATACTTTGGAAGGCCAGATTTCCCTAGAAGTTATCTATTTTTTTTTCTTCATGTAACATTAAACTTACCTGTGTCCAAGAGGATTTGTTCCCTTGCTTTAGACATATAACCTGTAAAATTACTATTTGGGTTTAGAACAACTATGCCTCTGATTCACCTCTCTTGACAGAAAATGAAGTTCACCCTACTTGGTAGCTTTTTGTTAATATAACGACTATAAAATCACGGCCCAAGAGACATACAATAAAGCAAATTATAAAAGAGAGATTGAGGAATTCAAATAGTGCCATCTTTGTTGAGTACTACTGAATGAATTCTGACTCATATTGACCCCATGTGACTGACAGAGTAGAACTGCTCCCATAGGGTTTTCTTGGCAGGAAGATTAGGCAATCTACTTCTGTAGAGATATCACCTCGGAAACTCAAGGAGGGGTCACTATGAGTTGGATTCGACTCAACGGCAGTGAGTTTGGTTTTGGGTAATCTTTATAGAAGCAGATCACCATGTTTTTCACCTGTAAAACCTCTGGGTGTGTTCGAACTACCAATTTTTCTGTTAGCAGCATAGTGAGTAACTATTGCACGGCCAGGGCTTTTTCAACCACTGCAACTCTCATTAAAAATAATAATAATAAAAGAATATTACAAAGTGCTAAAAAGAAGAGAGCAGAATTCAAAAAAAAAAAAAAAAAAACCTCTTATCAACCAGCCAAGAAATTAGCTGCAATCTAGAGAGGAGATGTCCAATTCAACTCACCAATGTCAAGTGATTTTTAAAAAGGTCAAAGAGACAAACAGTCATTTTATGTCTCCTGATGAGATATCCCATTATTAAGAAATAGTTTCCCACCATCTTCCCTCCCAAAAAAATAATAAGATCACAATTGACTATAAGTCTATATCAAACACTCAATATATAGAGAAAACAGAGAATGAAGGAACATATTAAATGACATCATGAGAATGAATTCATGGAATTCATTAGAATGGGAATGAAGTCCAAACTGGAAAACTCTATGGAACAAACTATTCAGTTTCTTCATAAACATATGTCAAGGGGTGGAGGGGTGGAGAAGAAGACTTGGAGTTTAAAAGAGACTCACTATAATATCAACAAATTGGAATAAAATTTAGTTTAATATAGATTCAAAACAAATTAAATGTGTGTTGTTGTTAGTTGCTTTTATGTCGACTTTGATTCATGGTGATGCCGTGTGTGCAGAGTAGAACTGCTCCACAGGACTTTCAAGGCTGTGACTTTTCAGAAGCAGATTACCAGCCCCTGTCTTGCAAGACTCCACTGGGTAGTTCAAAGTGCCAAATTTTAGGCTAATAGTCAGGTACTTAACCATCTGTGCCACCTAGGAAAATAGATAGATAAATAGACAGATAGACAAATAGGCAGCAGACAGACAAATAGATAGATGATAGGTGACAATATGAAACTCAAACACTGCCCACATATTTTATGGCATTAGAAATTATTAATTTGGGGGACTTCCAGTAAGATGGAAGAATAGACAGTCAAGCAACACAGACCCTCTTCAACAAAGAAAAGAAAAACCAATTGACAGAGATACAGAAGATAATCCTGGAGCCCTGAGCTTTGAAAGGAACTATACAGAAGTGGATTAGGCAATAACTAGTAGAAAAATCTGAACAAAAACAGTGAGTACAGAGTCAGTCAGAGCTGCAGACTTTCAGCTACTCTGACAGGACCAACAGACTGAATATTTCCAAGTGGCGTTGGGACCTGAGAATTGACCTAAAGATCAACCCTGGTCTCCAAGGGCTGCAGTGGTGACTACCTTGGTGGCCTATGACTAGGAAGGGAAACAGCAAGGAGAGAAACAACCTAAGCTGTTGACTTTCCACTGTCGAGAAGGTGCAGTCATTTTTATTGTTTATAAGCCATTTTGGATATTTAAAGTGACCAAGGGTGCAGCCATTTTGAATGTTTACAAGTGGCAACCATTTTGGATTTTAAAGTGATAGCATTTTTATTCGGATTCCAGGGACCTAAGAACAGGCAGTGAGGTGGGAAGCAGGGAGAGGATAGAAAAGGCAAAGGTGACCAGAACAGATCAAGGAGTCAGCCTCAGGGGCCCAGGTGAAGACAGGGAACCCAGGCCATGCCCCACAAGGAGCGAGGTGGGAAGGCAGGGAGAGGACAGAAAAGGCTAAGGGGATAGGAACAGATCCATGAGTCAACTGCAGGGATCCAGGTGAGGAGAGGGAACACAGGACACACACCACAAGCAGTGAGGCTGGAAGCAGGGAGAGGACAGAAAAGGCAAAGGGGACTGGAACAGATTGAGAAGTTAGCCACAAGGATCCAGGTAAGGGTGGTTGGAGGGGTTTCCAACAGCTAAGGGAGACAAACTTGTCTGTCAGTTTGTCCTATTGTGGTGACGTGTTGCTGAGGCTTGAGGCTGTGCCACTGGTGTTTCAAACCTAGTGGGGTGCACCTGTTGCACAGGTATTAGCCCAGCTTGCAGACTGAGACAGACTAGGAAGAAGGAAGAGGCCATCCACTTCTCAAAGAATTGGCCAGGGAAAACCTTATGAATAGCAGAGAAACACTGTCTGATA
>NW_006921730.1:2359153-2359659 GCF_000298275.1 Orycteropus afer afer
AGCTCGAGAAGACAAAGCTAATTACTATAATGAAATGTGCAAAGACCTCATTAGAAAAACAAAAGGGAAGAAAACATTTGGCATTTCTCAAGCTGAAAGAATTAAAGAAAATATTTTAAGTCTCAAGTTTCAATATTGAAAGATTCTAAGGGCAAAACATTGAATGATGCAGGGAACATCAAAAGAAGATGGAAGGAATACACAGAGTTACTGCACCAAAAAGACCTGGTCAATCTTCATCCATTTCAGGGAGTGGCATATGATCTAGAACCAATGGTACTGAAGGAGGAAGTCAAAGCTGCAGTGAAGGAATTGGCGAAGAACAAGGCCCCAGGAATGGACGGAATACCCATTGAGATATTTCAACAAATAGATGCCACACTGGAGGCAATCACTCAGTTATGCCAAGAGATTTGAAAGACAGCTACCTGGCCAACTGACTGGAAGAGATCCATAGTTGTACCCATTCCAAAGAAAGGTAATCCCACATAATGTGGAAATTATCG
>NW_006921730.1:2361496-2362200 GCF_000298275.1 Orycteropus afer afer
GGGCGGTGTTTCATTCTGCTGTGCATGGGGTTGCTATGAGTCAGAAATGGCTCAATGGCACCACACAACAACAACAATAAAAATAGGCTCTGTTTGCCAAGGTTGGCAGGTCATATGAGAGGCTGACAACAGGAAAGGAGACACATGGTAAGTGTATAAGTGCTGTCAACTAGCAAGTAGAGGAGCACAGTACCCTGCTTACATAGATAGCATACAAACAAAGCAAAGAAAACGAAAATTGTGGGCAAGTCACTCCGACATACAATCACCAATTAAATATAAACACAAAAACATTGCAATGCCTCAGAGAAAACAGAGCATCACAGTCCACACAAAGAAGAAAGATAGAGCAGGAGAAACAAGGGACCAAGATACAGAACCAAAAGACATCCTTGAGGAAGTCAGAGCATTGGAACTCTCTGATAAGGAATTCAAAAGAAGTATATTTAGGTATCTTCAATGAATTGAGAGACAGATCAAGGAAAACACTGACAAAACACAGAGAAAACCCTAGAACAATTTCGAAAGACAATACAAAAACAAAAGGACAAAATAAACGAAAAATTGGAAATGATACAAAATCTACACACATAAATCCTGAAGATTAATACTAAATTTTCAGAAATAGATAAGACATTGAATGGGCAAAGGAGCAGAATTGAATCAATGGAAGACAGAATTTGAGAGACTGAAGGCAAATACCT
>NW_006921730.1:2363436-2375328 GCF_000298275.1 Orycteropus afer afer
TTATATATTGAGGGAAACTTTCTTTGTTGGTTGCCAAGGGGTGGGAGGGGAGGGGAGGGAACACTGAAAAAAAAAAGAATTGACCCATGGGGAAAAAAACAGAAATTATTAATTTGGGTGAGATGATTATATTGTTCTTTTTATTTTTAGGCTCTTGTCTTCTAGAACATGTGTAGAGCATGACTCAAGTGAGTTATGAAACGGCGTGGTGTCTGGGATATGCTTGTAAATAATGTATGTGGTAGAGGGGAAGGGATGAGAGTTTAAATGAAAGAAGATCAGTCATGAATTTATAATTGTCAAATCTAGTTGATGGATATATAGGATATTATGACACTATTCTGATCCTTCTCGGTATATGCTTACAATTTTCTAATAAGAGGCTAAAATATTAAAAGAATTTAAAATGAAAATTTTGAAGGGGGGAAAAAAACCTGAAATACAGTCAGACCATACATGATGAACTTGGTTAAAAAACCAAATGTTGTTAAAAGACTTAGGGCTGGGAGTCCCTGCTGATAGAGCAGAGAGGAACTACCTCAGTTCAGTGTGTTCAGCTATGATTTGGTAGAAATCATTCCTTACCCAGTCTTAAACCTATTTTCAGTCTGAACTATAAACCCAGTAACCTCTGAATACATGAAGTCACTAATATTTTCCTTAGTTAGGTAAGTAAATTTCCAACTTTATTAAGGTATGAAAATAACTAAGACAATTATGATACTACTCATAGACTGGGCAATCTATTTCTGTAGAGATACCACCTTGGAAACCCAAGGAGGAGGGTTTGCTACGAGTCAAATCAATAGTGGGCAGTGAGATCCATAGTTTTATGTGTACTGGATTTGGAATGATTTTTTTATTCATCAACATAATCTGGTAATATTTATTATTTGAAGTATTTTAAACAATCTGACAAATGATCATAGCCATTTCCATTTGAAATTTGTAATTGATATTTTATTTGCTATTTGAATCCCAAAAACATAAAACCCTTCAATTTATTTACAAATAGCTTTTGAAAGTTGGTAGCCAGATTACTGGGATTATAAATTGCTTTACTAGATATAAAAAAGTTGTTTAGGACTTAAAAACATTTGAACTATTTGAGAAAATCAGAGTACTAAAGTGGAATGTGTATTTTTTAAATGCTCAAAGGAATTTAATTTACTAAATTTTTAATGGTATTAAGTCCTCTAGGAATTTAATCTGTCACAGAATAAATGAAAATATTTTTTCTCTGTGTAGAATAACTATTTATAAATAGAATACAAATTTGAAAGTTGAACTTAAAAGCATAAGATAAAAAGCAAGGTGATGGAAACAACCTATGTGTCTATCAATGGAGGAAGGGGTAACCAAACTACAGTACATATACACAGTGGAATGCTATGCAGCACTAAAGAATAATGTAGAACCCACAAAATATCTCATAATGTGGATGAACTTGGAGGACATTATGCTGAGTGAAATAAGTCAAATCACAGAAGGACAAATATTGTATTAGTTCATGTTTTGGTTCTCTAGTGTTGTAACAGAAAATACCACAAGTGGAGATGGTTTCATCACACAGGAATTTATTCTCTTACAACTGAGGAGGTTAGAAGTCTGAGTTCAAAGTGTCAGTTCTAGGGGCTAGGTGAAGGCCCCCTGGCCTTGGACTTCAGGTTTGCCTCTTGCTCCCAGCCCACTGGAGCTGGAGGTCTCTCTTAACTCAGGCAGCTGCTGGCTGCTGAGGCTAACAAACCCAAGGTTGACAAGTAAAGTGGCACAGCTCCAAGATTATCAAGCAACACTAGTTCAAGTCCAGAAATAGTCCCAAAATTGGCAGACAACATGTAAGGCCACTCACTGATGACTCAGCCACAAAGCTCAACACCTTTCTCAAAGCAAACAATATTCCTAAGGCAGCTACTCAGCTGCTCACAGATTACATCATGGAGTTATTACCAGACTTATCATGGGGAATCACTACATCCAGCTGCCCAGCCACTCAAAACCCTAACCAGCAAAACTGACACACAACCTTAACTCCTACAATTCCAATATTACAAAAAGTCAAGGAAAGGTTTATATATGGAAGGAAACTTTCTTAATTGGTTGCCAGGGATGGGAGGGGAGTGGAATAAGAGACAAGTATTGATCGGGGTGAAGGGAAATACAATATATCAACACAAGTGACCAACACAATAACACAAAGGAAAAGGAAGACACAGGGGGTATACAAGAGGTACAGACAACAAAGATAAACACTTTTACATACACAATACTTCATCATCAGTAATAATAAGCATTAATCTACAGGTGGATACATAGGCAGACAGGAAGAAAAAAAAAAAAAGAAAAACAGCTTTTAACTTTACAATTTTAATAAATTGAATAGTAATTTAAGTCCCAGGTAACCGCAAATAGTCCTAACACAAAAATTTCTCTTATAAATTAAAAAACTTAAGTGACACTGTGATTATGACTTCACATAGGCAGGATCAGAAGAGATCATCTTAAAAAATATCTCTTGCTAACAGAGGGGAATACTTAGACTGATTTCTTCAGAGGCTGTGAGAACATAACAAAATAAGAAATACATTCCATCAGTTTTCTTATATGAATAATGAGAAATAAATAATTGGATTAATTTACTTCTTATAATTTATTTTATTTTTGTTGCTGTTGTTGAGAATATACACAGCAAAACATACCACCAATTCAACAGTTTCCTCATGTACAATTCAGTGACACTGATTACATTCTTTAAGTTGTGCAACCATTCTCACCCTCCTTTTCTGAATTGTTCCTCCCCTTAAACTTACTGCCCCTTAAGGTTCCTAGCTCATCTTTTGAGCTGCTGTTGTCAATTTGACCCCATATAGATAGATCTTGAAAAAGCATAAAGCTCAAGATAGACAGACACTCTTTACTAAGTAAACTGAATTATCATTTGGTTTTAAGAAGACTTCAGGGGATATTTGATTAATATATTTGTAATTTTCAAAATCAAATTGACATATTTGGGGAAACCAGTAGATTAGTGCTTTCAAAATGCAAGTAAAGATCCATTAGTGTGTTATGAATTCAATTTAGCAAGTCACTATCTCCCATAATAAGGATGAATACTGTCTTAATTGGGTTTACTAAGTAGCTATATATGTATTTCTTTCTGTGGGTGATATTCAAAAGGAATTTGAAAACTACTGCTATCACACTCTTTACTCAAAAAAGTCACTTTGTAGCTTTTTTCTAAAATGTAAATTTGTTATCTTTTTTTCCTAATTATAAATACAAAACACACTTCTGAAAATTGTTCCATTACAGAATTGTACAAAAGACTTTTTAAATCACTTATAATCTCACCACATATTCTGTTGTGTAATAAAGGGTGGACATATTTATTCAACCGAATTTCTCTTAAAGAATGGTATATGGGGGCACAAAATACTTGATGGGTCTCAAGATAAAATATAAAACCTTGAGAACCCCTGAATCAAGCAGATCCATTCTCAGGAGACAAGGGGAAGGAATTTTCTGTTGCCTCAGAGAAGAATTTAAGTGTGAAGGCAGCAACATGGTAGAGGGTGTGTGTTCTACAGTAAGACCCATTTCCCCCGACTTTCTTGAATCACTGTAATGAAATTACTAAGCTCATAAATTTTGGAATACAAAGTAATTTTTGTAGGAACTGATAAAAATTTCTAATTTCATGATATAGAACATGCATAAAATAGTGCCTAAGAAGGAGCTCTGGTAGCATAGTGCCTAAGGCACTTGACTGCTAACCAGGAGGCTAGCGGTTCAAACCCACCAGCCACTCCTCGTAAGGAAGGTTGGGCAATCCTACTTCCATAGTGATAACTGCCTCGGAAACCCAAGGAGGGGTCGCTAGGAGTCGGGACCGACTCGATGGCAAATAACAGCAATAACAACAAGAAGGTAGGAATGTAAAGACAGGGAGAAACAAAAGGAAATACCATCAAGAAGGTGCAAAATATTTTGAGAAAGGCTTTGACTCTTTCAAGGCCAAGAGATTGCATTTCACTTTAGGTTTAATCACATCATTGAGTAGTAAAGGAGCTGTAATGTCAGAGTCTTCCAAAACAGGCATTTGAGTGCATATATATGTATGTGTATAACATATGTATGTATTTGCATACACTTTTTGCCAAAGTGTAATAGTCTACATATGTTGCTTTGCTATGAGTCTTTTTCACTTGTCATATTTTGATATCAGAAAACATAGAACCCATTTGAATAAATAAGTTGTGGTTGTCCATACAATGGAATATTACATAGCTACATCTATAAACAGGAGCTCTGGTAGCATAGTGCCTAAGGCACTTGACTGCTAACCAGAAGGTTGGAGGGTCAAACCCACCAGCCGCTCCTCAGAAGGAAGATGGGGCAATCTACTTCCATAGTAATACTGCCTCAGAAACCCAAGGAGGGGTTGCTATGAGTCGGGTCTGACTCAACAGCATGTAACAACAACACCACCACCTATAAACATAAATGAATCTCAAAAAGCACATCTCAGATGAATATAAAGCTATATTATTCCTATTTTAAATTCAAAATTAATAAAACCTAAGTAATATACTCATTAGAGATTGTGTTAGATTGGGCTCTCTAGAGAAGAAAAGCCACTAAAGTTTATATATAGAGAGAGAAAGTTATCTTAGAAAAATGGCTCACACACTTATAGAAGCTGGCAAATCCCAAGTTCCTGGATCAAACATCAAACTTGAAACTTTTCCTGACTCACACATCTGCAAGGTCTGACGAGCTCAAGTTTGTAGGCAGCATACCAGCTGTTGACTCCGATGGATGACAAATCTAAGACCACCAGGCCAAATGGTGGCCTGTTCACTCACAGACAGTTATAGGCAGCACAACAGGATCCAGATCCACAGGAGAGTGTACCAGCTGAAACACTGAATGAAGAATCTGTACTTGTTGTTGTTATGTGCCATCAAGTCGGATCCAACTCATAGCAACCCCTCCTTGGGTTTCTGAGGCAGTATCACTATGGAAGTAGATCACCCTAAACTTCCTTCAGATGAGTGGCTGGTGGGTTTGAACAAGCAGCCTTCTGGTTAGCAGTCAAGTGCCTTAAGCACTAAGCTATCAGTCCTTAGTGGGCCTAAATCAATAAACTCAGACTGATCCAATGTTACATTCCTTGCACCATTATCCCACACCCTCAGTCGCCATTCCAACACATATTCTCCAAGCTTGTCTGCGTATGTTAGCAAAATCAAGTAGATCTTTTCAGGTGTAGCATACCATTATTTCAGTCACACTTTGTATTTCACCTTTTGGGGCTTGCTTGGACGTAAGTTTATTATAGGTCTAGCAGGAACAATGGGTGGTTGGGGCAGTTCCTGAGAACATTCAGCAGTGTCTTCCATGGCATCTACCTCAGGCAATGACCAAGTAGGAACAGCTGGGTTAATCACATCAAATGGAGGTGGAAAGGATAATGGTTTTATAGCAATCCCTTCAGATGCGAGGGATGGTGCTGTTGGCAGGAGGGATTCAACAGAATTTACAGGCTCCATATCCCAACTTCCTGACTCTGTGCCCATATGTCCCCATCTAGGTTTCAGGATCCCATTTTTTCCCCATCAATGACCTCACTTTAATTTCAATTACCACTCTGGGCTGACAATTCAATTGGTGTTATAATTCAGCCACCCTTACAATAAGACTCGGGGTTTGGTTTTTGGCAACATCAGCTCTGTTACTAGAAGAAATACGGTTTTCCTTCAGGGCACAACTGGAAACATTGAGGTCTTTTATGCAGTGCTTAAGCTGTGACTCAGCAGCCCTGAAGTCATCTTGCTCTTTCACCACTTTGTCTAGCATAAGTAGTATCAACCAACCAGCTTCCTTGTATTCCTCATGCTGACAAAATTGTAGAAAAGTATCAAACATGTGATCACATAGAGCCTCCCTTCTCAAAAATACTTGATGTATTGGTGGTGCTATTTTGCATATTAACATTGCCACCGCATGCCACGGACTAGCAGAGCCCTCTTTACTAATGGAGGCAGAGTCACCAATGTTTTTGTGATTAATCAAATTGGAGAACCCAAACAGAATCAGTGAGAACCAATTTAGGAAACCCATGCTTATGATTCTGTCTCTCTAGACCCACTCCCGGTACCAAATGTGTTAAATTGGGTTCTCTAGAGAAGCAAAACCACTAAAACTTATAGAGAGAAAAATTCACTGCTGTTACGTTGAATCCAACTCATAGCAACCCCTCCTTGGGTTTCCGAGGCGGTATCACTGTGGAAGTAGATTGCCCAACCTTCCTTCCAAAGAGTGGCTGGCAGGTTTGAACCGCTAGCCTTCTGGTTAGCAGTCAGATAGAGAGAAATTTATCTTAGAAAAATGGCTTGCACACTTATAGAAGCTTATAGAAGCTGCCAAATCCCAAGTTCCTGGATCAAATGTCAAACTGGAAGTTTTTCCTACTCATGCAGCTGCAGGGGCTGATGAGCTCAAGGTTGGCAGGCAGTACACCAGCTGTTGACTCTAATGGATGACAAATCCAAGATCACCAGGCCAAATGGTGGTTTGTCCACTCAGAAACAGTTGTAGGCAGCACAGCAGGATCCAGATCCATAGGAGAGTGTCTCGTTTTCCTAAGATGTCCGTATATATATTGGAAGCAGGCCACAGCCTTAGGGAAACTCTCTTTCAATGGATTGGCTGCTCAAAACATGTACATCTGATCTCATCATAGGAATAACCCACATCAAAACTGCTTAAACCACTCAGAATTGTGGTCAGTCAAGTTGACACACAACCCCAACTATCACAGAGATGTAGATGCTAAAAATTTAAAGAAAAGCAAGGAATTAACATAAAATTCAAATCACTCATTTGAAGGGTGGTATACATAGGCTTTGTTAATGTTCTATTTCCCACAGTGTTTTTGTTTTTGTTTTTGTTTTTATTTACAGAAGTAAATTGCTCTATTTCCCTTCTCTGGAGCTGGTGGGTTTGAACCACCAACCTTCTGGTTAGCAGTTAAATGCCTTAGGCACTGCACCTCCAGAGCTCCTTATATAACATAGCAACTCTATAAGCAATCTAATCATAAAACCTGTGTAATAGCTACTTCCTTAGGAAATTCCTTTGAAGTAAAATTTGTGAATCAAAGATATTTATATTTAAAACTTTAATCGGTATGCCTTTAAACAATAATATTTATATACATATGTATTATTTTCAGCCTTCCATGCTTATTTTTTATAAACTTTGGGAGCTCTGGTGGCATAGTGCCTAGCCCATTTGACTGCTAACCAGAAGGCTGGAGGTTCAAACCCACCAGCCACTCCTCGGAAGGAAGGTTGGGCGATCTACTTCCGTAATGATACCGCCTCAGAAACCCAAGGAGGGATGCTTATTTTTTATGAACTTTAGCAGTAAAAATATACAAATAAATGAATATACATCGAGGATTGAAAAGGGTTGGTCCAAGTCTAGATTTTGGTTACATGGATTTGGCCTAAATGGTGTTTTGAAAGTCTTTACAAGATGGCTTATATTTCATAATATGGAAAAGTTAAATAAAAATCAAAATTTGGGCCATATCCTGAAAAATGGAAAGATCTGGCAGTATTTACCCTACAGTCCTAAAGGGCAAAAATCCAGTGAACTGGAGCAGCAGCACTCTATAGCCTTAGAGCATTTCTTCAACGTCCCAAAGCCTACTACTTCCTACTCTCCCTTAAACTTGAACTCTGTAGGTATTCAATTTTGTAATTCCCAATAATATATATAATGGCTATGTTGTTGTTGTTAGGTGCTGTCAAGTCAGTTCCAACTCCTAGCAACCCTACGTACAACCAAACAAAACCATCCTCACAATTATTGGGCCATCCTTACAATTATTGCTATGCGTGAACCCATTGTTGTATCCACCGTGTCAATTCATTTCATTGAGGGTGTTCCTCTTTTTCTCTGATCCTCTACTTAACCAAGCATGATGCTCTTCTCCAAGGATGGTCACCCTTGATAACATGTCCAAAGTATGGGAGACAAAGTCTTGCCATCCTCACTTCTAAGTAGCATTCTGATTGTACCTCCTCCCAGACAGATTTTTTTTTGTTCTTTTGGCGCCTATGGTATATTTAATATTCTTCAACAGCACAATAATTTCAATACATCATTCTTCTTTGATATTCCTTATTCATTGCAGATTTCACATGCCGATGAGGTGATTTGAAAATACCATGGCTTAGGTTGGGTGTGGCTTAGTCCTCAAGGTAACTTTGTCTTTAACACTTTAAAGAGGACTTTTATGGCAGATTTACCCAGTGGTATATGTTTTTGGATTTCTTGACAGCTGCTTCCATGGGCACTGATTGTGGTTTCAAGTAAAATGAAATCCTTGACAACTTCAATCTTTTCTCCATTTATCATTGATACTGTTTATTGGTCCAGTTGTAAGAATATTTGTTTTCTTTATGTTAAGGGATAATCCATACTGGAAACTAGTCTTTGATCATCAACTCTTCTTCATTTTCAGAATCAAGATTGTGTCATCTGCAATCACAGGTTGTTAATGAGTCTTCCTCCAATCCTGATGCCACACTCTTCTTCATAGAGTCCAACTTCTATGATTATTTGCTTGGCACACAGATTGAATAAATATGGTGAAAGAATTCAACCCTGATGCACACTTTTCTGGATATTAAACCACGCAGTATCCTCTTATTCTGTTCTAAAAACTGCCTCATGCTCTAATACAGGTTCCACATAAGCACAATTAAGAATTCTGGAATTTCATTCTTCATAATATTATCCATAATTTGTTATTATCCACATAGTCGAATGACTTTGCATTTTCAATAAAACACAGGTAAATATATGTCTGGTATTCTCCACTTACAGCCAAGATCCATCAGACATCACCAATAATATCCTTTATTCCATGTCCTCTTCTGAATCCAACTTGAATTTCTGGTAGTTTCCTCTCAGTGTACCACTGCAACCATTTTTTGAAATGGTTCACCAAAATTTTGCTGGCATGTGATATTCATGATATTGTTCAGTAACTCCTGCATTCTACTACTCACTTTTCTTTGGAATGAACAGAAATACAAATCTCTTCCAGTTCGTTGGCCAGGTAGCTGTCTTCCAAATTCTTGGCATAGCCTAGTAAAAGCTTCCAGCATTGCATCCATTTGTTGAAACATCTCAATTGGTATTCCATCAATTTCTGGAGCCTCATTTTTGCCAATGCCTTCCGTGTAGCTTGAACTTTTTCCTTCCATATCATTGGTTCTTGATCATATGCTACCTCCTGAAGTGGTTGAATGTCAACTAATTCTTTTTGTTGCAGTGACTCTACATATTCCTTCCATCTTCTTTTGATGTTTCCTGTGTCATTCAGTATTTTGCCCATAGAATCTTTCAATGTTGCAATTCAAAGACTTGAATCTTTTCTTCAATTCTTTTTACTTGAGGAATACCATGTGTGTTCCGCCCTTTTGGTTTTCTAACTCCAGATCTTTGCATCTTTTATTATAATATTTTATTTTATCTTCTGGAACTGCCCTCTGAAATCTGTTCATCTGTTTTATTTCATCATTTCTTCCAATAGCTTTAGCTACTTTATTTTCAACAGCAAGTTTCAGAGCCTCTTTTGACATCCATTTCTGTCTTTTCTTTCTTTTCTCTCTTGTTAATGACCTTTTGCTGCCTTCATCTATCACACCTTCAGTCATTAGTGTTCAGTGGGTTAAATCCATTCTTGAAATAGTCTCTAAATTCTGGTGGATTATACTCAAGATCAAATTTTGGCTCTGGCAGATTGGTTTTAATTTTCTTCAGCTTCAACTTGAACTTACATGTGAGCAATTGATGGTCTATTTCCCATTTAGCCCTTGACCCTGTTCTAACTGATGATATTAAGTCTCTTCATCATCTTTTTCCACAGATGTAATTGATTTGATTCCTGTGTATTCCGTTTGGCAAGGTCCATTTATATTGTTGAAAAAAGTTATTTCCAATAAATAGGTCATTAGTCTTACATAATTCTATTATGCTATCTCTGGGATCATTTCTATCACCAAGGCCATATTTTTCAAGTACCATCCTTCTTTGTTTCCAACTTTCCCATTTCAATCACCAGTAATTATCAATGCATTTTGATTCTGTGTTTGATCAATTTCAGGCCACAGAAGTTGGTAAAAATCTTTAATTTCTTCATCTTTGACATTAAAGGTTTGTGCATATATTTAATAATGGTTATATAACATAGCAATTCTATAAGCAATCTAATCATAAAACCCGACTCATAGTAACTCCCATTGGGTTCCCAAGGTAGTAAATCTTTACAGAAGTAGATTGCTCTATCTCCCTTCTCTGGAGCTGGTGGGTTTGAACCACCAACCTTCTGGTTAGCAGTCAAATGCCTTAGGCATTGCACCTCCATAGCTTCTTATATAAAATAGCAATTCTATAAGCAATCTAATCATAAAACCTGTGTAATAGCTACTTCTTTAAGAAATTCCTTTGAAGTAAAATTTGTGAATCAAAGATATTTATATTTAAAACTTTAATAGGTATGCCTTTAAACAATTTGCCCAATTTAAATTTTAATTAACACTGAAAATACCTGTAGTTTCCAACTGCAACCAACAATGAGGAGGAGCAATTAATCTTTCCCACTCCAACACATGAAAATCAGCAGTTAACTGTTCTCTGCATTTGCATTTATTTTAACACAAATTAGGTTAGCACTTTTTCCATGTTTATGGCCATTTCTACAGTAAACTGCCAATTTATATTTCTGAAACTTTTTTTTAATCATGTTCTTACTCATTTGTATAATATTCCTGTGTATAAATATTACACTGTTTATCACTTATCTTTAAAAACTTTTAGGGAGTGGGGATGGTGGTTATGTAGAGATTTTTAATTTTATATAGTTTGATCTATTAAGGCTGGTGGTTCAAACCCACCAGCCACTCCTCAGAAGGAAGGTTGGGCAATCTACTTCCATAGAGATATCGCCTCGGAAACCCAAGGAGGGGTCGCTATTAGATCTGACTCGACAGCACATAACAACAACAACAACATTAATCTTTGTAAGGTCCAATTTTGGAAGAATAAAAATATTGACTAGGGACATTTCTTTTCAAACAGAACAAATTTCTTTATTTGTTGTTGCAAAAATGATATACTCTGGTGGTAAAGTTATGTGTCATCTTGGCTGGGCCTGGTTTTGAGTGACTGGGCAGCTGGATGTAGTATTCCCCATGATGAGATTGGTAATCAACTCCATGGTGGAATCTACTGTAGGAAGCAGAGTAGCTGTCTTAGGGTTGTGGTCTGCTTCCAGTAATAAGAAGCAGCTTTGAAAAACATTTTAGAGCTTTTTTTTTTCCTTCTTCTTCTTCTTCTTCTTTGTCCCTCCATCTTTCCTTCCCTTTTTCCCCTTCTCCTTCCCTTCCTCTCTCCTATTTTCCCTTTCTACTTTTTTTTTTACTTCCTGAACTGCTTTCTTTTTATAATTTAAATAAAATCCAAACCCTTTTCCATAGGCTACAAGGCCATACATCTTCCTCTCTACCCTCTTCTCTCTCATAGGCAGTACTCCACAGCTACTGGTCTTATTTCTGTTCTTCAGATAAAGCAAATTAGATAATGTTTTGAGGGTTTGCATTTGCTCTTCTTTGTCTAGGGTCTGTCTTCTTCCATTTTGTTTCATGGCTACCTCCTTTCCATCATTTAGATTTAAAAAAAAAAAAACAAACCTTGCTGTCAAGTTGTTTCTGACTCATCACAAGCCTATAGGATAGAGTAGAACTTCCCTGTAAGGTTTTCAAGGCTGTAGTATTGATGGAAGCATACTGCCTCATCTTTCTCCTGCAGAGT
>NW_006921730.1:2376098-2380335 GCF_000298275.1 Orycteropus afer afer
CATCTAGATGGCTGCTTGCAAGCTTTTAAGATGCCAGGCACTACTTGCCAAAGTAGGAAGTGGAACAATGTTTTATGTAGTATATTAAGCCAGTTGAGCTTGATGAAGTTTCAGAGTTTTTTGGCATGCTTGAACCCTGCACGTTGCCAAGTCTTCATTCAGCAGCCTGCCATGTTGCCTGCTGATCCTGGGACTGTTTCTGGACTTAAACTAGTAACCTTCCATGTTACTCAATTATCTTGGAACTGTGCCATTTTACTTGTCAACCTTGGGTTTGTCAGCCTCAGCAGCCAGAAGCTGCCTGAGTTAAGAGATGCCTCCAACTCCATTGGGCCAGGAGCAAGAGGCAGAGCTGAAGCTCAAGGTTCAAGGGCCTTTACCTAGCCCCTAGAGCTGGCACTTTGAATTTGGACTTCTAGCCTCCTAAACTTAAGAGAAAATCACTTTTTTTTTTCAAGCTATACATTTGTGGTATGTCTGTATAGCAGCACTAGAGAACCAAAACAACTCTTTATTTTAAAAATTCAAATCATAGAAGAACATTTAAAGAAGAAGGTAAAATTAGCCATAAATCCTACCATCCAAGGTCATCATAATTTAAATATTATAAAAAATATTTCCTTTATGAGTTAACTAAGCCTATTATATTTTAAAAAATGTATATTTTAAAAATACATATCACTGTCTTTGAAAGCAATGGTTGTTCAGAGGTAGAATTATCTCCTTCCAAGAGGAACATATGTCTGATTCACAAACAATGCACCTCAGGCACAGCCATTATTCATCCCTGAGTGGAGGTCTGCATGTTGCTATGATACCAAACAGGTTTCAGTAGAATTTCCAGACTAAGATGGACTAGGAAGAAAGGTCTGGCAATCTACTTCCAAAAATGAGCCAATGAACACCCCATGAATCTCAATGCTCTGATCTCAATGTGCACAGGATTGCTATAAGTCAGGAAATGACTTGACAACAGCTAATGACAACATTACTATCTTTATTAAACAGAGGGATTGTACTGACAAAATCTGATAATACTTTTAACCACCACAATGTAAATATCTGAGCTTGCTTACAAAGTAGTCACACAGAGGCTTCTAATCTTTTATCCTGAAAGCAAGTGCCAGCATGATATCTTAGAGTTAGCCAACTGCATATGGCCTTGGGAGCACACATAGTCCATCAGTATCAGTACATAGACAACTTGGGTATTTTCACACTTTCCTCAGGTGGGCTCCCAGGACAAACAATGAAGAGCTCTCACAGTATCTGCTTCTTCCTCAGTCTTCTCAGTACATAGTAAATGGGCCATATTAGGGGAGGAAAATGAGGGATAGGTATTGTAATAATTGTAATAAAGTGCTATAAATAAATAAATAAATAAACAGTAATAAAATACTAAATAGCATATGAGGACAAAAAGTCAGCAGCTTTTATTTTTCACCTTCAATGTCTACCCACCCCCATCTCCTTTGGAGATTTTACTGTTTAAAATCACTTTACAGAAAAGAATCCAATAAAATTAAATTCTGTTTCCATTTCTCTAGACTATTTGCCTTGGTGAGGACACATAATCCATGCACATACAATTGTACAAGCATTCTATTTTGTGTAGTACATCATTCACCTAACTAATCTCTTATGTAGCTTGCAGTGCACCAAAAGAATTCCCATAGCTTTTATTATTATAATAAAATATAATTATAAAATTATTCTTTTATTTTATTTTGGTTTCATAGCATCCCATCTTTTTATAACTTATTTGACTAGCTATTACTTTCTTCCTGGATACTTAGGTTGTTCTCAATTATATGCCCTTTTAAATGTAAAGCATGTCTGTACATGTTACTTTTTTGATTGTTTCCCTTGGGTTTACTTCCTTGAGACATAGGCCAAGGTTAAAGATTATGAATAGCTTTACAGCTCAAGTTAGTAGCACTCTCAGTGAAACAGCTGTGGTCTCATCATGTGATTTCCTTTCAACATAGTGAGTTTCATAAGTACTAATGAGCTAATCACATAGAATTTTTCTGGTGAGAACCACTCAGCTGTGATCCTGAAAACCAACTGACAATTGGCACAAACACCCTCAGACCTGGGCCTGGCAGGAATTTCTCTAAGGTGAGTGACCCATTCACTCAGGAGAAAGAGCACCTCTGTGGGCAGCTGTCCCTTTTGTTACCCTCAACACGTTGCTTGAATCACAGGGCCTTACCCACAGTGCAGTCATCTAGCACCTACTGGCCCAAACCCATATACACTAGACTTTAAATTGTTCTTTCTAGAACATAACATCTTTACCAGGGTTATCCATAAGCAGCTTGCCTAGGGACCTAGATGTTCGGAAATTATGTAGCCAAGGGTTTGTATCTCAGGGTTGTATCTTTTCACCATATTTATTCAATCTGTATGCTGAGCAAATAATCCAAGAAGCTGGACTATATGAAGAATGAAGCATCAGGATTGAAGAAAACTTATTAGCAGCCTACAAAATGCAGATGACATTATCTGGGTGAAGAGCAAAGACTACAGCCTTCAGTATGGATTACACCTCAACATAAAGAAAACAAAAATCCTCACAACTGGAACAATAAGCAGCATCATGATAAGTAGAGAAAAGATTGAAGTTGTCAAAGATTTAATTTTACTTGGAGCCACAACCAGCACTCATGGAAGCAGCAGTCAGGAAATCAAACAACTTATTGCATTTAATAAATCTGCTACAAAAGTCCTCTTTAAAGTGGTTAAAAAGAAAAAAGTGTCACCTTGAGGACTAAAGTGCACCTGAGTCAAGCTATAATATTTTAAATCATCTCATAAGCATGGGAAAGTTAGGCAATAAACAAGGATGACCAAAAAAGGCTTGATGACTTTGAATTGTGATGTCAGCAAAGGACACTGAATGTATTGTGGACTGCCAGAAGAACAAACAAATCTGTCTTGGAAGAAGTACAACCAGAATGCTGCTTAGAAGTGAGGATGGTGAGACTGTCTTACACACTTTGGACGTGTTATCAGGAGGAACCAGTTCCTGGAGAAGGACATGACATCATGCTTGGTAAAACAGAGGGTAAGAGAAAAAGAGGAAGATCCCCAATGAGATGAATTGACTTAGTGGCTGCAACAATGGGCTCACACATAGCAACAATTGTGAGTATGGCACAGGACTGGGCAGTGTTTCATTCTGTTATACTTAGGGTCAATAGGAGTTGGAATGCACTCATGGCACCCAACAACAAAAATAGTTTGTGAAAGCTGTCACCACTGCCCACTTTTCATCTAATATCCAAGTCCTAACAGCATGAACTCCATTCCCATCAGCCAATAAATACCTTTTGAGAGTTTACTTCCACCCTTGCCACTAAAGTCTATTCTCAACACAGTAGCTAGTGATCCTTTTAAAATGAAGATTAGAGTCTGTGGTGGTTCAGGTTGTTTGTTAACATGGCTGGGCCTGGTTGAGTGGCTGGGCAGCTGGATGTAGTTATTCCCCATGGTGATATTGGTAATTAATTCCATGGTGGAATCTGCTGGAGCAGCTGAGTAGCTGCTGTAGGGATGTGGGCTGCTTCCCGTATATAAGAAGCAACTTTGAGGAACGTCTCCAGCTTATGGCACTTTTGGACCCTGTATGTAGCTGAGTCTGCATTCAGTAGCCTGCGATGCCCTGCTGATCTGGGGACTTTTTCTAATTTGAATTAGTGGCCCACTGTGTTGTTTGGTAATATCAAGAGTGTGCCTTGTTACTTGTTGACCTTGGGTTTGTCAGCCTCAGCACCCAGTTGCTGCCAGAGTGAAGAAAAGCCTTCAGCTTCAGTGGGCCAGGAGCAGGAGGCAGAGCTGAAACCCAAAGTTGAGGGGCTTTTATCTAGCCCCTAGAGCCTGGCACTTTGAACTCAGACTTCTAGCATCCAAAATTGTAAGAGAATAAACTCTTGTTTGTTCAAGCCATCCCATTTGTGGTATTTTCCAGTGAGAGCCTCCCCAGAGCAACACTAAACAAACAAACAAAAAAATAAAACACTGCCGCAGAGTCAGATCCAAATCACAGTGACCCCTCCTTGGGTTTCCCAGGCAGTATCACTACAGAAGTAGATTGCCCAGTCTTCCTTCCGAGGAGTGGCTGGTGGGTTTGATGCCTTAGGCAATAAGCCACCAGAGAGCACTTGCTGTTGTTGTTATGTGCCATCAAGTCGGCCCTGACTCATAGCGACCCCTCCTTGGGTTTCCGAGGGGG
>NW_006921730.1:2380959-2382546 GCF_000298275.1 Orycteropus afer afer
TCAAGCAATTTCCCATCTCAGGCTTTGTGCCCTTGCTGTTCTCTCTACATAGACCCCTCTTCTCCTAAAAGTCATTGTTATAGCTTACTCTCTTGCTTCCTTTAAGTCTTTGGCCTTACACCACTTCTCAGTGAGCCTTCTCTGAACCCAGTTTAAAGTTGCCACTATCCCCTTTCACCCCTTACTATTCTCCTTTCCTGCTTTATTTTTTTTTTCCTCCATAATATCCACCATCAACTAGTTACGTTCTTATAGTCAATATCTCCCACTACAATTTAAAGTTTGTCGTTTTATTCACTGCCATATCCGCAGTGACTCCTAGGATGAGGGACTGGCAATAGCAGACACACATTTATTCACTGGATATACTACCACCCTGCACTGTGCCATGCACTATGAAGGGACACAAATTTATAGGAAACAAGTTTCCTGTAGAAATCTTTAGTTTAATTGAGAAGATCAACAGTCGTTATTGGTTTAGAAAGTCACATTTCTAACACAGATGCTCTAGAAGCTGGTTAATTCCTCTTAGACACTCTGCCCCTAATGGAAGGTGCTTCCAGGAAGAGGGGCAGCTTACGGGGTTGAACTGCCTGGTTTTGCTGGCATTGCTGGCTGAACAAAGAACTTTTTTTTGTCCTGCTCAATTGTGTTTTTGCTTTACACATTGATGTTTTTATTAAAATAGCAGAGGATAAAAAGTGCCAATCCGGTGTAAAAGAGGCCCAAATGCAAAGAACCTAACTGATCTTTTAAGGATTGTTTCTCTTGATTCAAAACCACACCTAGAATATAAAAGAAATCTCTCCATTGAATACATGGGCAAGTACATTGGTCTCAATATATCAAAAAAAAAAAAAGGGAAATCAGCAGGTATTACACTATCTGCAGTGTGAATGCCATCATAACCTACTCTATATGTACCTTTTCCTCAGTTTCCTGACATGATTGCCTTATGGTAAGCTCTGGTGGTGTAGTGGATAAGGCATTTGGCTGCTAACCAGAAAGTCAGTGGTTCAAAACCACCAGCTGCTCTGTGAAAGGAAGATTAGACGATCTACTTCAGTAAAGATTTACAGCCTTGGAAGCCCAATGGGGGTTACTATGAGTCAACACCAACTTGATGGCAGTGAGTTTGGGGTTTGTTTGTTTGTTTGTTATGGTGGAATCAGCAGTCCCCGAGTGAAGAGTGAGGTTGGAGGCTATTCCTCATACCCAGGATTCACTATCTAGTGATGTGGCACATCCAAAAATGGTGGTTGTTGCTGTATGCTGTCGAGTCAACTTCAACTCATAGTGACCCCATGTGACAGAGTAGAACTGCCCCATTGGGTTTTCCCACCACAGTACAGAACAGAGAAGTGCCCCATAGGCTTCCGAAGGCTGTCATCTTTACAGAAGCAACAGACTGCCTCATCCTCCTCCCACTGAGAAGGTGATGGGTTCAAACCACCAACCCTTTGGTTAGCAGCCAACAAAGCCACAACAATATGACAAATTGACAGACAAGTAGTGATGGATTGGGTTTTCTAGGGTGTAATACTTATGGAAATAGATCACCAGATCTTTCTCCCATGGAACCACTGG
>NW_006921730.1:2382791-2385470 GCF_000298275.1 Orycteropus afer afer
AGCTCTGGCATCAGTGAAGACTTCAGTGCTTCAGGTACACGAGGGTACATAGGAAAAATGAATGGTAGATTTAATAGGCTATTAGTTATCTTTGGGAAAATTATTTAATCTAAGATCATTTTTAAAATTTTCTCATTTTAAAAAATGGAGATAAAACTCCTCACAGGGTTGTTGTAAAAATTAAATGAGTTTAATTGGAAGTTCTTATTATAGTAAGACATGCAAAAGAGGCACATAATAATTGTTCATTACCAGTATGTTGCTGAGAGCTCTTGTGGCATAGTGCCCAAGGCAATTAATTGACTGTTAACCAACCAGAAGGCTGGTGGTTCAAACCCACCAGCTACTCCTCAGAAGGAAGATAGGGCAATCTACTTCCATAGTGATGCCACCTCGAAAACCCAATGAGGGGTTGCTATGAGTTGGAACTGACTCAATGGCAGTGAGTTTATTTTTTTAGCATGATGCTGGAAATCACGAAATGTCTTGTGCTCCAAGGTAAAGAAATTTAATTATATTCTGAAAAAAATGCAAAGCCATTAAAGAATTTTCAAAAATCATTAAGATGTTTTAAAAGTGACATCATCAGATATACATTTTGGAAAACACTCAGGTGACATGTTAGAAATGGACACATAGGAGAGCAACGAGGGATGATGGGAACTTGTACTGGTTAGGAGGTGACAGAGGAGGAGTGTGTGAGCCCAGGCACTGCGAATTACTCTGTAATTAGCCAAAGCATCCAAATTGTCCCTCCTTTTTCTCAGTCAGCAGGAATGAAACGTTCAAGTCAGCATGGGAAAGACTTGTTTTATATCCTGCCTCCCAAGAGTAAAAAAGGTAGCAGTAAAAATGTGAACAAAGATTTTCTACCTGAAGCAACATGAACAAGTAGTCAAAGTTTTATAATGCTATTCAGAGAGCAAGGACCGAAAAGAAACTGTCTGCAAGACATTTCACTATGAAAATTCCCAGATCCTGAAACATACAGACATCATAAATAAGTACTTAGGAGATATCCTCACTGCTTTCTGGGATTCTGGATAAATTCTTCACTTCCAGCTGAAACAGAAACTGTTAAGGCGTGATTAGTAACAGGTGAGTTAGATTCCTAAATGGAGCTAGGTGTTTGAAAAACTTCTTTTTTTAAAACCCTATTGAGCTACAAGGGAGCTCTGGAAGCATAGTGGCTAAGGCACTTGACTGCTAACCAGATGGCTGGTGGTTCAAACCCACCAGCCACTCCTCAGAAGGAAGATGGGGCAATCTACTTTCGTAGTGATACTGCCTCAGAAACCCAAGGAAGGGTCACTATGAGTCAGGTCCAACTCGACGGCACATAACAACAACACTGAGCTACAAGGGAACTCTGGTGACACAGTGGTTAAAGCACTCAGCTCCCAACTAAGATGTCGGTGGCTTGAACCCATCAGCCACTCCATGGGAGAAAGATGAGGCAGTCTGCTTCCCTAAAGATGACAGCCTTGGAAAACCTGTAGGGCACTTCTCTGTTCTGTAGGGTCGCTATGAGTCATAACTGACTCGACAGCAGGGGGTTTCAGATGTAGCTACAACAAAAACCAAAGAAACCAAACCTATTGCCGTAGAGTGAATTTTGACTTATAGCAACCCTACAGGGCAGAGTAGAACTGCCCCATAGGGTTTCCATGGCTGTAATCTTTACAGAAGCAGACTGCCACATCTTTCTCCTATGGAGAGGCTGATAAATTCGAATTGCTGACCTTTTGGTTAGCATCCAAACACGTAAGCTACAGCAAGGATATTCAAAATATTTTTATTAGCAGCATTCTATTTAAATTTTAACATTCAGACTCACAATATATAAGATACAAATATTCAGTTTTGACTGAATGCAGGTGTAATGTTTTTGAGGCTGGAGTGGTAGAGAATTAAAGAAATCCCGACTCAACCCTTGCCTCCTTGCCCTTCCTGGAAACCAGTTTGAAAGCCACTTATAAAAGGACAAATAAGACTCCTGTCTTTGCATAGAAGGCAGTTTTCTCAGCTTGGGTTTTGAATGATACCAGAGTGGAACACACTACTGTAGTAGAACGAACCTCTATGCTTTTAATGAGGTACTCCATACCCATCCCTCCTCTCACCTATTCTTTGTCTTCCAGTTTTTACCTACTGACTCAGATAATATTTATTCCTCAGAGTCAGGATCAAAACAACCACAGCCAGAGCATTAAAAATATCATTGTCTTATATGTTCATTATATGCATTTTAACCTCAATGTAGACTTTTGTAAATCCATCTCAGATAAAATAGCTTTGAGAGATGTCATTGTTTAAATATTAAAAACTGAGTTATCATCATAAGTAATAAGTTCAGAAGAATACTTGCCTAGTCACTTGGACATGAGAATAAAAGTTGGTTAATTTGTTGGTTGGACAGTTAGTTAATCTTTCTGGAATCAGAAAAAAACATAGACATTCCAACATCTGGGACCCATTCCTACCTTTTGGGAGTGGGGAGGAAAGAATGATAAAAGTCCCATTAGGTTTGGGAACTCTGAAAGCTGAGTCTCCCTTCTCATGTCACAGATCAAGCAGGCAGAAAGCTTGAGTGCAAAATTTGCTACACTTACCCTCACAACAGAAGCTCTGGTAGTGTAGTGCCTAAGGCACTTGACTGCTAACCAGAAGGCTGGCGGT
>NW_006921730.1:2385755-2386624 GCF_000298275.1 Orycteropus afer afer
AAAGGACAAGATTTGCAAGCTTATTTTCCTGAATTGACTGAGCCACTACCTGAAGTGACTGAGTAATCACTAACTTAACTGAACTCACCTGAAGCTTTCTGTTCTCCAGTGAAGATGGAGGTTGGCCATAAAAACTAATAAGAAAATAAAGGAAGTATATTTTTGTCCAACTAATTTATAACCTGCGGAAATGTGTACCCAAAACATTAATAAAGAATCTTTTAATTTTCAAAATCTCAATCTATGCTAAAAGTGAATTTTATTAAAATATGTTCAAATAGATCATACGATTTGAAAATAGAGATACAGTGGTTTCTCCATAAGGACAATACAGGGCATACTCTCACAACAAAACGTTAGGGACAGATGGATTTCTGAACTCAAAAAGTTTCCAATTTTTAGACGGATAATGTTGCATACTATATCATGACCCCTGAGCATCTAGTATACTATATCACAGTGAAACAAAACATGAATATACACACTACATAGGATTTAAGAAAAAACTATAAAAGACTGTGAGTAAAGATAGATCACTTCCACTTTTGTCTTCAGATTATTTTTTAGGTGAGACCAGGTTTCGCTGCTAAATGAGTTATTGTGAAACTTTCAGCTTTCATATCTTTTTGGATATAATTGAAAATAAGGGATTCTGAACCTATAAAAAAGTTTAGCATGGTCCAATTTCTAAGTAACAAATAAGAGGTACAATCAGTGAAATTGGTTGAAAACAAAGGAAAGCTGCCTTCTGTTGGATGTTCAATTGTTGTTGTTGTTATGTGCTATCAAGTCGGACCTGACTAATAGCGACCCCTCGTTGGGTTTTTGAGGCAGTATCACTATGGAAGTAGATTGCCCAATCTTCCTTC
>NW_006921730.1:2400139-2406581 GCF_000298275.1 Orycteropus afer afer
CCAAGATTATCTTCTGTGTCTGTGTTAATTGGTTTCCCTTTTCTTTGTTGAAGAGGGTCTGTGCAATCCTTCTGCCTAGTCTGCCATCTTGCCCCGCCCTTCTTTTCAGGTTTTGCTCTTAAGGCCTTCAACTGGTTGGATGAGGCCTAGCCACATTGTTGAGGGCCATCTCCTTAAAGTCAACTGATTGCAGATGTTAACACATCTACAAATACTTTTATAGTATCATCTAGATAAATATTAATATAAATAGATTAAATAACTTGATACTATAGCTTCACCATGCTGACACATACAATTAGCCATCACCGAGATACTAGAAGATAGACATAAATGGGCATATCTTAGAAGTGCTAAGTGAATCAATTTGTAAGAGTTGTGGTATGACCAAAGATTTGAAAAATAGTTTTGGATAAGACTTTGGACAATCAGGCTAAAAAGATGAGGTTTTTGTTGACAGTATTCGGAAACCGTTGGGAGAAAGAGAGAATCATGATTACTGGTGCACGTGATAAACAGCCAAGAGCCCACAGCTTACTCATGATAAGACAAGGCAGCAAAGGTCCTTTAGGACAGCATCAGCTGAGGTTCTGTCAGGCAGGAAGGGTACAATGTTTGCCAGCTTTAGTTCAGGCAAACACTCAGGATCAGGACTTCAAAATGAAAGAGCAGGAGGCTCGCAGGCAGGCAACAAGGAGCCAGATGTCTTCCACAGCACAGAAGACCACTGGAAGAGGAGATAGATTTTCGTATTTAATTTGTTTAAATACATTTACTAGGATATATAATAATTTGTACATATTGGTTTTTTATTGTTGTAGAAATATTGATAACATTTGCCATTTTAATATTTTTGTATGTATAATTGAGTGAGGCCAATCCTATCAATCGTGTTGTACAAGCATCACCAATATGAATCACCAAATTTTCCATCATCATAAACAGAATCTCAGTGCTTCCTAAACAATGATTTCTTCCTTTCCATTCTCTCCTGCCCCCCGTAACTACTATCAAACTCTGATCTCTATACATTTGCCTATTCTAGGTATTTCATATTAGTTAGATCATAGAATATTTGTCCTTTAGTTTCTGACTAATTTCACTAAACATGTTTTCAAAGTTTATCCATGTTGTAGCATGTATCAGGACTTCATTTCTCTTTATGGCAGAGTAATATTCTATTGTAGATATATATTGTTTTCCTGCTATATTAGTTAGCGGAGGCTAGGTGTGTTAGTTCAGGTTATGTGTCAACTTGGCTGGGCCTCATTTTGAGTGTCTGGGCAGCTGGATGTAGTTATTCCCCATGGTAAGACTGGTAATTAACTCAATGGTTCAATCTACTAGAGCAGCTCAGTAGCTGCTTTAGGGATATAGTCTGCTCCCTGTATATAAGAAGCAGTTTTGAGGAAAGTCTTCAGCCTTTTAGCATGCTTGAATCCTGTGCGTAGTCATCGTTGTTCAGCAGCCAGCAGTATTGTCTGCCAATCTTGGGATTCTTAATGGACTTGCATCAATGGTCTGCCATGTGGTTTGGTAATATTGGGACTGTGACTTTTTACTTGTTGACCTTGGGTTTGTCAGCCTCAGCAGCCAGCAGCTGCCTCAGTAAAGAAAGCCTCCAGCTTCAGTGGGCCAGGAGTAAGAGGCAGAGCTGAAGCCCAAGGTCAAGGGGCTTTCACCCAGCCTCTAGAGCTTGGCACTTAAAACTTGGACTTCTAGCTTCCAAAACTGCAAGAGAATAGACTCCAGTTTGCTAAAGTAATCCTATTTGTGGTATATTCCTGTCAGAGTGGCACTAGGTAACCAAAACACTAGGTTATGTGGAGTAACAAGTTAACTCTCAAATCTCAATTTATTTCTTGCTCAAGTCCCATGTCTAGCATTGGTCCATGGAATACTCTCCTAAATGCAGTGTTCCAGGACAAGGCTCCACCATCTTCTGCCTGCACTATTGTGTGTGGCCTCCCAATTTGCCTTGACCCAAAAGAGGTACATGTCTCTTCTACTTTTTATCCACTGGCCATAACTAGTGACAGGTCCCAAATTAATTGCAAAGAACACTAGGAAATGAAGGGAAACAGAAAAACATTTGGTGAGCACTAGTTCTCTAAATCATAACTGAATAAATTGTATAATAATTTCATTTTTTTAGAAACAGTCCTTTCTTTCAGGATAACTTTATAGAATGTTAAAGAAAACACAAAATTTACTTTGCTTAATTATACACATGTTCTTTTTTTCCCTGTAAATCCACACATTATAGAGTATACTGAAAATTCTTTCTATGTCAAAATTCAAGCCATGAATGAATATACAAAAGTGAAATGATTTCAACAAAGGTCAATTCAAATAATAAAATTTGAAATTACCTTGTGAATTGTGTATTTGTTCGGGATCCCTTACTTCCAGACTTATTATAAAGGCAACTGTTTATCTACTAATAAATAATACTAGTCTCTAACCTCTTTGCTTATCTATAAAATGTTCAATGATTATAAAGTAGGCATATGATTTTTTTTTTCTTCACGCTTCCAGATAGGAAGCAAATGTAATCATGGATAGGGGTTGGAGGTGCTCACTTTTCTGACAATCAGAACCATGATTTGCAAAAATTAATTCGCTGTAATTATGTCAAATTAGTGAAGAGCATAGGCAGACAAAGCAGTTAAATAGTTAATACCAAAGCTCAGTAGTGATGTAATGATGATGTGTATGGAAGCTGTTTCAATAAAGAAATAATTTATAAGTAGAAAACTTTTTTCAGACTGAAGCCAGAGACATACAGCCTATAGTTTCTAAACTTTAGTGGGACAGAAGTCATGGGCAGAAATTACATCTTTCAGAACAACTGAGTGTTCCAGATTCCCCTTCCGTTCCATTGGCGCCTTCCCTTAAATGAGAGGAGATTAAGTTCTTTCAGCTCCCATGGAGCTGACTTTGCCACAACCACAAGCCAAGACCCACACTTTTGGTAAACAGAGCAGAAGTAATGTCACAAGGTATGGGGCTTACTGAGCAGGAAGCCTGAAATAGCAAACCCCAGAGCTTAATTTAGAACCCTTACAATGTCAACTTTAGCTGGCTTTATAAAAAGGAATATGGTGGAATCTTTTAAAATATCAGCCGTGTGGTCTTTTCTACACATAAATCACTTAAAGATGAAAGCTTTAACTGGGGGGAAAAGCCATTTGTTAGTTACCTAGTCTTATGAAACTCCTAATTTTTAGCAAAGGCATCCTCAATTGTAATGATTTTTGTCAAAAAGAAAGATTTTAAGCATCCAACCTTGCCTAAGGCACTTGACTGCTGACCAGATGGCTGGTGGTTCACACCCACCAGCCACTCCTGGGAAGGAAGATGGGGCAATCTACTTCCATAGCGATACTGCCTCGAAAAACCAAGGAGGGGTTGCTATGAGTCGGGTTCAACTCGACAGCACATAACAACAACAGTCTGAAGGGATCATTGGGAGTTTGCTTTTTGTCTGTTTAGTTTAATTTGGTTTTGTTTGATTTGGTCTTGAAGTCAGTATGCACAAGAACAAGCAAGCAGAAAGTAGTTCTATGAAGGCAGTAGATTCTTGATTTTTTTTTTTCCTTATATGGCTCCTCAGTTAAAAGCACTTATTCTACCTGATAATAATTAAAGATAGAAAAGAGTGAAGAGTAAGTTCACCATAGTAAAGTTCTAACTCCGTGTGTTCCTTTTACAGAGTCTTATTTTCCTAACACTTTTCTATCCCAAGAAATCCAAAGGAAAAGAAAAGCTAGCCATGGGTCCCTTCCCCTTCCCTTCTCTTCTTTCCTCAATCCCTTCCACAAAACACACACACACAAACACACACACACATAAAATACCCACACAGATGCTAACTAACTCCTTAGACATGGTAATTCTCATTGGAAATCTGCAGGATTAAATAAAATGTTCTTTGGATTCCATGATAATTCATCTATGATTTCCATTTTCTTTATTTTGAGAGAATATATTAGAAAAGAATTTCAAAACTCCTTAAACAATGCAGAGAAGGGAAGCTGTGCCATTGAACTAAAGAAAAGTATATAACTGTCCCCATTTTTAAAGTGAAATGAGATTAAATTCCACAAACTCCAGATGAATAATATAAATGTTATCAAAGGGACTAATGAACAGAGGGCTTCTGAATGCTTAAAAGGGGAAAATAATCGATAACTAGAAGACATGCTAAGCATAAATCATTTGATACTGAGCTCATTTCCATTTTTGAGAACTGAACTAAGTGAAAGAGCAGGAGAACCTCATAATTATTGTGTATTTAGATTTCATGGGATGTGCAATCTTTCATAATCTCCATGAATACAGAGTAAGAAGTGTGAGCTGAATGCTAGCACTGTCGGGTAATTTAATTTAGAGTTTAATGGCTAACTTTCCCAGGCTTAGGATCCATGCCATTTTGAGTTAGGTCTCTAAGTGACTTAACATAGAGCTCTGTGCCGTATGGCGCATTTACCAAGAACTTCAGTGAGACCGACCTAGACATCATGGAAATGAAATGGCCCAACTTAAAATTATAAGAGACTGATAATTGACTCCAATGAGGCATCAGGAAGTTTAAATAATGAGCTATGTCTTAAAAACACAATCACACCAGAAGTAAAGATAAAGCCCTGTAAGTTACCAAAAATCCAACTACTCCAATGCAGGTCAACATGCATATGCTTTAAGAGCAGTAAATATGGGGGCTCAATGACCTTAGGGGTTATAGTTGACTGTAAACTCCATATGAAATAGTCTCATATATGATTATCTAAGAGAGATACTTAAGACTGGATTTGAATCCACAGATAAAATGTTAGGTCTGAAAGAAGAGAAGGTGTATGTCCATTTCTCCTCACAAAGGTAGGTTCATACATGAGCATCACACTATAGAAGGGGCTACAAATAATCTTGATCTTGTTCATCCAATTTGTAGAAACAAATTAAAGTGCTGTCTTAAATCACGTTACATGAACACTAGCCAAGGCCACTAGGGCTCCTTAGCCAATCACTGTGTCCTCCAGTATATGAATGGCCATCAAGAAGACCTAATCAGTGAAGCACTAGAAAGCAGAACTGAAACCAAGGAAACCAACTTGAAAAGTGTCATATTTCAGCTTAATATTATAGGAAAATGTCTCAACAACAAGATCTATCTGAAAGCAGAGTGGCAGTCTAAGGAAGTAGTTGGTTCCCCATTTCTACTAAAAGCTAAAGGACTACTTGACAGATATTGACAAAGAGATTCATTCTTGCAGCAGGAAAGAGGCTGGAATAGATAGATGACTTTGAAGCCACTACCAACTCTAACAATTCTATAATTCCAGAAAAACACACTGTACCAAGAGTCCAAACGCTGAATTCTTCTCCTAGCTTGCTATAAGACAGAGGCCTCAATTGCCTCAATTTAAAAGGGATACAAGTCCCTTTCAAGATGTTACTATAATATTTTTTCCTGCATTAAGAATTCATGCCACTTTCATGGACTTTGTTTGGTGTTGATTCAGCAACCTGTTGAGAGTGACATTTTCATGTCCATATTCCTCCCTCCCTCACTAGAAGTGTAGGGAAGACATTGCTTACACCTGCATCTCCCAGCAAAGACAGGGGGAAAAAATAAAAAAAAAAACCTCACTGTCTCAAGTCAATTCAACTCATAGAGACCTCTCTTTGGATTTCTGAGGCAGTATCTCTACGGAAGTAGATTGCCTAGTCTTCCTTTCAAGGAGTGGCTGGTGGGTTTGAACTTCCAGCTTTTTGATTAGCAACCAAATGCCTTAGGCACTACACCTGACCAGAGCTCCTAAAGACAAGAAAGTGCTCCCAAATTCGGGCTCCTGATTATGTAGCATAGTGCCTAAGGCATTTGATTGCTAACCAGAAGTCTATTGTTTGGCTGGAAGTTAAGCCATGGGAGTGAATTCAATTTCAGGTCCAAAGGATGAGTAAGGGCCATAGTCCCAGAAGTTTCACCACATTCCATCTGACCAGTAATCTTGGCCTTTTTTATGTTTTTTGAATTTTGTTCCACATTTTTCTCCCACTCTATCCAGTATATCTAATTTTGATCCTTTTCCAAGTGGTTGGCAGTGGTACCTTGACACTATCTAATTCTTCTGATCTCAAGATCCTGTAGGTTGAGGTTCCCATGGTCCGTTACTCCCTTGGACTAATTGTTTCCATGTGTCTTTGATTTTCTTCACTCTGATTTGGATGAGGGGAGACCAATTGCTGCATCTGAAATGGCCACATGCTAGCTTTTAAGACCCCAGTCACTACTCACCAAATTAGGATACAGAACAATGTCCCAAGCCCAGGCCAGCAACTCATTCCTTCAAGGTGCTTGTTGTTGTTAGGTCCCATTGAGCTGGCGGTTCAAACCCACCAGCCACTCCTCAGAAGGAAGGTTGGGCAATCCTACTTC
>NW_006921730.1:2407041-2411040 GCF_000298275.1 Orycteropus afer afer
AACCTTGGGGCTTCTCAGCCTCAGCAGTCAGCAGCTGTCTGAGTGAAGAAACGCCTCTAGCTCCAGTGGGCCGGGAGCAGGAGGCAGAGCTGGACCCCAAGGTTGAGGGGCTTTCACCCATCCCCTAGAGCTTGGCACTTTGAACTTGGACTCAAAGCCTCCAATCGTAAGAATAACTGCTGTTTGTTATGGCCATCACATTTGTGGTATATTTGTCAGAGTGGCACTAGGTAACCAGAACAGGGTCTAATGATGTATGTGAAGAGCATCCCCTTCAGCATATGCACTGTGAAACTAAACCAAAACAGGACTTTCACTGGGGATAGTGGCCACACAGGTCTCCCAGCACATCCCCCCACCCCTCCCATCTTTGCCTAAAGTCAACTTCTGTGGAAACTACCCAGAGACTTAATGGAACAATTACTGGCCCAAGACCCTCCTCCCACAAAATTATTTCCATTGATTCCCCTTCTACTCATCCTTTCTCCTAAAGTCTGGTGTACAGAATTAGTACAGTGCCAACAAAGCATTGGAAAGAGAGAGTATATTCAGATCAGGAAGGTCCTGTAGTTATTTAAACCACCCCTCACCTTCTCCCTGTTCCTTAGGATCAAGATAAATCTGAGGATTAGAGGGAAGTGATTTGAACCAGACATCATTTATCATGAGTTAGGGCAAGACTGAATTGTAATGTAACTCAGGGCCATAGGATTTGTAAATAATGTATAAGTAGTAGTAACCAGAACTAATCCTTCAAGAGAAAATAAGGCTTTAGTGTCGTTAAAACCAAAAACCAAATTCACTGCCATCGAGCTGATTCTGACGCATAGTGACCTCCACTGGGTTTCTGGGGCAGTAAATCTTTATGGAAGTAGATTGCCCCATCTTCCTTCTGCAGAATGGCTGGTGGGTTTGAACCACCAATCTTCTGGTTAGCAGTCAAATGCCTTAGGTACTATACCACCAAAACTCCTTAGAGCATTATAGTAAGCACTAACAATTAGTACTGCCTAAGGTTTTAAATTCTGCATCTCACTAGAAGAGACTGCTGGTCTAGGAATATGATAATGGTAGAGTTGGTTCCAGGAAAAAGAGACATAGAAGTGGATCAAAATTACTAATCTGATATAGACTGGTGGAACCCCGGAGGCTGTGGCTTTAAGTTACCTTTCAAGCCTGGACCTGAACTCACCCCTGCAGCTCAACTTTCAACCAAACAGTAAACAGGCATATAAGGTGAACAATAACACCAGGGAGGTATGAACTATTTAAAACAATCAAGTATACCATATCAAAAGGAAAGCATTAGCCCAGGGATAAAGCTCAGAAGGCAGGAAGAGATAGAAAAGAAGGATGAATAGAAACTGGGAAACACAGGGAAGAAGTGGGAAGAGTGCTGTTACATTGTGGGGACTGAGGTCAATGTCATAAAACAAATTGTGTATGGATGATTGAATGGAAAACTAATTTGCTCTGTGAACTTTCGCCCAAATCACAAAAAAAAAAAAAATCAAGAAAGAAAGAATTAAAGGATGAGAAAGCCAGTCATTATGGAGTCCATTCTGACTTCTGGAAACCCCCTACGTGTCAGAGTAGAATTGTGCTCCATAGGGTTTTCAGGGGCTTGGTGGGAGAAATTGAACCTCCAACCTTCTGTTAGTAGCTGAGCACATTAATCATTTGCACCACCCAGGGACTCCAACAGAAAAGAACTGCTGGAAATAAAAAATGAGAGAGGTATTAAACCAAAAAGAAAGGGATTATCCCTGTGGGACAGGCTTCCTGTTCCACAAGGAACAAGCAGTGAGACTTGGTACTTCATGGGGACAAGAGAGAGAGAGAGTTATGCAGCTAAACTACAGACATTGTGCCTGATTCCCTCTCCACACCCACAAGCTTATACAACTTTGATAAAATTACCTGAACTCTACAGTTAAAAACTGTGTAAGCCTTCCCTGGAGTCCAGTGTAGTTTCAGTTGAACAGAGGTGAATGCCACAGCATCTGGGTCCAAAAGAAGCAAAATGCCCCATCCTCACTAACTCCCTCACCATGACCATGTGAAGGCATTCCTAAATGCTCATTGCGGACTACCAGGCAGTGAGGACAATGCAACTGCAAATGATGGCCTGGCTAGAGATACATGAAGCTCAATTCCTAGTGATACTCTCTGTCCTTCTGCCACACAGATAAATTACGTAGCCTTGAGTTACTCAGATATTTTAGTGAGGGTCCACCCGCTAGAGAAATGACCATTCTCTCTACTTTCACCCAGACAGAGCCCAGATGATCTTTTCACTATCTTTAGCTATTTGAAGAAGCAAAGTTCTTCCTGTCTGGACCCAAAGCCACCATTTTAAGACTTTACATTCATGCTTGCTTGGCCACTACTCTTCCAGTTTCTGCCTCAGAAATATCTCCTCAATCTTTCCTTGGAGCCCAGCCCCTAATTCTTTATTCAAGTCCCCCAAGCTGGACCACTCATCTCCATCAGCACTTCCTGCCTCCATATTCCATTTCCTATTTGTCTCTACATGACCATAGTATTAAGGCTCTTTTGGCCAGTTGTCCCCCTAGTTTTTGTAGGTTAATTCACTTTGTATTACATTTTTCCTCCACAAACTAATTAATCAACTGATCTAAATATAAGTCCCATTAAGGTGGGATGTTTGTTCTGATTTGCTCACAACCATCTCTCAAACATCTACAATAATACCTGGAACCTAGTAGGCTCTCAGTAAATATTTGTTAGTTAATTAATTAAACTGATAAAAAAAAATTAGCCCTTGTTTTCCACAATATCTCATCTAGCATAAGCAACTTCCCTCCAACCATCTCCTTGCTATGATAAATACAGAGTGACCTTATGAATGTCAAAGACTTTGTTTTATTTTAAACAGAATCAACCCTAAGAGGGGCTGTGGGCTCCTGGATGTCTTGAAGCTCTGAAAATCTATGACTCCATGATTCCTATGCCATAGCTAGTGTTATACATGAAGGTAATAATAATAATAATAATATTCACAAAAACTAATAATAAATATCAAAAAATAAATGCAATTGGTGAAGAATATTAAATATACCGTAGACTGCCAGAAGAACAAACAAATCTGTCTTGGAAGAAGTACAGCCAGAATACTTCTTAGAAGCAAGGATGCCAAGACTTCATCTCATATACTTCAGATATGTTACCAGGAGGGAACAATCTCTGGAGAAGGACATCATGCTTGGTAAAGCAAAGGGTCAGAGAAAAAGAGGAAGACCCTCCATGAGATGGATTGACACAGTGGCTGCAACAATGGCCTCAAGCACAGCAACAATTTTGAGGATGACACAGCACTAGACAATGTTTCATTCTTTTGTACATAGGGTCTTGGGGTAGTTCAGTTTGTGTGTCAACTTGGCTAGGTCTGGTTGAGTGGCTGGGCAGCTGGTGGTAGTTATTCCCCATGATGAGACTGGCAATCAACTCCATGGTGGGATCTACCACAAGCAGCTGAGATGAGATATGCCTTTGAGATGTGGTCTGCTTCCTGTATATAAGGAGAAGCCTTGGGGATAGTCTCTGGCTTATGGCACTCATGGACCCTGCATGTAGCCGTGTCATTGTTCAGCAGCCTGCCATGCTCTGACAACCTTGGGACTTTTGATGGACTGGAAAGAATGGCCTGCCACGTGGTTTGGTAACATCAGGACTGTGCCTTTTTACTTGTCAACCTTGGGCTTGGCAGCCTCAGCAGCCAGCAGCTGTCTGAGTGATGAAACGCCTCTAGCTTCAGTGGGCCGGGAGCTGGAGGCAGAGCTGAAGCCCAAGGCTGAGGGGCTTTCATACAGTCCCTAGAGCCTGGCACTTTGAATTTGGACTTAAAGCCTCCAAACTGTAGGAGAATAAACTCCTGTTTGTTAAGGTCATCCCATTTGTGGTATATTTTTGTCAGAGCAGCACTAGGTAACCAGAACAGGTCTCTATGAGTTGGAACCTAATAACACATTTCATTGA
>NW_006921730.1:2411345-2416005 GCF_000298275.1 Orycteropus afer afer
TGTGTGTGTGTGTGTGTGTGTGTGTGATTTAGGTGAAAGTTTACAGAGCAAATTCATCTTCCATACAGCAGTTTACACACACTTTGTCTCATGAAATTGACTGCAATCTCCCACAGTGCAACAGCTCTCCTTCCACTTCCTCCCCATAGCCATCTCTTCTCTGTGTCCTTCCCTCCCATGCACTCCTGGCCCCCAAATTGTCTCCCTGTCTATATACTGGCCTTCTATTCTCCCATGATTGATCTCTCCAAGGAGTGTATCTACCTAACATAAATGTTCAGCTCATATGCTTTTGTTTGACTGGGAGCCACAGGAGTGGAGTAAATTCCAGACCTGAAGGGCAGCTATGGACCGTAGTCTCAGGGGTTCCACCAGGCTCTATCAGACCAGCAAAACTTGTCCTTTCTTCTCTCTCTCTTTTTTTTTTTTTTTTTTTTTATGATTTTGAGTCTTGTTCCACATGGTTCTCCCACTCTATCCAGGATCTCCTACATAGATCCCCCTCTGAGGAGTTGACAGTGGTAGTCAGGTACCATCTAGTTCTTCTGGTCTCATAGTCATATAGGCTGAGGATCACATGGTGTACCAGTCCCTTGGACTAATTATTTCCATGTGTGTTCTGGTTACCAGTGCTGCTCTGACAAGAATATACCACAAATTAAATAATTTTAACAAACAGGAGTTTATTCTTACAATTTGGAGGTTTTAAGTCCAAGTTCAAAATGCCAGGCTCTAGGGGCCGGGTGAAAGCCTCTCAACCTTGGGATTCAGCTCTGCCTCCTGCTCCCGGCCCAAAACTGGTGGCTTTTCTTCACTTGGCTGCTGGCTGCTGAGGCTGACAAACCCAAGGTAAACAAGTAACAAGGCACAGTCCCAATATTACCAAACCACATGGCCAGCCATTCATTCAAGTTCATTGAAAGTCCCAAGATTGGCAGACCATGGCAGGCTGCTCAACAATGACTCAGTACATGCAGGATTCAAACATGCCATAAGCTAAAGACCATGCACAAAGCTGCTGCTTATATATGAGAAGCAGACCATATCCCTAAGGCAGCTACTCAGCTGCTTTAATATATTCCACCATGGAGTTAATTACCAATCTTACCATGGGGAATAACTACATCCAGCTGCCCAACCACTCAACCAGTTCTAGCTGAGTTGACATACAAACTTAACTACCACGATATGTCTTTGGTTTTCATTCTTCTTTGCTCTGGATGAGGAGAGATCTATCATTGCATCTAGATGGCCACTTGCAAGCTTTTAAGATCCCAGTCACTACTCGCCAAAGTAGGATGTGGAACAATGTTTTGTGTAATATGTTATGCCAGTTGAGCTTAATGTCCCTTGCAACCATGGTCCCAAGGCCACAGGTCCAACTACTTGCTCCCTATGGATAGCCGGCTATTGCCAAAAAGTGACTACAACCTTGTCCCTTGTCAGCTCTACTATATACCTGGGAATTCTTACAGAACGTACAAATACACTTGTAGAACCATTGTCTGCCAACCCCATACATGGTCATGGGTACACTACCCCCTGCTTAGATATACCTAATCGTTCAGCCTGTCCACACATCCATCCATGTTTGCCTTCACTGACAATGCAGTACTGTATGTGCAAAAGGGTTCATCTTTGTTGTCTGTACCACCCTTCACCTCTCTATGTGTTTCTCTTCCTCAATGCCACTGTGTTGATCACACATTTGGTACATTGCCCTTCTCTTCACCCAAATCAATACTTGTCTCTACCTAACTAATGGTGTTCCCTTCCTGCCCCTCTCACCCCTGGTAACCAACAAAGAAAATTTCCTTCCATATATAAACCTTTCCTTGACTTTTTATAATAACAGAATATTACAATATTTGTCCTTCTGTGATTGACTTATTTCACTCAGCACAGTGTTGTCTAAGTTCATCCACATTATGTAGTGTTTTGCAGATTCCATGTTATTCTTTAGGGTTGCATAATATTCCATTGTGTCTCTGTACCACAGTTTGGTTATCTATTCTTCTGTTGATGGGCACCTAGATTGTTGAAATCTTTGGGCTATTGTAAATAGTGTTGCAGTGAACATGGGTGTGCATATATCTGTTCTTGTCCTGGCTCTCACTTCTCTAGGATATATACCTAGTAATGGAATCTCTGGGTCAAATAGTATTTCTAATTCCAACTTTTTAAGGATCACCATACTGGTTTCCACAGTGGATATAGCATTTGACAGTCCCACCAGCACTGTATGAGAGTCCCAATCTCTCTGCATCCTCACCAGCATTTGTATTTTCTATCTTGTTGAAGTTTGCCACTAATGCTATGGCAACATATAAGAAATATATCTTCAGTAGTCCTACTTTTCAAAACACATATGGTGACATAAAATAAGCTTTATAACATATATATATATATAGTGTTGAAAATGCTCATATTTTATAATTCATTCATACCAGTAATCCACTTCTTTTAAACAGAAAGTGGTAGTACCTTTGTTAATCCCTAACTTTGCTTAAACTCCCACATCTAATTTCTTCATTCTTATGCCTAGGCTGCAAAGGATTGCTGGAAAAATTTTATAACCCTATGCTGAAAAGTGCCTTGCAGTAAGAGAATAAAGGACATAAATACATGAAGATGAATACAGCACACAATTCAAATACTGATAGTAAATGCAAGGCCAAAATTAATAATTGTTCAAAAAAATCATTCTTACTCTGTTATTTCTGGCTTTAAATAGCCATAATTAAATGTTCTCATTTTCCATGAACATCAGAGACAATTGACAGATGCTGGAAAGTGTTTGAGAACCTTTGTTTTCAGTTTTACTTATTTCCAGTACTGTGTAGACACTGTAAAGCGAGAAATAAACACAGAGTGGGTGTTCTAGTCTTATTTACACTTTCACAAACCTGACATTTCTTTTGTGTCCTTATTGTCATTGCTATTCTCCCTTATTGTCCCTTATTGAATCCCAGATTCAACACTAGGATAACTCCGTTATTCTGGCCAACTCTCTTAACCCTTTCAAGAATGAATTATTTTCTCCTTTGAATTTTTTGTTGAAAACATGTTTTCAGTAATAGAAGGCATTTTAAATGAAATGAATTTTTTTTTTAATTTGAGGCAGTATAAATTTTGATACAATTAGTGGGACACATATGTCCTGAGGAGTCTTTGGTGCTGGGTTGGTGAAATAAGACAAGTTTCTTCAGATTCACAAAATTACACAGACCACCTACCAGATGGCAGCACTTACTAAAAGCAGTATAGAAGCTTCTCACTAAACTCCAGAGGCAGAAAACATAGGTAGGCACTATATGTCCCATGGATTATGAAAGTGTTAACCTGTGGCAGATTCTCATAGATGCTTTCTTGTCACTCATCAGGCTCACAGAAATGAAGTGAAGATTTGAAAGAGTTTACAGATTGGGAGAATATTAAATGAATAAGGGGTTTAAGATGTGGTGGGGGGCATGTAGAGACAGAGGTTGGAGATGAATATGGGTGTATAGACACCCAGTGGACACCCAGATATGTAGGCCAGCACTCAATATTGTCCCTGTGAGATCCCTGATGTACTGTGGACAAGCTCCCCTACCTCCAGTCGTTGGATTGTTCCTACCCTGACCTTGACCTCACAATAGGTCAAACCTCCCCAGCCATGTTCCTGCTCCTCAGAGTCATCATAACGTAGAAGGCAACACACTCTTACCTCTTCTCAACCATGTCACCATTCTACCACCAGTTCTCAGCAATTCCTGATGTTTTGAAACATTATTCCCTGGCTCTCAGCTCCTTCCATGTTGGTGTTTTTTGCCAAGCTTTTGGACTACTGAGTGTCTGTCTTAATAGTTTAACACCTGGCTTACAGTCTTCTATCAACGCATTTCATACCAACATCTTGTTATTCTGAATATGCCTATAGATGATACTTTCCACACTCTGACCTCAAGTTCTTATACCTCCTCTGCCAGAAGGACAGGCCCCTCTACCTAAATTCATTCCCACAAGTAAGTTTGCCCTCAGATCTTTTATTCCACAGAACTGCTCTGTGGAAACTGTGATCTTTCTTCTTTGACCACAACCTCAAATCTCCCTCCCAATTCACATCTACTGCAGCTGCAGTTCAGTCACAGCCTCTTCATTCCTCCATTTTCTCCACCACCTCATTTCCTTCTTTAATTGCCTCCTTTTCACTCTTGGCTCTGATAGCAAACAATGTTAATGTCTTTCCCATTACTACTTCAGAATACCTTTTGGCTCCCTTCTTGGCAAGCACCAGGGGCCAGGAAAACTCTATCATTCACATTCCCTACTCATGTACCAGAGTGCTGCATATCATCGAAAATTTGAACATGACCATTCGTTTCCATTCCAAAATCATGCCTTAGGCCTCAAATGGATCCTCACTGCTGTTCACAAGTTTAAAATTTATCTCTCAATGTGCCATGACTTTGCCCATAAAAGCACCTTTATTTTTTATTTGTTTATTTATTTATTTTATTTGTGGAGGGTGATAAAAATAAAAATCACACTGAGAAAAACAAAAGAAGATACTGAATAGGAAAAAGAATGTGCCCCATCTACCACCACAGCCATCTCTTTCTCCCTATGGGTTCTTCCTCAGCCTACAGTTACATTCATGTCTCCCACACTCACACAG
>NW_006921730.1:2416105-2435482 GCF_000298275.1 Orycteropus afer afer
TTCCAAAATCATGCCTTAGGCCTCAAATGGATCCTCACTGCTGTTCACAAGTTTAAAATTTATCTCTCAATGTGCCATGACTTTGCCCATAAAAGTACCTTTATTTTTTATTTGTTTATTTATTTATTTTATTTGTGGAGGGAATTTGGATACAGTTAACCATACGTGTTCAATTCCTTCTCTTTTTAACTCCTCCAAGAATGTGCCCCATCTACCACCACAGCCATCTCTTTCTCCCTATGGGTTCTTCCTCAGCCTACAGTTACATTCATGTCTCCCACACTCACACAGTGTTCACTCAACATTCTACCTCCCTGAGGCACCGCCCTTCCTATCCATCAGACATCTTGAAAAAGTGTATATATACTTGATGCCTCCAATGCAGACTTCATTTACTTCTCACTTATGTGGAATTGGACCAAAAAATTCCCTCTCCTAGTTCACCAATGAACAACTACTCATCAAATCATTTTTTTCATTTATAATTATTTTCTTGAAGAATTTAATGACCTGGGGAAGTTCTGGGAAAAAAAAATGCTAAATTTTAAATGGTAACAAAATTATACAGTCCCACTTTTTATTATTTAAAATGTTGGTATACATGTTAATGTGTGTGTCTGTTGCTGTTCAGAAAATGAGTGAGGACAAAAATCACCAAAACAATAAGAGTTATCAGTTTAAGGGTTATTGGCTAAGAGGATCAAATTATGGATGACATTATTTGTAAACATTTTTGGGTTTCTAAAATTTCTTTAGTAGTAGGTATTACTTTCACAATTACAGGAAAGGATTTAATTTTTTTTTTTTTTTTCTTCTTCATTTCTCTTAATTCCCACATGTATTTGGCCTTATTAATCATGAGTTTCTAAAACCCTCCCCAGGACTGATTTCAAAGTCATGCAACCTGGGCAGTTAGTTGCATACGTTTCTATGCTTAGAAGGACTCTATATTTAGTTTCATGACCTTCTGTCTCCCTCTGGAAATTCTTAATAATTTTGTAAAGGGGCCCCACATTTCCATTTTGCATTGGTCCCTGCAAATTATATAGCTGGTACTAATTCTTCCCTTAGCTTCTCTCATACTACATTCTCTTTTTCTTACATCTCCAAACCTGCCTTTTCTATTTCATCATTCCACAGTAATTTCAGAAGTTCATTATAGTTGTTACCATCACCTACCTTACCTCTCTCTTTTTTGTCATTCTCACCCATCCATTTAACTCCCATATCTTCAAATGCTATGCAAATCTATTATCTGTATCCTGAGCTTCAGATCTGTTTTCTTTCCCATAATCTGTACATTTCCACTAGAATGTTCAGGAAACACTTCACACTTAACATGTCTGGAAAGGAAGTTGACTTCTACTTATGTATTCTTCCATGGCCTTCTTTCCCTTAACTTTATATTTTGGATATTTTCTCATGTTGACATATTATTTTCACTGAGGCACCAAACCAAAAACTGAAACCATTGCCATCAAGTTGATTTGGACTCATAGCGGTGACCCCACTGGGTTTCCAGGGTGGTAAATCTTTATGGAAGTAGATTGCTCAGTCTTCTTTCCATGGATTGGCTGGTTGATTTGAACTACCAACCTTCTGGTTAGCTGTCAAATGCCTTAAGCTCTGCGCCATGAGAGCTCCTTTCACTGAGGCACAGTATTCCATTATATGAACATATTTCAACGTATTTATTCATTCCACTCAAGATAACTATTTGGGTGGTTTTCAGGTTTTGTTATTTGTGTTATGTTTGAGCACACATATGCAAGAGTTTTTCTAGGGTATGAAACCAGGAGTGAAATTTCTATGTCATAGAGTGCACACAAATTATATATGAGCTTACACTTGTAATGTATGAAAGTTCTTGTTGCTCCATATCCTCACCCATACTTAATATTGTCAGACTGAAAGTTTGTCAATCTCATGATAACTTATTATTTTTATTTGTATTTCTCTAATTATCAATGAGGAGCTCTGATAGCATAGTGCCTAGGGCACTAGACTGCTAACCAGAAGGCTAGCAGTTCAAACCCACCAGCCACTCCTCCGAAGAAAGGTCGGGCAATCTACTTCTGTAGTGATGCCACCTCAGAAACCCAAGGAGGGGTCTCTGTGAGTCAGGTCCGACTCGAGGGCACATAACAACAACAACAACAATTATCAATGACAACAAGCTTCTTTCATATATTGTTTATATGTGGAAAGTATCTTCTTCTAGAATTGTATTTGTAATAAAAAGAATATTTTTTAAAATAAAAATCTATATCACAAAAAGGTGTTACCAATATGTTGTTTTTCATTCAACCTTGAAGAACACTAAATATTTATAATCCTAAATTCAATTAGATAAAGAACTTGACCAGATTCATCAATTATACTTTGAGTTTTGATTGATTGGGAGCTCTCGTGGCATAGTGCCTAAGGCATTTGACTGCTAACTAGAAGGCTGGTGGTTCAAACCCACCAGCCAAGCCTTGGAAGGAAGATTGGGCAATCTATTTCCATAGTGATATGGCCTCAGAAACCCAAGGAGATGTCATTAGGAGTCAGATCCGACTCAATGGCAGTGGATCTTTAAGCAAGATGCTCAAGAAAATTAGGTCTATATGGGATTCACTATGGCTGTCAAACGTTTCCATGACCTACCATGCAACCAGTATGGAGCTACTCCATGTCATATTTAGAGACAAATTAGCTTCAGAGATAGGAACAGAGTAGAAGTAAAAATTCTCATCCTAGCCAGCAGTATCCAACTCCTTCCCCCAGCAAGACCAAGAACTAGGGAAGAAGAAGCAAGTATCTATTGTTTGGTAATGAGTCAACTCTACCTCCAGAAAGGACAAGTGGAAACCATGGGAAATGGAAGTGCCCTGACTTCCCAGGCCACCCAACATTACCTCTCCTAGATGCTTCCCCCTGTACTTTCTGGAGTTCCCCAAGTCTGTCTTCCTCATAAGTCACTGCTTCCTGTCCATAATTACCCAAATATTTTGCATCAGGGGAGACTACATACCTTGAGGCAGAGAATCTCCAAAATTAAATTGAGTTTAATTAACTTAGCATTTATACATGGCCGTGAATCTCATGTTACTAGATTAGAGATGCATAGATGATTAATTTAATTCAATATGACAGACTATGATAGAACCCTTGTCACTTAGTAAGCAAATCTTATATATTAAGAATAAGAAAGAATATCACAGCTCTTAAGCTAAAATGAAAGAGCCACACCCTGATTGCATCATATTTTTGTGAAGTATATTTAATAACATGCTATATTTAATAAGTCTTGTCCTCATTTTCTTCCCCAATATCTACTATAAGAAATTGTACTTGATATTTCTTTAAACAACCCTTGGTAATTCTCAACTAATTATTGCTCTAGCACTCATTCCTCTTGAACTACAAAATAATAACGCTAACATTTATTGAGTGCTACATGAATAATTTCTTTTAGAAAGATCAGCATAAGGCTGGTTCCTATGAGGCAGAGCTTAAATATGCCCCAAATGTCCAATTGTTCCAGACTGCTGTTCCACCTGTCATCTCTAACATCAACTATTTCTCCTCCCATCAGTACTCTTACTCCTGTCTTTAGATTTGTAATTCACTGCAACATTGCACATAACTCACAAACTCTTATGGAAACAGTTCACATGGTTGTAGAGGCTGGAAAGTCCCAAATCCATGGGACAGGCATCAGTCTGAAGGGCTCTCCTGACTCATGTAGTTGCACGGGCTGACAAAGCCACATCAGCAGGTCAGATAACATGCTACTCACTCACAAAGCTGCAGAACCTAGCAAATTGTGTCAGACAATAGGCTACTGGCTCAAGTTTCAAGAACCAGAGACTGGGTGATGATGAGCCAGATCCAGGACCCAGAGCAAGAAGGAGAGAACTTTGCCAGAGTAATCATATATACCGGATGCAGACCATACCCTCATGGGAGGGTATGAGAAAAGTAGTACACAAAGGTGTATAGGGTGGTGACTAGAGTGAAGGTGATATTTCAAAATGCATCCCACCCTAATACTGCCTTATTTACATAGTGGATAACTCACTGCACAGTAGGATTATAACCACAGGCGTTAAGGTCAAGATTTACAACACATCACCAAACAGAGGACTATCAGTGTATTAAATAATTCACTGCCAAACAAGTGCATATGCTGTGTCAGGATCTGCTATTGTCATTGTTGTTAGGTGTTGTCAAGTCAGTTCTGGTTAATAGTGACCCTATGTACAACTGAACAAAACATTGCTCAGTCCAGCACCATCTTCATGTTGTTGTTGTTAAGTGCCGTCAAGTCGTTTCCGACTCATAGCGACCCCATGCACAGCAGAACGAAACACTGCCCGATCCTGTGCCAGCCCCACAATCCCTGCTATACTTGAGCCCATCATCGCAGCCACTGTATCAATCCATCTCCTTGAAGGCCTCCCCCTCTTTCGTTGACCCTCCACCCTACCAAGCATGACATCCTTCTCCAGGGAATGGTCCCTTCTTACAACATGACCAAAATAGGTGAGACAAAGTCTGGCCATTCTTGCTTCCAAGGAGCATTCTGGCTGCACTTCCTCCAGGACAGATCTGTTAGTTCTTTTAGCAGTCCACGGTACTTTCAGCATTCTTCGCCAGCACCACAACTCAAAAGCATCAACTCTTCTTCAGTCTTCCTTACTCATTGTCTTCATATTCCTTGCTATCTTTAACCCCATTTTGCAACCACCATGACAATCCATCTTGTTGAGGGTTTCCTCTTTTTTCCTGATCCTCCACCAAGCGTGATGTCCTTCTCCAAGGACTGGTCCCTCCTGATAACATGTCTAAAGTACAGGAGACGGAGTCTCACTATCCTCCCTTCTAAGGAGCATTCTGGCTGTACTTCTTCCAAGACAGATTTGTTTATTCTTCTGCCAGTTCATGATATATTTAATATTCTTTGCTAGAACCATATTCAAAGGCATCAATTCTTCTTTTGTCTTCTTTGCTCATTGTCCAGCTTTCACATGCAGATGAGCTGGTTGAAAATATCATGGCTTGGATCAGGCACTCTTAGTCCTCATGGTGATATCTTTGTTTTGTAACACTTTAAAGATACCTTTTACAGCAGACTTATTCAATGCAATAGGGCATTTCATTTATTGACTGCTGCTTACACAGGCATTGATTCTCAATCCAAGTAAAATGAAATCCTTGCCAACTTCAATATTTTCTCCATTTATCATGATGTTGCTTATTGCTCCATTTGTGAGGATTTTTGTTTTCTGTATGTGGGGTGTAATCCATACTGAAGGCTATAGTCTTTGATCTTCAACAAGTGCTTCAGGTCTTCTTCACTTTCAGCAAGACAGTTGTGTCATCTGCATATCTCATGTTGTTCATGAGTATTCCACCAATTCTAATGCCACATTCTTCTTCATATAGTCTAGCTTCTCAGATTATTTGCTCAGAATCTAGATTGAATAAGTATGGTGACACACACCTTTCTTCATTCTAAACCATACAGTATCCCCTTGTTCTGTTCAAACAACTCCCTTGTGGTCTATGTACAGGTTCCACATGAGCACAATTAAGTGTTCTGAAATTCTCATTCTTCACAATGTTATCCATAATTTATTATGATCCACATAGTTGAATGCCTTTAGTCAATAAAACACAGGTAAATATCTTTCTGGTATTCTCTATTTTCAGTCAATACCTATATGATAACAGTTATGATATCTCTCAGTCCACATCCTCTTCTGAATCTAGCTTGAATTTCTAGCAGTTCCCTGTCAATGTATTGCTGTAACAGTCTCTTAATTATCTTCAGCAAAATTTTACTTACATGTGATATTAATGATATTTCCTGATAATTTCCACATTCTGTTTAATCACCTTATTTTGGAATGGGCAAAAATATGGATCTCTTCCAGTCAGTTGGCCAAGTAGCTATCTTCCAAAGAGTGAGTGCTTCCAGTGTTGCATCCATTTGCTGAAACATCTTAACTGGTGTCCTGTCAATTCCTAGAACCTTGTTGTTGGCAATGCCTTCAATGCACCATGGACTTTTTCCTTCAATACCATTGGTTCTTGATCATATGCTACTTCCTAAAATGTTTGAACATCAATCAATTCTTTTGGTACAGTGTCTCTGCATAGTCCTTTCATCTTCTTTTGAAACTTCCTGAATCATTCAATATTTTGCCCATAGAATCCTTCAATATTGTAACTTGAGGGCTGAATTTTTTTCTTCAGTTCTTTCAGTTTGAGAAATGACAAGTGTGTTTTTCCTTTTTGGCTTTCTAACTCCAGGTCTTTGCACATTTCACTATAATACTTTACTTTGACTTCTTGAGTCACTCATTGAAATCTTCTGTTCAGCAATTGCACGTCACCATTTCTTCCATTTGCCTTAGCTGCTCTATAATCAAGGACAAGTTTCAGAGTCTCTTCTGACATCCATTTTGGTATTTTCTTTCTTTCCTGTCTTTTTAATGACTTTTCCTTTCTTCATGTATTATGCCCTTAATGTCATCCCACCACTCATCTGGCCTTCAGTCATTGATGTTCAGTGCATCAAATATATTCTTGAAATGACCTCTAAATACAGGTAGGATATACTCAAGGTAACATTTTGGCTCTCATGGACTTATTTTAATTTTCTTCAGCTTCAACTCTAACATGTTTATGAGTAATTGATGGTTTGTTCCTCAGTCAGCCCCTGGCCTTGTTTTGACTGACGACCAATTAAGACCAGTTAGTACAACTGTGGTAGGTAAATTTGTGTGTCAACTTGGCTGGGCCTGGTTTTGAGTGGCTGGGCAGCTGGATGTAGCATTCCCCAGGATGAGACTGGTAATCAATTCCAACTGTGAGCAGCTTAGTAGCTGCCCTAGGGATGTAGTCTGCTTCCTGTATATAAGGAGAAGCCCTGGGGAATGGTCTCTAGCTGATGGCATGCTTGAACCCTAAATGTAGCCTTGTCATTTTTCAGCAACCTGTCATGCTCTGTTGATCTTGGGACTTTTAATGGACTTGAATTTGTGGCCTACCACGTGGTTTGGTAATATTGGGACTGTGCCTTGTTACTTTTCAACCTTGGGCTTGTCAGCCTCGGCAGCCGGTAGCTGACTGAGTGAAGAGATGCCTCTAGCTTCAGTGGGATGGGAGCAAGAGGCAGAGCTGAAGCCCAAGGTCAAGGGGCTTTCACACAGCCCCTAGAGTCTGGCTCTTTGAACTTGGACTTCTAGCCTCCCAAACTGTAAGAAAATAAACTCCTGTTTGTTAAAGCCATCCCATTTGTGTTATATTCTTGTCAGAGCACCACTAGATAACCAGAACAACAACTATTATTCAGATTTACATACCAACCACTACTACCAACAATGAAGAAATTAAAGATTTTTACCAACTTCTATAGTCTGAAATTGATCAGACATGCAATCAAGATTGATTTATTATTACTGGTGATTGGAATATGAAAGTTGGAAATGAAGAATTAGTAGTTGGAAAATATAGTCTTGGTGATAGAAAGGACACCAGAGAACACATGATAGAATTTTGCAAGACCATTGACCTATTCACTGGAAATACCTTTTTTCAACCATGTAAACAGTGACTGTACATGTAGACTTTGCCAGATGGAATACACAGAAATTAAGTTGACTACATTGGTGAAAATAGATAATGGAGAAGCTCAATATCAAGAACTACAGTATTATAGTGAGCCAGCCCCAGGAGCAAAGGAAGATGGGCGTTTGTATGTGTGGAGGCAGGCCGTGGTGAATCAGCCCCCGGAGCAGCTGAAGGTGGAGATTTGTGCCCTGGAAACAGCCCGGGTGAGCGAGCAGGGCAGGGGAGACCAGTAAATGAGCAGAACAGTTTGCAACAACTAGGGAGAGTGTTCAGTGTTTGTTTTGCAGCAAGCCATTAAAGAGACAGTACACACCCCAAGCAGCCATAGTGGCATTGCCAGGCTCATTCCCCAGGAATCACACACTATATACATTATTTCTACTTTATAGAGGCTGTGTCTTAATTGCATCATTCCTGTTTTTACTATATGTTAGTGTTATTTTAGGTTTTATGCGTTATTTGGTAGGTTATTTTTTGCATCTGGGAATGCTCAAAAAATTTTCTCATTAAACTAATAATAATTGCTTCTTTCCTTTATGCCATTTCAGGTTACAAAAGGTTTCACAGGAACACTCTACTTTCAGATAACAGGGGAAAACTGTACTTACTTGCCATCTGTGTATCTTCTTAGACGAAGTGACTGTTCAAGTTTTTCCTATTTTTAATTGAGTCTATGTTTTATTACTGTTGGATTTTTACATGCTTTATTATTATTGGATTTTAATAGCTCTTTGTATATTCTGACTACAAGTCCATTATCAGACATGATTTTGCATATACTTTCTGCCAAATTGTGGCTTGTCTATTTGTTTTCTTAATAGTTTATTTCAAAAAGCAAAAGTTTTTTAAATTTTGTAAAGTTCAATTGATGAATTTTTTCTTTCATGGGCCAGGCTTTTGAAATCATATCTAAAAAATCTTTGCCTAACCCAAGGTCACAAAGATTTTTCTTATTTTCCCTCTAGAAGTATTATAGTTTTGGTTTAGGTTCTTCGTTCATTTGCAGTGATGTTTTGTATATGGTGCAAGATATGAATATCCAACTTTCCAGCACCATTTATTAAAAAGTCCATTCTTTCTCCACATTTACCTTGGCACCTTGGTCAAAAATCAGTTATCTAGAAGGGACATGGTAAACACAGGGAGGAAGTGGGAAGAGTGCTGTTATTGTGGGGACTGCACTCAATGTCATGAAACAAAATGTATGATCAATTGAATGGAAAACCAATTTGCTCTGTAAATTTTCATTCAAATCACAATTCAATGCCCAAAGCAAAAAAAAAAAAAAATCAGTTGCTCTAACTGTTCCATTGATCTATTTGTCTACCTTTGCAGTGGTAGCAAGGATCTTTGGTGAAGCAGTGGTTAAAGTGCTCAGCTGCTAACTCACCAGGAAAAAGATGTGGCAATCTGCTTCTGTAAATATTTACAGCTTTGGAAACATTATGGGACAGTCCTCTGTTCTATAGGGTCACTATGAGTCAGAATCAACTTGATGTCAGTGGATTTGGTATTTTTGGTTTCAATCTTGCTAAACTTGCTTATTAAGTCTAGTAACTTCTTCGTGGGCTTTATTGGATTCTTTACATAGACCATGTTGTCTGCAAATAAAGGAAGTTTTATTTCTTCTTTTCCAATTGAATGCCTTTTATTTGTTTACTTAGTGCTTGTGGTTAGGGTTGTGTGTCAACCTGGCTGGGCCTGGTTTTGAGTGGCTGGCAGGCGGATGTAGTTATTCCCCATGATGAGACTAGTAATCAACTTCATGATGGAATCTACTATGAGTAGCTGCCTTAGGGATGTGGTCTGCTTCCGGTATACAAGAAGCAGCTTTAAGAAACATCTCAAGCTTCTTGGCACATTTGAATCTTGCATTTGTCTGAGTCTTCAGTGAGTGGCCTGCCATGTTGTCTGCTGTTGTTGGGACTGTTTCTGGACTTGAACTAGTGGCCTGCCATGTTGCTTGATTATCTTTGGACTGTGCCATTTTACTTGTTGATCATGGGTTTGTCAGCCTCAGCAGCCAGCAGCTGTCTGAGTTAAGAGAAACCTCCAGTTCTAGTGGGCCTGGGATCAAGAGGCAAAGCTGAAGCCCAAGGTCAAGGGGCTTTCACCCAGTCTCTAGAGCCAGCACTTTGAACTCAGACTCCTAGCCTCCAAACTGTAAGAGAATAAATCCCTATTTGTTAAAGCCATACACTTGTGGTATTTTCTGTTAGAGCAGCACTAGATAACCAAAACAGTGCTATACATTTCCTTCTAACTACTGCAATAGTGAGAGCTCTGGTGACATAATGCCTAAGACATTTGACTGCTAACCAGAAGGCTAGTGGCTCAAACCCACCAGCTAATCCTCAGAAGGAAGATCTACTTCTATAGAGATACTGCCTAAGAAACCCAAGGAGGGGTCACTATGAGTTGCATCTACTCAACAGCAGTGAGTTTGGTTTTTTGGTTTTACTGCAACAGTACCATCCCACAAATTTTTATTTGTTGCTATTTCATTTTTATAAAGTTCACAGTACTTTCTGATTTCCCTTTTGATTTTCTCTTTGATCCATGGGTTATTTAGAAGCTTGTTATTGACTTTCCAAATATTTGGGGATTTTCCAGAGATTCTTCTGTATTTGACTCCCAATTCAATTCCATTGTGGTCAGAGAACATACTTTGTATGACTTGAATCCTTTTAAATTTATTGTTTTATTCCCCAGAATATGATCTTTGTATATGTCCTATATGCCTTTAAAAATAGATGTCTACTCTGCAATTGCTGAATTAAGTGTTCTGTAACTATCAATTGGATCATGTTGGTTGACCGCTTTGTTCTTCTATATCTTAAAGATTTTCTGTATACTTGTTCTATCAATTATTGAGAGAGTAATATTGAAACATCTGGCTATAATTGTGAATTTGACTATTTCTTCTTGTAGTTCTATTAGCTGTTGCTTCATGTATGTGAAGCTTTGTTATTAAGAAATGAACTTTTAGAAGTGTTGTTTGTTGCACATGTAAAAAATAATTTAATCCTTTTATTATTATGAAATGATCATCTTTTTCACAGATAATATTCTTTCTACTGAAATCTACTTGTCTGATATTGATATAGCTATCCCAGCTTCCTTTTGATTCATGTTATCATCATAACATATCTTTGTCCCATCCTTTTATTTTCAAACTTCTGTGTCTTTATATTTAAAATGCATTTCTTGTAAACAGCATATATTTAGGTCTTATTTTTATCCAATGTGACAATTTCAGACTTTTTAAATATTTTATGGTTTTAAATATGTAAAACAAAATATTTGCCAATTCAACATTTTTTAGATGTTCACTGCAGTGACATTGCTTACATTCATGTCGTACAACCATCACTACTGTATGTTTCCAAATTATTCCATAATATCTGCCTTTTAATTTGGGTGTTTAGTCCATTTACAATTACTATGATTTTACTAAATCTATCATCTTGATATTTATTTCTATTTTGTCTCATATGATCTTTATTTCCTTCTTTATTTTGTGCCTTCTCTTGAATTATTTGTATAATTCTATTTTATCTCCTTTGTTGGCATATTAGCTATAAGTATTCATTTTGTTATTTTTGTGGTTTCTTTAGGGTTTTATAGTATATGTCTTTAACATATCACAGTCTACCTTCAAATGATATTATAGCACTTTACCTATAGCATAAGAATGTTTCAACAGCAGACTTTCATTTTGCTCCAGACAGCTTCTGTGTTATGTATGTCATACACTTTAGTTCTACATATGTGTAATCCTTTTCTATAGGTGTATAACAAATTACCCCAAACACAGCAACTTAAAACATCTACTTAGTACCTCACAGTTCATAAGGTCTGGATGACATGACTAGACTTTCTTCTTAACTTTTCACAAGGCTGAAACCAAGGTGTCAACTGGCTGGGTCCTCATCTGGAGTGCAGTGTCTTGTTCCAAGCTCACCCCCAGGGCTGGCAGAATTCAGTTCCTTGTGGTTGTTAGGACCGAAATTCCCACTGCCTTGTTAACTTTGGCCAGGGCTGACTCTCAGACCATATCATTGCTCTATGATCCTTGTACATGAACCCCTCCATCTTTAAAGTGGACAGCGGTGCATAAAATCCTCTTATGTTATAAATCTGCTTTCCCCTTCTGCTACCAACTAGAAAAAACTTATTGGTTTTAAAAGAGTTAATATTATTAATTAGATCACCTGGATAACCTCCCTATTTTAAAGTCAACTGTGCCATAAAATATAACATTATCACAGGAGTAATACTTTGGAATTAGAACATGGAATCTTGGGGAGTCATTTTCAGAATTTTGCATACCATATGTTATAAACCACACACTACATTGACATTATTTATATTTATTATTTTTTGAAGTATTTAAATAATAAGATCAATATCTTATATGTTTAACTATATATTTACCCTTTCTTCATTCCTTTGTATAGATCCGTATTTCTATCTTCAGTCCGTTTTCATCTGATTAAATGAATTTAACATTTCTTACAGTATGGTTATGCTAGTGATGAATTCTTCAGGTGTTTCTAGGTCTAAAAATGTTTTTGTTTCACATTTGTTTTGAAAAGATATTTTCACCAGGTACTTCACTATCTTCTTGCTTGTATTGTTTCTGATTAAAAATCTGCTGCCATATTCACCTTTGTTCTTCTGTACATTATGTGCCTTCCTTCTCTTGTTTATAAGATTTTCTCTTTATCAGTTACAAAGATTTTCTCTTTATCAAATTTTTTAGCAATTAGTAAATGACCTGTGTTGGTTAAGTTTTTTTCAGGTTGCTTATGTTTGGGTTTCATTGCACAGATTGGATCTGTGTTGTTGTTGTTGTTGTGTTGTTGTTGTTAGGTGTGGGCTCTGACTCATAGCAACCCCATACAAAAGAAGAAAACATGCCTGGTCCTGTGCTATTCTCACTATCCATGCTGTACTTCAGCCCTTTGTTGCAGCCACTGTGTCAACCCATCTCATTGAAGGTCTTACCCTTTTTCATTGACCCTCTACTTTACCAAAAATTATATCTTTCCCCATGTTATTCCTTCTGACAACAGGACCAAAGTAGGTGAGATGAAGTCTGGCCATTCTCGCTTCCAAGGAGCATTCCAGCTGCACTTCTTCCAGGACAGATTTTTTCCTTCTTCTACAAGTCTATGGCATTTTCAGTATTCTTTGCCAACACCACAATTCAAAAGCATCAACTCCTTTTTGGACTTCCTTATTCATTGTTAAGCTTTCACACGCAAATGAGGCAATTGAAAATACCATGGCTTGGGTTAGGTGCACTTTAGTCTTCCAAGTGACATCTTTGCTTCTTAACATTTTAAAGAGGTCTTTTGCGTACATTTGCCCAGCTCAGTACAACATTTTGTTTCCTGACTGCTGCTTCCATGGCTGTTGACTGTGGACCCAAATAAAATGAAATCTCTGATAACTTCAATCTTTTCTCCATTTGTCATGATGTTTCTTGTTGTGATGGCTTTTGTTTCCTTTATGTTGAGGTGTAATCCATTCTGAAGACTGTAGTCTTTGATCTTCATCAGTACATGATTCGAATCATCTTCACTTTCAGCAAGCAAGCTTGAGTCATCTGCATAGTGCAGGTTGATAATATGTCTTCTTCCATTTCCAATGCCACGTTCTTCATATAGTCCAGCTTTTCAGATTATTTGTTCAGCATACAGATTGAATAACTATGGTGAAAGGACACAACCCTGACTCACTCCCTTCCTGATTTTAAACCATGCAGAGTCCCCTTGTTCTGTTCAAACAACAACCTCTTTCTTGGTCTATGTATAGGTTCCTCATAAGCACAATCAAGTGTTCTGGAATTCCCACTCTTCACAATGTTACCCAGAATTTGTTATGATCCACACAGTTGAATGTCTTAGCACAGTCAATAAGACACAAGTAAACATTTTTCTGGTATTCTTTGATTTCAGCCAAGATCTATTTGACATCAGCAATGATATCCCTTGTTCCACAACCAGTTATGAATCCAGATTAAATTTTTGGCAGCACTCTCAGTATACTGCTGCAAATGTTTTTGAATGATCTTCAGCAAAATTTTACTTTTGTGTTGGATCACCTTTCTTGGGATCCACACAAATACTGATGTCTTCCTGTCAGTTGGCCAGATAGCTGTCTTCCATATTTCTTCACATAAATGAGTAAGTGTCTTCAGTACAGCATACATTTGTTGAAACATCTCAATGGGTACTTTGTCAATTCCTGGACCCTTGCTTCCCACCAATTCCTTCAGTGCAGCTTGGACTTCTTCCTTCAATACTATAGGTTCTTGATCATATCCTACCTGCTGAAATAGCTGAACATTGACCAATTCTTTTGATACACTGATTCTGTATATTCCTTCCATCTTCTTTGGATGCTTCCTGCATCATTCAATATATTGCCCATAGAACCTTCAATATTGTAACTCAAGGCTTGAATTTTTTCTTCAGTTATTTCAGCATGAGAAATACCAAAAGTGTTCTTCACTTTTTATTTTCTAACTCCAGGTCTTTATACAGTTCATTACAATACTTTACTTTGAATTCTCGAGCTACCCTTTGAAACCTTTTGTTCAGCTCTTATATTTCATCATTTCTTCCATTAGTTTTAGCTATTCTCTGTTCAAGAGTAAGTTTCAGAGTCTCTTCTTACACCCATTTTGGTCTTTTTTTTCTTTCCTGTCTTTTTAATGACCATTTGCTTTCTCCATGTGTGATGTTCTTGATGTCATCTCACAACTCATCCAGCCTTCGGTTATGGTTGATCAAAGCATCAAAGCTATTATTCTTCAAATGATCTCTAAATTCAGGTGGGATATAATCAAGGTCATTTTGGCTCTTGTGGATTTGTTTTTATTTTCTACAGCTTCAACTTGAACTTGCATATGAACTTGCATATGATGGTCTGTTCCACAATCAGCTCCTGGATTCATTTTGACTGAAGATATTTAGTTTCTCTATCACTTCTTTCCACAGATGTACACTATCTGATTCCTATGTATTCCATCTGGTGGGGTCAACATGTATACCCACCATTTATGTTGTTGAAAAAAAAAAGGATTTGCAATGAATAAGTCACTGGTCTTACAAAATTCTATAATCTTCACTAAATTTGAAGAAAATCTCAACAATTATTTTCAAATAGTTTTCTGTACTTCTCTTCTTAGGGAATTCCTATTATATCAATATTAAGTTCACTGATGCTTTGTTAATTTTTTATTCCTTTTTCTCTTTGTGTTTCATCTTCCTTTGTTGCTATTGCTTTTCATCAAGCTCCTTAATCTTTTTTCTGATATATCTCATCTGCATTAATACCAGTTTTTTTTTTTTTTGACATATCAGATACTTCCATTTCATCTTTAGAATTGACTTGTCTTTCTTTTATATCTTCTATGTCTCTATTTATCCCATTGAGCATACAGCATTCAGTTATAATAACTGTATTAAATTGTTAAATGCTTTGGCTGCTAATCCTAACATCTGTGCCACTTCTTGTTTGGTTTTGATTTCTCTCTTCATTATATGTTATATTGCCCTGCTTCTTTGCATGCCTGGTAACTTTTGATTGGTGTTAGAAATTGTTAATTTTACCATTTTGAATTCTATACATTTCTGTATTTCAAAAAACATTCTTGATCTCTGTTCTTGGATGCAGTTATGTTACTTGGAAGAGGTTTTGCCAGTATTGTTATTACTATTGTGAAAATATGCACAGCAAAACAAACATTTGCCAACTCAATAGTTTCTAGATATGTGTTTCAGTGATATTGATTACTTTTCTTTGTGTTCTGCAACCATTATCACTATGCTTTTTCAAATTATTCCACTACCATTAACATAAACTCAGTGGCCTCTAAGCAAAAACTCCTCCTTTCCTCCTTCCTCCCACAACTAGTAACCACTAATAATTTTCTGGTTTCTATATATTTGCCAGGAGTTCTGGTGGCACAGTGCCTAATGCATTTGACTGCCAACCAGAAGACTGGCGGTTCAAACCCACCAGCCACTCCTTGGAAGGAAGATTTGGCAATCTGTTTCCATAGAGCTATCGCCCTGAAAACCCAAGGAAGGGTCACTATGAGTCAGATTGACTCTATGACAGTGAATTTATTGTATATATTTGCTTAAAGCACTCTAGTGACACAGTGGCTAAAGCATTTAGCTGCTAACCAAAAGGTCCATGGTTCACACCCAGGAGACACTCTGAGGGAGGAAAATGAGGCAATCTCCTTCCATAAAGATATACAGCCTTGGAAAACATAGGGGGCAGTTCTACTCTTTCAAAAAAAAAGCATTGCCATGAGTCAGATTCAACTAGATGGCAGGGGCAGTGAGATATATTTGCTTATTTGATGTAAGTAATATCGTACAATTTTTGTCTTTTTGTGACTGATTTATTTTGCTCAGTGTAATGTTTTCAAGGCTCGTCCATGTTGTGGTATGCATCAGGACTTCATTTCTCTTTATGGCTGTATAATATTTCATTGTATATATGTATATACCACATTTCATCTTTTGATAGATATGTTGCTTCTTTCCACTTTTTAGCTATTATGAAAAGTGCTGCAATAAACATTGGTGTACAGATTATTGTTTGTGTTCTTGCTTTTACTTCTTCTGGGTATATATCTAGGATTGTGATTTCTTGGTCATGTGGTAGCTTTGTGCTTAGCTTTTTGAGGAATTCCTAAACTGTTTTCTAAAGCAACTGTACCCTTTTACATTCTCACCAACAATGGATGAGGGCTCCAATTTCTCCAAAACCTTGCCAACATCTGTTGTTTTCCATTTCTTTACTCATTGTCATTCTGATGGGAGTGAGATAGTATCTCCTTGTGGTTTTGATATGCATCTTCTTTATTGTTAATGACATTGAGCAACTTTCCATGTGTTTCCTGGCCATCTGAAAATCGCCTTCAGTCTGTTCAAATCCTTTGCCCATTTTTTGATTGGGTTGTTTGTCTTTTAGTTGTTAAATTGTAGAATTTTTACATTTTTGATATTAGATAGTGACCTCTCCTTGGGTTTCTGAGACAATACCTCTACAGAAGTAGATTTCCCAATCTTCCTTCCAAGGAGTGGCTGTTGGGTTTGAACTGCCAGCCTTCTTGTTAGCAGTAAAATGCCTTAGGAACTACACCACAGAGCTCCCAATCAGATGTATGGTTCCTAAAAATTTTCTCCCAATGTGAGAGAGACTGAAACCATTCCCCTTGTGGACAGGGACTAGACAAGGATGCCGTCTATCTCCACTTCTATTCAACATTGTATTGGAAATCCTAGGCAGGACAATAAGGCCGGAAAAGGAAATCAAAGGTATCCAAATTGGTAAGGAAAAAGTAAAACTATCTTTATTTGCAGATGATATGATCCTATACATAGAAAACCCAAGACATTCAGCAAGAAAACTAGTGGAACTTATTGAAGCATTTAGCATAGTGGCAGGATACAAGATTAACATACAAAAATCAACTAAATTTCTCTACACCAGCAAAGAGATCTCTGAAAAGGAAATAAGGAAATCAATACCATTTACAATAGCTACCAAAAAAATAAACTACTTGGAAATAACTCTTACCAGGAACACAAAAGACATATACAAAGAAAACTACAAAACATTACTTCAAGAAACTATAAGAGATCAATTTAAATAGAAGAACACACCACACTCATTGACAGGAAGATTATACATTGTGAAAATGTCAGTACTACCAAAAGCAATCTATACATACATTCAATGCAATCCCAATTCATATTCCATCAAGATTCTTTAAAGACATGGAAAAACCAATCACTAATTTTATATGGAAAGGAAACAGACCTCGGATAAACAAAGCACTATTGAAGAAGAACGACAGGGGTTGACAAGCTCCCACACTCTCAGATCTCAAAACCTACTATACAGCCACAGCTGTCAAAACAACCTGGTATTCGTACAACAGACACATAGACCAGGAGAACAGAATCAAGAGCCCAGAAATAGATCCATCAGATGATCTTTAACAAAGGGCCAAAATCCATTCAATAGTGTGTTAGGCTGGGTTCTCTAGAGAAGCAAAATCAGAAAAGCTTATAGAGAGAGAGAAAAAAATTATCTTAGGAAAATGGCTCATACACTTATAGAAGCTGGCAAGTCCCAAGTTCCTGGATCAAACATCAAACTAGAAGCTTTTCCCAACTCATGCAGCTACAGGTATTGACAAGCTCAAGGTTGGCAAGCAGTATACAGGCTGTTGACTCCAGTGGATGATGAATCCAAGATCATCAGGCCGAATGGTGGGTTGTTCACTCACAGGCAGTTGGAGGCAGCATAACAGGATCCAGATCCACAGAGGAGTCTCTCCTTTTCCTGGGATGTCCATATATATATTGGAAGCAGGCCACACCCCTAGGGGAACTCCCTTTCAACAGATTGGCTGCTCTAAACATATACATCCAATCTCATCATGAGAATAACCATATCACAACTGCTTAAACCACTCAGAATCATGGTCCAACCGAGTTGACACACAACCCTAACTATCACAAATAGGGAAGCAATACTCTCTTCAGCAAATGGTGCTGGCAAAACTTGATATCCATTTGAAGAAAAATAAAACAAGATCCATACTTCACATCATACACAAAAACTAACTCCAGATGGATGAAAGGCTTAAATATGAAACCTATAACTCTAATGTTCATCAAAGAAAAAAGAGGGGCAAACTTAAGGGCCCTAATTCATAGCATAAATAGACTATCAAGCATAACCCAACAAGCAGTAAAAGATAAACTAGATGATTGGAACCTTCTAAAAATTAAATTCTTCTGTGCATCAAAAGACTTCTCCAAAAGAGTACAGAAGAGAACCTACAGAATGGGAAAAAATATTCAGCAATGACATATCAGACAAAGGACTTATCTCTAAAATTTATAGAAAAATCCAACACCTCAACATCAAAACAATCCAATTAAAAATCAGCAGAAGACATGAACAGACCCTTGCCATGAAGTGTTTCATGAAGATATTCAGGTACCCAATACACACATGAAGAAATATTCATGATCATTAGCCATTAGAGAGATGCAAATCAAAACAACCATGAGAAAACATCTCATCCTCTCACTAACAGAAAAGTTCAATAAGACAGAAAATAACAAATGCTGGTGAGGATGTGGAGATATTGGGACTCTCATACACTGCCAGTGGGACTGTCAAATGATACAACCACTGTGGAAAGTAGTATGGTGATTCCTTAAAAAGTTAGAAATAGAAATATCATTTGACCCAGTAATCCCATTACAAGGAATATATCCTATAGAAGGGAGAGGCAGGACAGAAATAAATATATGCACACCCATGTTCATCACAGTACTATTCACAATAGCACAGAGATGGAAACAATCTAAATGCCCATCAACCAAGGAATGGATTTAAAATAAATAAATAAATAACTGTGGTACATGCACACAACGGAATACTATGTAACCCTAAAGAATAATGTAGAATCTGCAAAACATTACATAACGTGGATGAACTTGGAAGACATTATATTGAGTGAGATAAGTCAATTACAGAAGGACAAATTAGTTCACAGTGTATTAGTTCACTATTATAAAAAGTCAAGGAAAGGTTTATAGATAGAAGGAAACTTCCTTTGTTGGTTTCCAGGGAATGAGAGGAGAGGGGAAGGAAAATTTCTAGATAGGTTGAAAAGAAAAAAGACTATATATATAT
>NW_006921730.1:2435787-2436319 GCF_000298275.1 Orycteropus afer afer
AAATTATTAATAGTGCTTACCAGGGCTAGGAGAGAGGGGGAAAAGAGGAAGCTTTTGTTTGGAAGATGTTGAGTTTATGCTAATTGTGGTAGAATATTTTGGAAAAGGATATCCAATAGTGGTAGCACAACATGAAAAATGTTATCAATATTCCTGAGCTACAAATGTGGCAGTTGTTATGTTGGCAAATGTCTTGTTGTGTATGTTTCCACCACAATAAAAGTAAAAAAGAAAAATTTTCTCCCAGTCTGTAGGTTGCCTTTTTCACTTTCTTGATACTTAGAAGCAGTTTGATCTTTTCTTTTGGTCTTGCTTTTAAAAATCCTTAGGACCAGAGCCCTGTCTGCTCTAATTATTTCTCACTATAGAGACAAAAGGAACTCTGGTAGCATAGTGCCTAAGGCACTTGACTGCTCACCAGAAGGCTGGCGGTTCAAACCCACCAGCCACTCCTCCTCGGAAAGAAGGTTGGACAATCCTAGTGCCTCAGAAACCCAAGGAGGGGTCGCTATGAGTCGGGGCCGCAAACAAC
>NW_006921730.1:2436859-2457964 GCF_000298275.1 Orycteropus afer afer
AAAAAAAAAAAAAAAAACTCACTAACTCTAGTCGAATCTGACTCATAGCAACCCCTCCTTGGGTTTCCAAGGCGGTGGTATCTCCACAGAAATAGATTGCCCAGCCTTCCTTCCAAGGAGTGGCTGACAGGTTTGAACTGCCAGCCTTCTGACTAGCAGTCAAATGCCTTAAGCACTTGAAATTGTAGAAGTCTCTCTTTGAGTAGGTTCTGTATCTCTTTTGCTGTTCTATAAATTGCTATAGAACTTAAAGTTTTCTGTTTTTATCTTATACAGTACCTTTCAGAGGGAAATGTAGACTTCAGGTGCTTAATTTAGTTTCTTGAAGCAGGTGTTCATTCAGAAACTTTCTAGTATGACAAATCATCTTCTCACAACCCTCCAGTCCACTCAGATGGTTCAAATGACTTTTCTGATGGGGCTTTCCCACCAGGGACAAAGAGTAGCTAGTCACAGCCAGCCTTCCAAGTGTCTTATACTAAACAGGACAGAAGAGTGACTTAGTGTTCTTTCTGGTAAAGGAATCATTTTAAGCTAGAAATCTGAATATCTCTTTTTAACATTATAATTTTAGTTCACTCTACCTTCATTTCTGGTGATAATTTCATTAACTAATCTCAGTGATGGTTTGGAACCCTGTCACTTTTAGCTTTCCCCACTTTGGAACCTTGAGTGAGCTGTAAAGAAACACTTCAGAAGTTAGCACTTAAAAGAACAAAACAATCCTTTTCTAATCCCTTTATAAAGTGAATGGTTTCACCTTTCAATTTATCTGCCTACAAATAAGATCTTCAGGAGCTACTGTTAAGTAGTGTGTTTAGCAATGTAAAAGACTGAAACATTTCTTTGCTAAAGTGGTAGGTTTTGTGTTTGTTTTGGTGGGAGATAGCCATAGAAAGATCTTCTATAAGGGAACCTCCTGAAAATCCTTCTTTGCATCTTAAGCTTCAATGAATCTTGTCAACAGTCTCTTTGTTCTTAAAAGAAAACAAGAACAAAAAGGAAATAGATGGGGGAAATCTTCCTCCTTTCCTGAGATGTCCTATATTTCTCCTTCCTTTCACCATCAAACTTCTTCAGATACTTATAGTTTCCATTCCTACATCCACTCACCCACCCCCATCGCCCCCCACACACACACCCCAAAATCCCTTTTAATTTGGTTTTTGCTCTTTACTAATTTAGTGAAACAAGGCTATCAGAGGTTGTCATCCTATCATGTAGTGACAAACCAAATTCCCTTTCACCTTATAAACTCTGTAGTATTTGACATAACAGATTACCCTTTATAGAAAGTGTCCTCTTCTGTTGACATTTAATATTCTTGTGATGCTTCTCCAACATCTACAACCCTCCTCTGCCTACTTAACTGGACTTTCTTTATTCTTCTCACCAAAAAATGAAGATTCCCCTCCAAGGATAAACCTTTAGATCTCTTTTCTGTTGTTGCTTGTACCATATCAAATGTGATGGCTTCAACTATCACTTCTAGTAATATGGCTGCCAACTCTATCTCCAGCTCCAACATCTCTGCTAAGTTCAGGTCCCACATTTCCAGTTGCTTTGGGAGACATCTTTACCTGTTGCTGTTGTTGTTAGGTGCCATCAAGTCAGCTGTGACTCCTAGAGATCCTATGTACAACAGAACAAAACACTGCCTGGTCCTGCACCATCCTCACAATCCTTCTAAGCTTGGGCCCATCATTGCAAGCACTGTATCAATCCATCTAATTGAGGAACTTCCCCTTCTTTTCTGACTCTCTACCAAACATAATATCTTTCTCCAAGGAATAGTTCCTTTTGACCATATGACCAAAGTAGGTGAGATGAAGTCTGGTCATTCTTGCTTCCAAGGAGCATTCCAGCTGCACTTCATTCAGGACAGATTTGTTCATTCTTCTGGCAGTCCATGGTATTTTCAGTATTCTTAACAAACACCAAAATTCAAAGGTATCAACTCTTCTGCCTTCCTTATTCATTGTCCAGCTTTCACATGTATATGAGGCAACTGAAAATACCACAGCTTGAGTTGGACACACCTTAGTCTTCAAAGTGACATCTTTAGTTCTTAACACTTTGAAGAGGTCTTTTGCAGCAGATTTGCCCAGTGCCAAACAAACTCTGATTTCTTGATTGTTACTTCCATGGGTGTTGACTGTGGATCCAAGGAAAATGAAATCCTTGACAATGTCAATCTCTTCCCCATTTGTCATAATGTTGCTTATTGGTCCAGTTGTGAGGATTTTTGGTATCCTTTTGGTGATGTGTGATCCATACTGAAGACTGTAACTTTAATCTTCACCAGTAAGTGCTTTAAGTCATCTTTACTTTCAGCAAGCAAGGTTGTGTCATCTGCATATTGCATGCTCATGGTTCTTCCTCCATTCCTGATGCTGTGTTCTTCTTCATATAGTCCAGCTTCTCAGATTATTTGTTCAGCATAGAGATTGAACAAGTATAGTAAAAAGATGCAACTCTGATGTACACACTTCCTGATTTTAAACCATGCAGTGTCCCTTGTTCTGTTCTAACAATAGTCTCTTGGTCTACGTACAGATTGCTCATGAGAACAATTAAATATTCTGAATTCCCATTGTTCACAATGTTATCCATGATTTCTTATGATCCACACAGTCAAATGCCTTTGCATAGTCAAAAAAGCAAACATCTTCACCTAAGCTTCCTTATAACACTTCAAATTCACTACGTCAATGAATTTAAAACCTTTATTTACAAATGTATTCCCTTCTGTATTCTGAGATTTACTTTATGACATGCTTATACACCCAGTCATCCAGCTTAAAGATTGATTCCCTTTGACTCTAATGTTACCCTGGCTTTCTCACGATCAGATATTTAGTTCAGCTGATCAGGCCTGGGTCTTACCTTTAGCAACTGTCCTTTCTTAATTTCCCCTGCTACTACCCTTCTGTAGGGAGCTCTGGTAGCATAGTGCCTAAGGCACTTGGCTGCTAACCAGAAGACTGGCAGTTCAAACCCACCAGCCACTCCTCAGAAAGAAGATGGGGCAATCTACTTCCATAGTGATACTGCCTCATAAACCCAAGGAGGGTCGCTATGAGTTGGGTCTGACTTGATGGCACATAACAACAACAACAATCCTTCTGTAATTACTTCTATATGTTGTTGTTGTTAGGTTCTATCAAGTTGATTTCAACTCATAGAAACCCACATGACAGAGCAGAACTGCCCCATAGTTTTCTAGGCTACGGTAATATTTATGGGCACAGATAACCAGGTCTTTCTCTCACAGAGCCATTAGGTGGGATCCAACTGCCAAACTTTTGGTTAGCACTTTTGGTTAACCACTGTGCTACCAGGGTTCCTAATTACTCATATCTAAACTACACCAATCTCATTCTTCTTTCCTCCTTTCTCCCTTTCTCCAAGGTATATTCCCATTTATGCTAGGCTAATTTGGAAGTACAGCTCTAATCAAATATAACTCCCTGCTCAATGGCTTGCACTACCAAATAAAATCTGAATTTCTTAGTGTGTAATATATCACAGTTTTGGCTGGTTCAAATGGTTTGGTACTCAGCTACTGACCAAAAGGTTGTTGGCTCAAGTCCTCCCAATGGCACCTTAGTAGGAAGACTTGATGATCTATTTCCAAAAGGTCACAGCCATTGAAAGACCCTATGAACAGTTCTACTCTGAAGCACATGGGGTCACCATGAATTGGAATTGACTCAACAACAGCTGTTTTGTTTCTGGTTTTTAATCTGTGATTATTTCCTAAAATATTCCATCATATAATCAACCATTCTATTTTGTGGGGAAAAAAAAAAAAAAAACAGTGCTTCTGCACTCCCTTCCCCTCACCCCCCAGTTGGTTTATACTATTCTTTTTCCTGGAATGCCTTTCTTCTTGTTTCAATCCAGCCCATCCTTCAAAAATAGCTAAAATGTCACCTCCTTAATTAAGCCTTTGCTGCTATCCCCAAGTATGGTATCAATATTCTTAATCCTATAATACTTTAAGGAGCTCTAGTGGTGTAGTGGTTATGACATTTGGCTACTGACCAAAAGGTTGGTGGTTCAAACCCACCAGCCATTCCATGAACTGCTTCCATAAAAATTTACAGCACTGGAAATCTAATGGGGTTCTCTTTGAGTCAGAATCAACCTGATGGCAGTGAGTTTGGTATGGGTTTTTTATACTCTTTTTAGGAAGGAGCTCTGGTTGCTCAGTGGTTAAGTCTTTCAGCTGCTAACCAAAAGTTCAGTAGTTTAAACTCTCTACCTGTTCTATGGGAGAAAGAGGAGGCAGTCTATTTCTGAAAAGATTTACCTTGGAAACCCTATGAGCAGTTCTACCCTGTCCTATAGAGTCATTATAACACAGAATTGACTTGATGGTGGTGGGTTGGTTGGTTGGTTGGTTGGATACTCTTTTAAAAGAGCCCTGGTGGTACAGTGCTTAAAGCATTCATCTACTAACCAAAACATTAGCAGTTCAAATCTACCAGCCACTCTATGGGACAAAGATGTGTCAGTCTGCTTCTGTAAAGATTTAGAGCCTTGGAAACCCTGTTGGGTTGCTGTGAATTAGAATCAACTCAACAGCAACGGATTTGTTTTTGTTGTTGGAGTTGTTTGTACTCTTTACTTTTCAATTTGTATTGTATTTTTGTATCCCTTGTCTCCTTTACTAGACTGTAAATTTCTTAATGTTCAAATTCATTTTACAGTCTTCAAGATGCCTGCATGGTAACAATGTAAAAGTAATGAATAAATACTTGATGGTGAATTAATCAGTCAATTCACCAAATTTTGAAAATGTGTGAGAATTTCCTGATCTCTAAAAGCTGACATTCTAAAAAATAATAATAATAAATAATAATAATAGGGGAGATAAAAGAAATATAAGATAACCACAATGCAAGGAAGGGAGTATGTCATCAATTCTATTTTGGTAGAAGAGAAAATCAGTGCTCTTTGAATAAAATAATTAGAGAGTCTTCTTGAAATATTTGATGTTTAAGACAGAATTGGAAGAATTAGGAGGCTCTTATAGGCAGGGTGCAGAGGTTTACATTCCAAGTTTAATGTAAACAAAGGCATAGAGAATCGGGAGACTATAAATTTTATTGAACAAAGAATGACTAGAACAGTTGACCAGAGGAGAGAGTTCATGTGGGGATACTGAGGGATGAAGCTGGAAGGGCAGGCTGAGGTTGGATTATGTGGTATTTGTCCCCTTGGTTGGTGGGTAGGGCTGGTGGCAACTGTCAGGGAACAATGAAGATGAGCCTCATCAACATCAAAATGATCAGGCACTTACCTGGCCAGAGTGACTGTCGGACTCTTCCCAATTCCTATGGCATAATTTTGTCTTATGATGATCTAATCCAGTTTTTCTTTGTTTCCACTTTATTTGTCCATTTCTTTGTTCAACCATTCATTAAATATCCACTATATGGCTGCTAAGGAGCTCTGGTGATGCAGTGCCTAAGGCATCTGACTGCTTGCTAGATTGATGGTTCAAACCTAGCGGCTGCTCTGCAGGAGGAAGCTGGGGCTATCTGCTTTTGTAAAGATTTACAGTCTTGGAAACCCAATGGAGGTAGCTATGACTCAGAATCAACTTGATGGCAGTGGGTTTTGATTTTGATTTATATGGTGGGCATCGTGAGTAAGGTATTTGGCTGCTAACCAGAAAGTCTCTGGTTCAAGCCCACCAGCTGCTCTTTGTGAGGAAGATGAGGCAACCCACTTCTGCAAAGATTTACAGCCTTGGAAACCCAATGGGGGTTGCTATGAATCACTCAGTGGCAGTGAGTTTGGTTTTGGTTTTTTTTATATTCCAAACATTGTGCAAGACAATGAGGTTTCCAAGATTAATAGTCATATACTGATCCCAGAAGTCTCAGATTTCAATAAAATACCAGATTTTAGGGGTTTTTTCCTTTTTTTTATGGAAATTAGACAAAATTTTATTTTGGGTACAATCTAAATATTTTTAAGACTTATCTTTTTGACTGCTAACCAGAAGGTTGGTGGTTCAAACCCAGCAGCCACTCCTCAGAAGGAAGATTGGGCAATCTACTTCTGTAGAGATTATCACCTCAGAAACCCAAGGAGGGGTCGCTGTCAGTCAGAATTGACTCGATGGCACTGAGTTTGGTTTGGTTTTTCAGTTGCTTACCAGGCCTGTCAGTTAATATGTATTCTCTTGTAGAAGCTAGTCACTTTTATTTTGACATCAACAAAAGTACATCAAACATCAAAAATGCAAACCAAACCCACTGCTACTGAGTCAATTACAACTCATAGCAACCCCCACAGTGTTTCCAAAGCTGTAAATGTTTATGGAAGCAGACTGTCTCACTTTTCTCCCACAGAGCAGCTGGTAGGTTTGAACCACCAACCTTTTGGTTAGCAGCCCAATGCCTTAACCACAGTGCCAGACTAAATCTGAATCTTTTGTGATTTAGATATTGACCTACTATCACCTTCATGAAGGAAAATACTAAAATTGTTTCACCCACAAAGTATGCTCTGAATTTTGTGGCTAGAAGAATGCCCTGAAATATTCAAACTTTAGTTAGGAGTTTTGGAAGCAGCAATACTGTTTAGATTTTTTTTTTCTGAATACAGTTACAGTAAATGATAACTGAGATTCCCTTCACATCCCCTAACATAACCCACAAACTATGAAGTAATGGGTCCCAGCTTTATTTTTTGCCCTACTGGGGAAGAGGAAGAACAATGGATACGGGATTTTCTCTCTTGGATTCTTTGTGACCTCAGAAGCTTAAGATACTAATTATATTATCTCACATGAAACTGCTGACGCCGTTTTTTTTTTTAATGGCAGACTTCCTCTGTCTTCATCATTTCCTCTTTAGTTGTTTCCTATTAATGTCAATACCTTCTTTCATATAATAGCTATATTTGTTAAAGGTGTCACATTAGCTTGCCTAAAGAGCTGGCATAGTTATCAAATGGAAAATCAAATGTTACAGCAAAAGAGTAATGGCAGGTTTCATAATCAATATCCTCTTTCCCTCTAGAAGAATAGATGAAGGTTCTTTTCTGAACAGCAACTTCATTGGTTTTAATAAATGCTAAGAGGGAGCTATTTCATAGAGGAATTATATTCAGGGCTGGGGAATGCCCATCCAGAGCCTACTGGATTATTCAGATGAAACAAGAGTGATTCTTTGACAAACAGAGCCAGTAGAAAGCCTGGAAGTACTAGGGTGACATTCCTCTGGCTTTGGCATACACTCTTAGAGTATTTTAGGCACTCTTCTGTCACAATTATTAAAGTGTTCAGCTACTAAACAAAACCTCGATGGTTTGAACCCACCAGCTACTCCATGAGAGAATGATGTAGCAGTCTGCTCCTGTAAACATTACATTCTTGGAAACCAAATGGGATAGTTCTGCTCTGCCAAATAGGGTCACTATTAGTAGGAATCAACTTGAAGGCAGTGAGTTTTTGGTGGTCCTACACAGCACTGGAAACTCAGTCTATGTCCCAATATGAGGCCCCAGGTTTAGGGAAGATCACAGCACATATGTTTAGGATGAGTCATACCACATTAACAGATGCTGTATCAGAGTTTCCAAGGGATAAGTTTTTAGTCTGTAGTACCAGGCTGACTGCCAGTGAGACATGAATGGCTATAGTAACCCAGAAATGCCAAAATTTAATTTTCTCCAAGTTACTGCATCACCAGAACTTGAAATTACATTGTGGTCTCTGGACAAAATGAACCACAACAGGGAAAGGTTGTTTCATGGTTTAATTTATCCTGAAGAAGAAAGTACAGTCATGCTCTATCAGGTTCCCAAGAAAAAGCCAAGATCAATAACTTAAAGAAAACAAATCCTATAATTCCACAAGGACAGAAAAAAAAAAAAAAAAAAAGAGAAGAAGCAACAGTAAACACCTGACATAAGCAAATAAGTAGAAAACAAAAAGCAGATAAAAGAGCAGTAACTGACTTAGCAAAGTATGCTCTTGTTGTTGTTGTTGTTATGTGCTGTCAAGTTGGACCCGACTCATAGCAACCCCTCCTTGGGCAGTAGCACTATGGCAGTAGATTGCCCAACCTTCCTTCCAAGGAGTGGCTGGTGGGCTTGAACTGCCAGCCTTCTGGTTAGCAGTCAAGTGCCTCAGGTACTACACTACCAGAGCTCCCTAGCAAGGTCTAGGAAGATAGAATCTAAATATCTACAGTGAGTAGGGCAAAGAAAAGCAGGCCTGGAAGATGGTGTCATATCTGTAGCTCACAAGTTTGTTCACTCTAGCATCTCAATGCCTGAAAAACTAGGTGCAGCAGTTTGAACCAGGGATTCTGAGCTGTCAACAACTCATTAAATTAGAGAAGGCCAGATCTAGTGGAGGAGGAGAAAATATTTAAAAGAAGCAGGGTAAACAGCCAGAAAAAAATAAAAATAAATGAACCTGACCTGCAGCGCACGAGATGGTGAGATGGAGCAATAGAAAGCTTTCTAAACAATAAAGCAAGACACTAGAAAGCCAATAGCAGCTTCAGGGACGCAGAGTACCCACAGCAGCAGCTTCTGACAGTAACCTTGGGAACTGAGCTGAGTAAATGGACAACATTTCTGAGATATAGAGCAGAAAATCCTCTGGCTCAGGACACCACTGAGTTGGGAGCAGAAAGGGAGAAGACAAGAAATATGCTGCAGGTAATGGGCCTTGGGACGAGCTCACAGCACGTGGTTGGGATCCAGCTCTTCCAGGACAGCTTTTTAGCACAGAGGAATTTGGAGTATGGGGTTTTTGCAGCTATCCGAACCAAGTGGAAAGTAGCAGCCCCCAACCATTGAGGTCTTTGCTGATTTGAACCGTGGATCTGTGAGTGACGATGTCATCACTGGCAGCCATGGTGAATTGCTTGATGTGGCCCTTCTAACCATTGTCTTCCATTTTGTGATGCATTGTAAATCCTATTATCCATCCCTGTTTGGGGTGGTGTGGTAGTTAAGGTTGGGTATCAGTTTGGCTGGGCAGCTGGTAGTAGTTGTTCCTTATAACGACTGGCAATTGGCTCTGTGGTGGGATTTGCTGTGAGAAGCTGAGCAGCTGCTAATTGTTAAAGCCATCCACTTGGGTTATTACTGTTGGAGCAACACAGGTGGGATGTATCTTGAGTCCTGCCTTGCTGGAGGGTATATCTCAAATCACCACCCTTAGCTTCCTTGAGGATATACATATGAATCTCCTGGGAAGGTTTGCCCTGTTTTTGCTCCTGTTCTGCATTTTGGCTCATCATCATCTCACCCAGAATTTGGGACAGAAGCCATCATCTGGTCTGTTGATCGAGGTTTATCAAACCCTGAGAATTGGGAGGATCCTCCAGAACCGCTCACAGACCTGGGACTTGCCAGCCTGCCAGCCTCCACCACCACTACATGAGATGATCCCTTGAGTGTCTGTGAGTTCTGTGAGGTGTTACAGTGAAATACAGAACTCTAAGGCAGGGAGATTACTGAGAGGAGGAGGAGGAGTTAATGTCTGAAATAATGTAGTAGCATGGTAGTTTGGACATTTGGGACATCTTTAACCTCTGCCTCATGAGGACTGGCCTTGTGTTGATCTTTCTAAGAGAAATTGTTTAACCAGCAGATGACCCAAACAGACTCAAAACAAAACCCCAGAACCAGCAGTAGCCATGGAAATGTGAAAAGTGGAGATGCACTGCTGCTGTCTCGGAGGTTTTTTTCTTTCTTTTCTTCCTCCTTTTTCCCCTTCTCCCCTGCCTCACCCAATAAAAGAACCACATTAAGCCACTGTTACACCTGCTTGTCCCAATTCTAAAAAAAACTTCCCACAAGAAATGGTCCTGGCTCCGATGGCATCACTGGAGAATTTTACCAAACATTCAGGGAAGAGTTGACACCTATACTACTCAAACTATTCCAGAACATAGAAAAAGATGGAATACTTCCAAACTCATTTTATGAAGCAAGCATAACATTGATACCAAAACCAGGGAAAGACACCACTGCAAAGGAAAACTACAGAACAATATCCCTCATGAATATCGATGCAAAACTCTTCAACAAAATCCTAGCCAACAGAATACAACAACATATTTAAAAAATAATATAGGAGCTCTGGTGGCGTACATCCTGACCAAGTGGGACTCATACCTGGTATGCAAGGATGGCTCAACATCAGAAAAACAATCAATATAATCCACCACATAAACAAAAGAACTATATGATCATATCAATTGACACAGAAAAGGCATTTTATAAAATACAACACCCGTTCCTGTGAAGAACTCTCAGCAAAATATGGATAGAAGGGAAATTTCTCAACATAAAAAGGGCATATATGCAAAGCCAATGGACAACATTATTGTTAACAGAGAAAGACTCAAAGCATTCCTCTTATGAATGGTAACCAAAGAGGATGCCCTCTATCATCAATCCTGTTTAACATTGTATTGGAAGTCCTAGCCAGAGAAATAAGGCAAGAAACAGAAATAAAAGGCATCCAAATTGGCAAAGAGGAAGTAAAGCTATCTCTGTTTGTAGATGACATGATTGTATACATAGAAAACCCAAGAGACTCAGCAAAAGAAACAACTGGAACTAATAGAGAAGTTCAGCAAAGTGGCAGGATATGTGGTCAACATAGAAAAATCAGTTGGATTCCTCCATACCAACAAAGAGACCTCTGAAAAGGAAATAAAGGAAACAATACCATTTACAACAGCCACCAAAAAGATAAAATATCTGGGAATAAATCTTACCAGAGACACAAAAGACCTACACAGAGAAAACTATAAAGCACTACTACAAGAAACTACAAGGAATAAACACAAATGGAAGAAACTGCATTGTTCATGGATAGGAAGACTGAATATTGTGAAAATGTCAATACTACCCAAAGCAATCTATATATCCAGCTACCAACAACATTTTTTAAGGATATGGAAGAAACAATTACTAACTTCATATGGAAAGGAAAGGGACCTCAGATAAGCAGAGCACTACCAGAGAAGAACAAAGTGGGAAGTCTCACACTCCTGGATCTCAAAGCCTACAGCCACATTAGTCAAAACAGCATGGTATTGGTACAATGATAGACAGATAGACCAAGGGAACAGAATCAAAAACCCAGAAATAGATCTATCCATCTATGGACATTTGATCTTTGACAAAGGACCAAATTCCATTAAATTGGGAAGAGATAGCCTCTTAACAAATGGTGCTGGCAAAATTGATACCCACTTGCAGAAAAATGAAACAAGACCCACACCTCACCTGAAACACAAAAACAAACTCAAGTTGGATCAAAAATTGTAAAACCCGAAACTATAAAGTTCATCAAAGAAAATAGGGACAAATCTAGAGGCCCTAATTTATGGCATAAATACACTATCAAACATAACCCAGAATGCACAGGAGGTGGAAGGTAAGCTAGATGACTGTAATCTTTTAAAAATTAAATTCTTATGCACATCAAAAGACTTCACCAAAAGGGTAAAAAGAGAACCTACAAATTAGGAGAAAATATTTGCCTATGACATATCTGACAAAGGACTTATCTCCAAAATCTATAGAAAACTTCAACACCTCGGTACCAAAAAGACAGAAAATCCAATTCAAAAATGGGCAAGGGACATAAACAGACACTTCACTAAAGACCATATGCTGGCGGCCAACAAACACATGAGGAATTGCTCATGATCATTAGCCATTGTTGTCATTGTTGTTATGTGCCTCTGAGTTGGACCCGACTCAGCGACCCGTCCTTGGGTTTCCAAGGTGGTATCATTATGGAAGTAGATTGCCCAACCTTCCTTCCAAAAGTGGCTGGTGAGTTTGAACCACCAGCCTTCTCATTAGCCATTACAGAGATACAAATCAAAACAGCAATGAGCTATCATCTCACCTCACCAATAATAGCAAAGTTCAACAAGACAGAAAATAACAAATGCTGGCAAGGCTGTGGAGAGATTTGGAACTCTTATACACTGCTGGTAGGACTGCAAAATTGTACAACCATTGTGGTAAATGGTATGGAGTTTCCTTAAAAAACTGAAAATAGAAATACCATTTGAACCAGCAATTCCATTACTGGGAAAATATCCTAAAGAGGTGAGAGACAGGACACAAACAGCCATATGCACACCCATGTTCATCACAGCACAATTCACTATAGCAAAGAGATGGAAACAACCTAAATATCCATCAACAGATGAATGGATAACCAAATTATGGTACATTCACACAATGGAATACTATGCTACATTAAAGAACAATGAAGAATACGCAAATCATCTCACAACATGGATGAACCTGGAGGACATTATGTTGAGTGAAATAAGTCAATTGCAGAAGGACAAATATTGTTTGAGCCCATTACTGTAAAAGTCAAGGAAGGGTTTGCTTAGGGAAAGGAACTCACATTGTAGGTTACTGTGGATGGGAGGAAGGGAGGGGAAATTTTTGGACTAGTTGGGGGCTACACGCTGAGTTGGGTGAGGGGAAAGATGGTATGGAAAGAGTCTGTAACCATCATGATAATGTAGGGGAAAGAGATAACACCAGATTATGCACATAAGATATAGACGACAGAGGCTAATATCAGTATAGCCACAATACTGCGTTACCATTAAAACCAAATACCAGGCTACAGATAAACACATAGACAACTGAGAAGATCAGATAGGCATCAGTGAACAGGAATATACTCTAGACCAACGATAGAGTCAGCTGAGGCTAATCTTGCACAGACACTAGTGATACAAAATATCTGCAATCATTACAGAAGCAACAGAAGACAGACATAGAGCAATCCCTCTATGGTTAAAGAAAAAAAAAAAAAACTGAGAGGTTTGACTTAACAGTAAAGAAGGCAGGTATATTAGAAGCAATTGTATAAAAATTCTGCATGGTAAACAATGGGTATCCCCAGCTTCCATTTCACCACAAATTCTGCTCACAGTGCCAGAAGCCAAACTTATCCCACCTCTCAGGCAGAAGATTTCATAATTCATCTCTTTTGAAACTGAGCTCCTGAGGGTGGAGCCAAAGTGCCTGTAGATACCAAAACTTTGGACCTCCAAACAGAAAAAATGGTTTGTATCTAATCATACTTCAGACACGGCCACAAGAGAACAAATCACTCACACTTTGAAAGGGCTTCCAATCAACTTTTTATGAATGGAGAGCAAGAATACCAGACACTTTAGGACAACCTTCATCGTGAAAGAGAGAAACTAAAACAACTAAGCAGAAAAGAACAGAACCTATAGGAAACAGATTTAATACAGGGAGTAGATGAATATTTTGTTGTTGTTGTTGTTTTTAGGTGCTATCGAGTCAGCTCTGACTCACAATGACCCTGTATACAACAGAACAAAACACTGCCCAGTCCTATGCCAGCCTCACAATATTTGTTATACCTGAGCCCACCATGGCAGCCACTCTGTCAATCCTTCTCATTGAGAACCTCCCCCTTTTTCACTGACCCTGCACTTTACCAAGTGTGATATCCTTCCCCAGGAAATGGTCCCTTTTGACTATGTGGCCAAAGTAGGTGAGATGAAGTCTGGCCATTGTCACTTCCAAGGAGCATTCCTACTGCACTTCATCCAGGACAGATTTGTTCATTCTTCTGTCCACAGTACTTTCAATATTCTTCACGAACACCACAACTCAAAAGCATCAACTCTTCTTCGGTCTTCATTGTCCAGCTTTCACATGCATATGAGGCAACTGAAAATACCATAGCTTGGGTTAGGTGCACCTTAGCCTTTAAGGAGACATTTTTGCTCTTCAGCCTTTAAAGAGGTCTTTTGCAGATTTTCCCAGAGCAATATGTGGTCTGATTTCTTGACCACTGCTACCGCTGGTGTTGACTGTGGAACCAAGTAATATGAAATCTTTGACAACTTCAATCTTTTCTCCATTTATCATGATGCTGGTTATTGGCCCATTTGTGAGTATTTTCATTTTCTTTATGTTGAGATGTAATCCATACTGCAGACTGTAGTCTTTAATCTTCATCAGTAAGTGCTTCAAGTCATCTGCACTTTCAGCAAGCAAAGTGGTGTCATCTGCATATTGAAGCTTGTTAATGAATCTTCTTCTGATCCTGATGCCTCATTCTTCTTTGGATAGTCCAGCTTCTTGGATTATTTGCTCAGCATACAGATTGAATAAGTATGGTGAAAGGATACAACCCTGATGTACCCCCTTCCCGATTTTAAACCATTCAGAATTCCCTTGTTCTGTTCAAACACCAGCCTCCTGATCTATGTACAGGTTCCTCATGAGCACAATTAAGTGTTCTGGAATTCCCATTCTTCTCAATGTGATCCATAATTTGTTATGATCCACACAATTCAATGCTTTTGTATAGCCAATAAAACACAGAAATATCTTTCTGGTATTCTTTGCTTTCAGCCAGGATCCATCTGATATCAGCAATGATATCCTTCTATCCACATCCTCTTCTGAATCCAGTTTGCATTTCTGGAAGTTCCACATCAATACTCTGCTCCAAATGTTTTTGAATTGTTTTCAGGAAAATTTTACTTGCATGTGCTATTAAGGAAATTATTCAATAATTTCCACATTCTGTTGAATCACCTTTCTTTGGAATAGGTACAAATGTCTGTCTCTTCTGGTCAGTTGGACAGGTAGCTCTCTTCCAAATTTTTGGCATAGGCAAGTAAGAGCCTTGAACACGTCATCCTTTGTTGAAACATTTCATTGGATATTGCATCAATTCCTGGAGCCTTGTTTTTTGCCAATTCCTTCAGTGTAGATTGGATTTCTTCCTTCAGTACCATTGGTTCTTGATCATATGCCACTTCCTGAAATAGATGAACATCCACCAATTTTGTGTGTGTGTGGTACAGTGACTCTGTGTATTCCTTCCATCTTCTTTTGATGTCTCCTGCATCATTTAATATTTTGCCCATAGAATCTTGCAATATTGAAACTCAAGGGCTGAATTTTTTCTTCAGTTCTTTCAGCTTGAGAACTGCCAAACATGCTCTTTTGGTTTTCTAACACTAGGTCATTGCATATTTCATTATAATAATTGACTTTGTCTTCTCAAGCTGCTCTTTGAAATCTTTTTCTCAGCTCTTTTATCTTGTTATTTCTTACATTTGTTTTAGCTACTCTCCATTTAAAGTCAAGTTTCAGTGTCTCTTCTGACATCCATTTTGGTCTTCCTTTCCTGTCTTTTTAATGACCCTTTACTTTCTTCATGGATGATGTTCTTGATGTCATCCCACAATTCCTCTAGTTTTTTGGTTATTGGTGTTCAATGCATCAAATGTATTCATCAGATGGTCTCCAAATACAGGTGGGACATAATAAAGGTCATATTTTGGCTTTTGTGGACTTGTTTTAATTGTCTTCAGCTTCAACTTGAATTTGCATATGAGAATTGATTGTCTGTTGCACAGTCACCTCCTGACCTTGTTTTGGCTAAAGATAGTAAGCTTCTCCTTAACCTCCTTCCATAGATATAGTCTATCTAATTCTTGCATGTTCCATCTGACAAGGTCCACATATATAGCCACCATTTACGTTTTTGGAAAAAGGTATTTGCAATGTAAAGCATTGGTCTTGCAAAATTCCATCATGCAATATCTGGCATCATTTCTATCACCAAGGCCTTATTTTCCAACTACTGGTGATTCTTCTTTGTTCTGAACATTCACAGTCACCAGTAATAATCAATATATTTTGATTCCATGTTTGGTCAATTTCAGATTGTAGAAGTTGGTGAAAGCCTTCAATTCCCTAGTCTTTCACTTTGGTGGTTGGTTCAGAAATTTGAATAATAGTAGTATTGATTGGTCTTCCTTGTAGGCATACGCATATTATCTTATCACTGACAACATTGTACTTCACAATAGATCTTGAAACATTCTTTGTGATAATGAATGCCAAGCCATTCCTTTTTGTCATTCCCTGAATAGTAGATCATATGGTTGTCTGATTCAAAATGGCCAACACCAGTCCATTCAGCTAACTAATGCCTAGGATATTGATCTTTATGTATTCTGTTTCCTTTTTAACAATGTCCAATTTTCCTAGATTCATACTTTGTACATTCCATGTTCTGATTATTAATGGATGTTTTCAGGTGTTTCTTCCCACTGAGTCATGCCACATCAGCAAATGGAGGTTCCAAAAGCTTTACTCTACCCACATCATAAAGGTCGACTCTACCTTGAGGAGGCAGCTCTTCCGCAGTCATATTTTGAGTGCCTTCCAACCTGAGAGGCTCATCTTCCAGCAGTATATCAGACAATGTCTCAGGGCTATTCCTAAAGTTCTCCAGTAATATATCAGACAGTGTTCACAGCTATTCATAAAGTTTTCACTGGACAATCCTTTGAGAAGTGGATGGCCCCTTCCTTCTTCTGAGTCTGTCTTAGTCTAGAAGATCTGCTGAAACCTGTCCACCGTGGGTAACCCTGCTGGTATTTGAAATACCAGTGGCATAGCCTCCAGCCTCACAGTAACACTCAAGCCATGACAATACAGCAAACTGACAGATGAGTGGTAGAAACAAATATTTTAGAATAAGTATATTAATTACTCAGAGAGATACATAAGATATTTTATCCATGAAATATAAACAGTAATCTATAAAAAGGATCAGTCAAGGAACAACAAAGAACTATCTGAAATTAAACATTTATAACTGACATAAAAAATTCAATAGATGAGTTGAAAGACTAAGTCAAAAGGATCCTAAAAGAACAAAAAGGAAAAGAGATGGGCAACAGAAAAGAAAAGGCTAGAAAATTAGAGAATTAATTCAAGAAATTTAACATCCAAGAAAAGGCATAGAAAAAAATAAAAAGGATATTATGAAATAAACAACAGAGGAAATTTTCTTTAAAATCAGTGTCATAGATTTCCATATCAAAGGACCCAACAAAGACATCCACTTTGAATTAGGGTACAGAGAGTCCAGAGAATGTCATTCTCATTCTAACAATGAGAAGAAGCTGTATAACTTACAAATCATAGTTTTTTAAGCTCAAACAGCTGAGGATGGAAAATCATTAAATAAATAAAAGTGGTGAGTTCTTTGGAAAGGAATGAGTTGAAACAGCTGATGCATTCACCCCTTTTACTAGGTGAATGTGTCTAGGAAAAAAAAAAAATGAAAGTAGGCACTTGACTTTGTCTGACTTCTTTGTCAACTAGACAACAAACTCCAAGTAAATAAACTGATAATATTTAGTAGGAGGAGGGTATTTATCTGTGGAATATTATCAACCTGGTTAAGGTTTGGTTATAAAACACATAATCTAGATATAGGAAACACAGCTCACTGGAAGATGTCACATAAACCAGAGTTTGGGTATGTGTCCTAAAATAAACACTCCCCACTGTGTGACATAATAACCCAATACTTCACTTACAGATCTTATCAACTGTGGAACAGAAAGAATGTGTTTGATGTAGAAAAGAAAGACCTAAGAGCCATCTTCCACATCTCAAGATCTTTCCCTGATTTGTCTGAGCACCTTCATTGCCTGTATTACTGAAATTATTAGTAAAGCTTGATACTGGCTAATGTCTCTCACTCATGAATCTGATTTAATAATCCATTCCTTTGTTTTAGCTCATATTCATATGAAAGAAGAGACCTATGGCTTCTCAAATCCTTGGCAAAGCAAAAGAAGAATGAGGTTGCCATTGACATGGGTAAGAAAAAGACAGCTGAACTTTTGATAAACTTTTAAGACGAAATGTAGGTTGGTATGATGATTTACAATTTCTAGAATCTTTAGACACAAAGAGAATCTGCACTCACCTATCACCTCTTTTCCACAGGCTTTCACCATATGCTCATAAGAAATATTGGAGATAAGACAGAAACTCTGAGAGTAAGTCCCCTGAGTCCTAAACATATGAGATCTATTGATGTCTGACAGAACAGCAGAAAAACTGAGAGAAATCCTCTAGATACTTTGGATCTTTATTGAGTAGCCAACTCAAGTGAAGAAGTGGCCAACTGTATATGGAACAGGGGCAAGAGAGCAGAGAGAGAACCTCATGATGTGCAAGCATGGGGGGCTTGGCTGAAGCATGGCTGAAGTCTGATGACAGAACAGGAGAACTGAAAGAAACACTCCAACCACGCCACACTTTACACTGAGAACAGGGAAATAGCAGTCTGCTGCTAAGAAGGAACAACTGACTCCCTCTCAGGTATATATATGAGTGGTCTAGTAAAGTCTAGAAGTAATTCTCTGAAAATTTTGGGGCTTAAATTGAGTACAATGCAGCATCTACCTGTGATCAAGGAAAGCAGGATAACTGAAAAGGACTTCCTAAGGTCCAGGCATATGATCTTGCTGAATGCTAAGGGCAAGGAACAATCCAGACCTTCAAAACCCAAACCTACTAGATGGAAGATTCCCACCTTCAAATAATTTGAAGACACTGGTAATTGAATCTAACTAAAAACCAAAAAAAAAAAAAAAAAAAAAAAAAAAAACACTGCCATCAAGTCAGTTCCAATTCATAGTGACATTCATTGGGTTTTCAAGGCTGTAAATCTTTATGGAAATGGATTACCTCATCTTCCTCCCACTTAGCAGCTTGTGAGTTTGAACCTTCAACTCCTGGTTAGCAGCCAAATGCTTTACCCACTACACACAACCACTAATCCAACCCAGGTCTGCTATCAACTAGAAAGTTTCAGTTTCCTAGTGGCCTAATTTTTTTTTTAAAAAATAAAGGGGGGGAGTGTGTGCCTTTATAGACAAAAATATTATTTACTTCAAGAACTTCTGTTCTTTTACCCATGATTCCATCATTCAGTCAAAACTTATGAGACACACAGAGAAACAAAAAAACGTGATCCATCTCTAGAAGAGGAAACATTCTATAAAATCATACCTAGAGATAACCCAGAGTTCAGAATTATTAGACAATAATTTTTAAATAAATATCATGAATATATTAAAGGATCTAATGAAAAAATTGAACAACATACTTGAACAGATGGTGAATTTCAGCAAAGAGATGGAAACTATATAAAAAGAGCCAAAATGGAAATGCCAGAAATAGAAAATAATATTAGAAAAATAAAGATATCTCTCAGTGGGCTTATGACCATATTGGGCATTCCAAAGGAGAAAATAATCACTGAGCTCAAAGGAATTATCAAAACTGAATCACAGATAAAAAGGGAAAAGATAGAACAGAGCATCCAACAATTGTTGGACAATATCAATCTAACATCAAAATAACCATAGTTTCAGAAGGAAAAGAGAAAGAGAATGCAACAGAAAAAAAATATTAACAGGAATATAGCAGATAATTTTTCAAAATTGATACAAGATATCAACCTTCTGATTCAAGAAGCTCCATGAACTCAAGCAGAATAAACAAAATAACACTATCTAATCAATCTACTTCTGTAAAGATTTAACACCTTGGAAACCCAAAGGGGGTCGCTACGAATCAGAATTGACTCAATGGCAGTGGTTTGTTTTGGTTTAATCACATCATAGTCAAACTGCAACTCTTGGCAACTCTTCTAAGATTTTTACTGCTGAAAAACAAAGATAAGAAGAAAATCTTGAAAGCTGAAAGTCAAAAAGATGAATTACATGAAAGGTATCAATGATAAGAATTATGGCTAATTTTGTATTAGAAATAGTGCAAGCCAAGAGATAATGGAAACTTTTTGTTTTTAAGGGTAGAAAGAAAAAGTTGTCAACCTAGCTTTAAAACCAGCAAAACTATCCATCAAAAACAAAAGTGACATAGAGAGATTTTCTGACAGACAAAAGCTGAAAAAAAAATTATTTCCTGTAGACTTGACTTATGAGAACTGCTAAAAGCAATATCGTAGGTTGAGGGCAATGATATCAGAGAGAGATCAAGTTTTACAAGGAATGAGAAATACCAAAAGGCACAAATATGTTGAAAAATGTCAAAGACAAAAAATATTTACACATATACCTTAAATATATTTAAAATACTATTAATCAACTATCAGTAAGATGGAGGAATAGGCAGTCAAGCAACACAGACCCTCTTCAACAAAGAAAAGAAAAACCAATTGAGAGATACAGAAGATAATTCTGGAACCCTGAGCTTTGAAATGAGCCATACAGAAGTGGATTAGGCACCAACTAGTAGAAAAACCTGAACAAAAACGGTGAGTTCAGAGATGGTCAGAGCTGCAGACTGTCAGCTACTCTGACGAGACTAACAGACTGAATATTTCCAAGTGGTGTTGGGACCTGAGAATTGACCTAAAGATCAGTCCCAGTCACCAAGGGCTGCAGCAACAACTGCTCTCGTGGCCTATGACTAGAAAGGGAAACAGCAAGGAGGGAGACAACCTGAGCTGTGGACTTTCTGCTGTCCAGAGGGCGCAGACATTTTGGATATTTAAAGTGACCGAGAATGCAGCCATTTTGAATGTTTATAAGCAGTGGCCATTTTGGATATTTAAAGTGACCAAGGGTGCAACCATTTTGAATATTTATAAGTGGCAGCCATTTTGGATACTTAAAGTGACTGAGGGTGCAGCCATTTTGAATGTTTATAAGCAGCAGCCATTTTGGATTTTAAAGTGATAGCATTCTCATTTGGATTCCAGGGACCTAAAAACAGGCTTTGTTTGCCAGGGTCAGCAAGGACATATGAGAGGCTGACAAAGGAAAGGAGACAGGTGGTGAGTGTATAAGTGCTGTCAATGAGTGAATAGAGGAGCAAAGCACAGTACCCTGTCTGTATAGATAACATACAAACAAAACAAAGAAATAGAAAATTGTGGGCAAGTCACTCCAACATATAATCACCAATTAAATATAAACACAAAAGCGTTACAATGCCTTGGAGATAACAAAGCATCACAGTCCACACAAAGAAGCAAGATAAAGCAGGAGAAACAAGAGACCAGGATACAGACCCAAAACATATCCCTGAGGAAAACACAGCATTGGAACTCCCTGATAAGGAATTCAAAAGAATTATATTTAGTTGTCCTCAAAGGATTGAGAGACAGACCAAGGAAACACAAACAAAACCCTAGAAGAATTTTGGAAGAAAATACAAGAACAAAATGACAAAATA
>NW_006921730.1:2461435-2462488 GCF_000298275.1 Orycteropus afer afer
TGGAATGGGCACAAATATGGATCTCTTCCAGTCAGTTGGCCAGGTAGCTGTCTTCCAAATCTCTTGGCATAACTGAGTGAGTGCCTCCAATGGGGCATCCATGGCCCATACAAACAGTAAATATAGCAAAGATGGTGTGTTTGGGTCTAATATTAATATCACACAAGGAAGATTCCAGAATAAAGAGTATTACTAGAGAGATGGAAAGGAATATTTTATAAAAATAAAATGATTAATTCATTGTGATGACATAATGATATTAAAAATGTATGCATAGTAATAACAAAGGAGCTCTGGTGACTTAGTGGGTAAGGCATTTGGCTGCTAATCAGAAGGTCAGCAGTCCAAACCCACCAGGTGCTCCATGGGAGGAAGATGAGGCAATCTACTTCCATAAAGATTTACAGCCTTGGAAACCCAATGGGGGTCACTATGAGTCAGAATTGACCTGATAGCAGTTTGTTTGTCCATTTTCACTAATAACAAAGCAGCCAATTATGTAAAACTAAAATTGACAGAACTAAAGGAAGAAACGGACAAATCTACAATTATAACTGGAGATTTTGACATGCTATGTTGATTTTTAGGAGCTCTGGTAGCGTAGTCTCTAAGGCACTTGACTGCTAACCAGAAGGCTGGTGGTTCAAACCCTTTAGCCACTCCTCAGAAAGAGGGTTGGGCAATCTACTTCCATAATGATATCGCCACAGAAACCCAAGGAGGCGTCGTTATGAGTCGGGTCCGACTCAATGGCAAATGACAACAACAACAACAACATGTTGACTTTTACTGTATTAACTCAGCTAAGCCAGAAGTATGTTTCCCAGAATCCCTTGTCCAGTTGTTCAAACTTAGGGTTAGCCACAAGTACTCACAAATTGAGCCAGATTTAAACAATGAAGTAAAGCAGCAGCCATGATGCTCTGAAAGTTGATATAGAGAAGCTCACACATGTTGTTACTGATCTGTTGGCTCATCTGATATGCGTGGAGCAGCAGAAGCACATCCTTCAGCATCTCCAGGTCCCATTACTGAAAAAAAAAAAAAAAAAAA
>NW_006921730.1:2463399-2480318 GCF_000298275.1 Orycteropus afer afer
AAAAAAAAAAAAAGAGTAGAAAGTAATAATGTATAAAATGGAAAACAGTGGAAAAAAATAAAGTCAAAGATTGTTTTGTTTTTTTAAGATAAAAAAAAAATTGGTAAGTCTCTAGTAAGAATGATTAGGAGAAAAAAAGAAGGAAGGAACAAAATAAAAATATCAAGAAAAGAAGAAGGTGCATGACTACACATCTTATAAATATTAAAACAACAATAAGGTAATATTTTAAACAACTCTTTACCAATGTTTTTGACAACGTAGATGAAATGCACAAATTTCTTAAAAAAACACAATTTACCAAAACTTAAATATAAAATCTGAATAGTTCTGTATTTGTTTAAATATTAAATTTTTAATTAAAAATTTTTCTTAGCCTAAATAGCTTCAATGGTGAATTTTATCAAACATCTAATGAGAAAATAGTATCAAAAGAGAGTTTTGAGTTAGTGACCCTGTAGAACAGAGTATAACAGCTCCTCGGGGTTTCCAAAGCTGACATCTCTACAGTAGCATACTGCCTCATCTTTCTCCTGCAGAACAGCTGGTGGGCTTGAACCACTGACCTTTTGGTTAGCTGCCAAATGCTTTAACCACTCCAAGATCACTTTATGGCTCTCACAGAATACTAGGAATAGACGAAAAGTTCGTCAATCTGCTAAAGACGTGTGGAAAACCCTATAGCTAATGTTGTCTTAATGGTGAAATAGTAAATGTTTTCTCAGTAAGATTGGGAAGAAGGCAAGAATGGCTGCTGTAACTACTTTTATTCATCAGGTTGAGGATTCACCCAAAGCAAGGAGACAAGAGAAACAAGTGAAGCAGTCTTTATTAGTGATAGCATGACAGCATATGAAAAACCATCAAGGATATACAAAAAAAAAGAAAGCTAGTGAACTTTTAGCAATGTTATAGGATACAGTGTCAACTCAAAACCTCAACTGTATTTTATACACTAGCATTGAACTGGAAAACACACTTATTTAAAATGCCATTTGCAATAGTATCTAAAAACATGAAATATTTACAGATAAATTTAATAAGTTTTTTGAGATTTCTACACAAAAGATGACAAAATTGCTAAGAGAGTTTGATGACAATCTATTCTAAAAAAAAAACAGAAATATATAATAGATGACATCCATTTCAGGAAGTGGCATATGATCTAGAACCAATGGTACTGAAGGAGGAAGTCAAAGATGCAATGAAAGAATTGGTGAAGAACAAGGCTCCGGGAATTGACGGAATACCCATTGAGATATTTCAACAAATGGGTGCCCCATTGGAGGCACTCACTCGGTTATGCCAAGAGATTTGGAAGATAGCTACTTGGCCAACTGACTGGAAGAGATCCATATTTGTACCCATTCCAAAGAAAGGTGATCCCACAGTATGCGGGAATTATAAAGCAATATCATTAATATCACACGCAAGTAAGATCTTACTGAAAATAATTCAAAAACGGTTGCAGCAGTACATTGACAGAGAACTTCCAGAAGTGCAAGCTGGATTCAGAAGAGGCCGTGAAACAAGGGATATCATAGCTGTTGTCAGATGGATCTTGGCTCAAGGCAAAGAATACCAGAAAGATGTTTACTTGCATTTTATTGACTGTGCAAAGGCATTTGATTGTGTGGATCATGACAAATTATGGATAACATTGAGAAGAATGGGAATTCCCCAACACTTGATTATACTCATGAGGAATCTGTACCTTGACCAGGAGGCTGTCATTCGAATTGAGCAAGGGGACACTACAGGGTTTAAAATCAAGAAGGGAGTGCATCAGGGTTGTATCTTTTCCCCACACTTATTCAATCTATATGATGAGCAAATAATCCAAGAAGCTGGACTATATGAAGAAAAACGTGGCATCAGGATTGGAGGAAGAATCTTTAACAACCTGAGATACCAGACGATACAAGTTTGCGTGCTGAAAGTGAGGATGACTTGAGGCACTTACTGATGAAGGTTGAAGAATACAGTATGCAGTATGGATTACATCTCAATATAAAGACAACAAAAATCCTCACAACTGGACCAATGAGCAGCATCACAATAAATGGAAAGAAGATTGAGGTTGTCAAAGAATTCATGTTGCTTGGTTCTACAATTGATGCCAATGGAAGCAGCAGTCAGGACATTAGACGACATGTAGCACTGGGAAGGTCAACCACGAAGGAACTGTTTCAAGTGCTGAGGAGCAAAAATGTCTCCTTGAGGACTAAGGTGCACCTGACACAAGCCATTTTCCAATCGCCTCGTATGCATGTGAGAGCTGGACAATGAATAAGGAAGACCAAAGAAGAGTTGATGCTTTTGAGTTGTGGTACTGGCAAAGAATGCTGAAAGTACCATGGATTGCTAAAAGAACTAACAGATCTGTCCTGGAGGAAGTGCAGCCAGAATGCTCCTTGGAAGCGAGAATGGCCAGACTTCATCTCACCTACTTTGGTCATGTTTTAAGAAGGGACCATTCCCTGGAGAAGGATGTCATGCTTGGTAGGGTGGAGGGTCGATGAAAGAGGGGAAGGCCTTCAACAAGATGGATTGACACGGTGGTTGCGATGATGGGCTCAAGTATAGCAGGGATCATGGAGCTGGCGTGGGATCGGGCAATGTTTTGTTCTGCTGTGCATGGGGTCGCTGCTATGAGTCAGAAACGACTCGATGGTACCTAACAACAATAACAGATAGAGATATACCACACTCACAGATTTGAACACTCAGTGTTATTAAAGTAACAATTATCCTCAAATTGATCAATTGATACAATGCATCCTTTTTTTGTAGAAATTGACAAGCTTATTCTAGAATTTATATGAAAATGCAAAGGATCTATAGTAGCTAAAACAATATTAAAAAAAAAAATTCAATATTGGAGGACTTAGCTACCTGCCTTCAAAACTCTTTTGGTTACTTCATGCCACTCTAACAGAAATTACCACAAATGGGTGATTTTAACAAACAGGAGTTTATTCTCTTACAGTTTGGGAGGCTAGAAGTCCAAGTTCAAAGAGCCAGGCTCTAGAGGCTGGGTAAAAGCCCCTCAGCTTTGGGCCTCAGCTCTGCCTCTTGCTCCCGGCCTTTTGAAGTTGGAGGCTTTCTTCACTTGGGCAGCTGCTGGCTGCTATAGCTGACAAACCCAAGGTCAACAATGAAAAGGGCACAGTCACAATATTACCAAACCACACAGCAGGGCATTGAGGCAAATCCATTAAGAGTCCTAAGATCAGCAGACAGCAGGCCGCTGAACAGTGACTCAACTACATACAGGATTTCAAGCATGCCAAAAGCTACAGACCATTCCTAAAGCTTCTCCTTATATACTGCAAGCAGATCACATCCCTAAGGCAGCTACTCAGCTACTCACAGTAGATTCTACCATGGAGTTGATTACCAGTCTTATCATCCAGCTGCCCAACCACTCAAAACCAGGCCCAGCCAAGTTGACACATAATCTTAACTACCACAAAGATTTACTTTAAAAATATAGTAATCAAGAGTGTGGTACCAGTATGTGAATCAATAAATAAATCAATGTAACAGAATATAGATTTCAGAAATAGGTCCATATAAATTATTTTTTAAAAGAGTTCCAAACAATTCAATAGGGAAAAAAAAAATTTTTCATTAAATGACACTGGAACAACAAAAATTCCTGGGAAAAAAATAATCAACCCTTATCTCACACCATGTGCAGTTATGAATTTGACATGGGATAGATTATTAACCTAAACACAAAAGTTAAAATTTCTAGGAAAATAACTTTGTGATCTTTGAGTAGGAAAATATTTCTTAAATAGGATACAATAAAATAGAATCATAAGAGAAAAAAAATGACAAATTAGACTCAATTAAAATAAAAACTTCTGCTCCTCAAAAAAAAAAAAAATTAAGAAATGAAAAAGTAAGCCTTAGCCTGGGAGAAAATATATTGCAAAGGACTTGTGGCCAAAATATTTAAAGAGTTTAATAATATAAGCAAATAATCTAGTAAAAAATAATGAACAAAAAGACTTAAAAGACAGTTCACAAAAGAAGATCAGAATGGCCAATAAGTACATGGAAAAGTATTTAACATCATTATTCATCAGAGAAATGCAAATTAACACCACAATGATTACCACAACATATCCACTAGAATGGATAAAATGAAAACGACAGACAATAACAAATATTGGCAAGGATGTGGAGTACTTGGAACTTGCACATATTGCAGGTGGAAATGGAAAACTGGCAGTTTCTTAAAAAGTTAAACACACATCTACCTATGACTCAATAATTCTATTCCTAGGTATTTATCTAAGAGATAAGAAAACTTATGTCCCCAAAAAGATTTGTATAAGATTTTTCACAGTACTTTTATTCCTAATAGCCAAAAACTGAAAATATGTCAGGTACCTATCAATGGAGAATAAACAAATAGTGCTGTATTTAAACAATGGCAAACTACTCAGCCACAAAAAGGAACAAGCTATTGATGGATAAAACAGCAAGAATGAACCACAAAAACATTATGCTAAGTGAAAAGAAACCAGACATACATACATACCAAAAAAAAAAAAAAAAACACTAATACTCTATACTTCTATTTACATTAAATTTTAAAACAAAACTAATTTATGTTGATAGCAGAATAGTGGTTGCTCCTAGATATAGGGATGGACTAGAAAGGAACACAAGGCATCTCTCTGGGGTGATAAGAATATTCTTGATTTTGATAGTATTGTGGGTTACTTAGTGTATGCATTTGCCAAATTAAGATCTACACATTTCACAGTATGAAAATCATACTTTAAATGAATCCTTGGTGTTAGAAGTCAGGGTAGTGGTTAACATTGAAGATGAGAAAGGGAATATTGTTGGAGATGGGGCATGAGGTGGGCTTACGGCTGCTGGTAAAGCTACCAGTGTGTACTTTGTAACAATTCATTTATCTATGCACTCTTTTCTGTATTATATTATCTACAATAAAGTCTCAATGAAAGCTTCATCCAACTATGGGGACCTCTGAAGCTAGCATGTCCTAAGTTGGGGTGAAAGGGTCTTTATACTCACAAGCCTTTATACTTGGATGCAGTTTCCCTGGGTTAGGAGTAGACTTGGAGAGGTAACTCATCCACTGAGACAATCCCCACAGTGGGCTGACAGCTGAGGCTGTTTATTGACAGCACTTTCAGAAGCTCATAACAGCTCCCCACCTCACATTGTTCCTGGATGTCTTGGATTAATTGTGAAATATCAGTTACAGAATCCAAAAGTATACATAGGCAAATGATGTACTCTGTAGTTCATGGAGAACACTGTTCCTGTAAGAGACACAAAAACTGACCTGCTGATTTCTAGCACAACCATTAAATTTTTTAGGGGTTTGGTGGTTTGGAGTATGCCAGGACTTTCCCTCCAAAGGACAAATTATTGTACTTTTCACCTCTCACCAAGACAAAAGAAGTACAATACATATAATAGGCTTCTTCAGGTTCTGTCGTTGTTGACAATGCCATCAAATTGGCTCCAATTCATAGTGACCCTAGGTACAACAGAATGAAATGCTGCCTGGTCCTGTGCCATCCTCACAATCACTGCTATGTTTAAGCCCACTGTTGCAGCCACTGTCACTCCATCTCACTGAGGGTCTTCTTCTTTTTTGGTGACCCTCTACTTTACCAAGCACTATGTCCTTCTCCAGGGACTAATTCCTCTTGATAACATGTCCCAAGTATGTGCAATGAAGTTCTGTCATTCTCCCGTCTAAGGAGCATTCTGGCTGTACTCCTTCCAACATAGATTGTTCATTCTTCTGGCAGTCTATGGTATATTCAATATTCTTCAAGTTCTGGAGGAAGTATACTTCATACCTAAATACTGCTTCTAATTATTTACTAGGCTACATGAAAGTCTCAGTTTTGAATGGGGCCCAGTGCAGGAAGGAGTCAGGGAACAGGCCCAGGTTGTGGTGCAAGGTCCCTTCTGCTTGAATCATTATGATGAGTGGTTGCTATGGCATTGGAGGTATCAATAGCAGGAAAATATGTTATGTGGTGTTTTTGAAAAGCACTGATGAGAGAGAAAGTCATGCCACCTGCAGTGGAGAATTATTCACCTAACAAGCAAGTTCTGCTCTTACACTAAGATGGAATACTTGTTCCTCTGACATCAAGTGAGCAACTGGCTAGAATAATTGATCATAAGCTGTCAGACCTACAAAATTAAAAGTTCCAGTGAGCCCAAGAGCAAGCCATCATACGCTGGAAGTGGCACTTCTGAGACTAAGCATGAACAGAGCCTGAATGTTCAAGCAAGCTTTACCTATTGCACCAGCATCTCTCCTTCAATTCATATGTATGAACACATAGTAGTTCCCTTAAGACCAGCTCACAAAGGGAGAAAAGCCTGAGCTTGGCTCATGGATGGGTCAGTTCAGGATGTAGGTGTAAGTCAGAGTAGACATAGGCTGAATTACATCCCTATTCAAGATGGTCCTTAAAGGGAGTGGTAAAAAGAAACCTTCCCAATGGGCCAAGCTATGGGTCATGCATATGGTCATCCACTTGAAGTGGAAAAAGGTATGACTAGTAAGGAGTGCTTCACACACCTCATCAAAGGCCTAGAAGGAAAAAGATTTGAGGATGGGAGGCAAGGAAGTCTATGATATAAATATGTTGTTCTGGTTACCTAGTGCCACTCTGCCTGTAATATACCACAAATGGGATGGCCTTAACAGTTTATTCCCCTACAGTTTGGAGGCTTTAAGTCTGAGTTCCAAGTGCCAGGCTCTAGGGGCTGGGTGAAAGCCCCTCAACCTTGGGCTTCAGCTCTGCCTCCTGCTCCTGGCCCACTGAAACTAGAGGACTTTCTTCACTCAGACAGCTGCTGGCTGCTGAGGCTAACAAACCCAAGGTTGACAAGTAAAAAGGCACAGTCCTAATGTTACCAAACCACACAGCAGGCCATTAATTCAAGTCCATTGAAAGTCCCAAGGTTGGCAGAGCATGGCAGGCTACTGAACAATGACAAAGCTACATACAGAGTTCAAGCGTGCCATAAGGTAGAGATCATTTCCCAGGGTTTCTCCTTATATACATGAAGCATGCTACATCCCTAAGGCAGCTGCTCCACTGCTCATAGTAGATTTCACCACGGAGTTGATTACCAGTCTCATCATGGGGAATACTACATCCAGCTGCCCAGCCACTCAACCAGGCCCAGCCAAGTTAACACACAAACTTAACTACCACAATTCCACCCCCTAGTCAACTTGACACCTGTATAGATCTTCAATGGGTGGCATCTGAATATATCTCCTTCAGTGGGTGGCTCCAGTCCCCTAGTTGCTGAGTGGCAATCTGACCCCCTTGGCCTGGTGAGCCCCATTCCTCTCTGTCTTGGGCATGGCAGCCCTGCCCCCTCACTCTTGGGCAGCAGCTATAACTTCATACCACTGGCTCACATGAACAAGCAGCCCCACATTCCAGAACCAAGTTGGTGAAGGTCTGGCTCTTGGAAACCTAGTGGGCTTGGTGGTTCCGCCCCCAAAGGCCATGGTCCTAACTCTGAGGCTGAGGAAGCTCTGCTTCCTGTTTCCTTGGTCTCTCACTTCTGCAATTAATGCCCAAGAGCAACCCACTCTGCCAGGAATCTTCCTGCCCAAAGGACACTTAACTTTCTTGCTCCATGGGCTGGCCAACCTGCTACTCCATCTCATGCCAGTCTCTTCTACCAATTATTGCCCAAAGGCAACCCACTCTGCCAGGAGCCACTACCCAATGGCATCCAGCTTTCTCCTCTGTGGGCTGGTAAGGCTATTGCTGTCCCCTACCAGTCTCTTGGCTCTGCTTCTGCCATTTTTCATGCCACATGCTAGGGTCTCTCTGCCAGGTCTTGGGTCAAGGACACACTCCACTCCTGTTTCCATACTTTAGGTATCTGTCAGAGCAGCACCCCACTTTCTGTTCTGGTTACCTAGTGCCACTCAAACAGGAATATACCGCAAATGGGATGACTTCAACAAACAGGAATTTATTCTCTTACAGTTCAGAGGTTTTAAGTCCGAGTTCCAAGTGCCAGCCTTTAGAGGCTGTGTGAAAGCCCCACAACCTTGGACTTCAACTCTGCCTCCTGCTCCTGGCCCACTGAAGCTACAGCTTTTCTTCAGTCAGACAGCTGCTGGCTGCTGAGGCTAACAAACCCAAGGTTGACAAGTAAAAAGGCACAGTCCTGATGTTACCAAACCAAACTCACTGCCATGGAGTCAGATCCAACACATACCAACCCCTCCTTGGGTTTCTGAGGCTGTATCACTATGGAAGTAGATTGCCCAAACTTCCTTCCAAGGAGTGGTTGGTGGGTTTGAACCACCAGCCTTCTGGTTAGCAGTCAAATGCTTTAGGCACTATGTCAACAGAGCTCCCACACAGCAAGCCATTAATTCAAGTCCATTGAAAGTCCCAAGGTCAGCAGAGAATGGCAGGCTGCTGAACAATGGCATGGCTACATGCAGGGTTCAAGCATGCCATAAACTAGAGACCATTCCCCAAAGCTTCTCTTTATATACAGGAAGCAGATCACATCCCTAAAGCAGCTACTCAGCTGCTCACAGTAGATTCCATCATGAAGTTGATTATCAGTCTCATCATGGGGAGTACTTTATCCAGCTTCCCAGCCACTCAACAAGGCCCAGCCAAGTTGACACACAAACTTAACAACCATATATGTGAATGGGCATATGCAGGTTGATCCAAAGTGTGAAATGTATTGAATGTGATACTCACCAGAGTACCTACCATAGAAAAGGCATTAGACAAGGAGGTAGAGAAAATAATTTGACCAGGTGATGTTAGTCAGTCTCTTTCATTGGCTTCCCCAATGCAATGGGTACATGAACTAAGTAGCCATGTTGGCACAGAGGCTATATATGGCCTCATCAGCATGGGCTCCCACTTACCAAGGATCATCTCGTTAATACTGCTGCCAAATGTCCAGCCTGCCAACTCCAGAAGTCAACCCTGAATCCATGTTACAGCACTCTCAATGAGACTGTCCAGGGTAGTTTGCCTCCAGTGTGGCTACCATCAATTCCTTCCCTCCTTGTATGCACACACAATTCTTTCATTAAGAGGTAGCACCTATTTCTCTTTTCAGTTGAATTCAGTCTGGGCCTTAGTGACTTGCTTGCGCAATAGAAATTCAGATATTTTGGAGTTTCTAAGGGTAGGCTGTAAGAAGCCTTTCAAATGCCACCTAAGCCTCTGTAAAGCTTTATTTTGGAACTCGTGTTTGAGAGAAACCAGTTTCCATATAAGAAGTCAGACTACATTGAGCTACCATTGCAGTTACAAGACCAAGACATGTAGAGAAACTTTGAAGAATGAGCTATCAAACAGAGAGAGCAAAAGGCCTTGGTACACTGAGACACCAAACATCTGAGTGAAAAAGCCACCTTGGAAGTGCATCCTCTTGGCAGAGACACCCCAGCTGATGCCATGTGGATCAAAGGCATATTGCCCAGAGTTCTTCCTGAATTTCCAAACTGAGAAATCATGGGCAAATAAAATTATTTCAAGCCACTAAGTTTTGGGTAATTTATTACAGACCAACCAACCACTTGGTGGGATGTTGATTGTATTGCACCCTTTCCAGTCTAGAAAATGCAGCAATTCATTTTGTCAGAAATATGACAAATTTTTATGGAGTCTCTGAGTAGTGCAAAAACTTAACACAACACATTCAACTGCTAACCTAAAAGATGGAGGTTCAAGTCCAAGCAAAGCCCAAAAACAAAGCCACTGCCACTGAGTTGATTCCAACTCATGGTGACCTCTATTGGGTTTCCAAGGTGGTAAATCTTTACAGAAGTAGATTGCCCTGTCTTCCTTCCATGAAGTGCCTGGTGGGTTTGAACGGCCAAACTTCTGATTAGCAGCCAAATGCCAGAGGCACTAAACCACCAGAAGTCCACCCAAAGGTGCCTCAAAGAAAGACCTGTGGTTCTACTTCTGAAAAAATCAGACATTGAAAACCTCCAGTGTGGCTACCATCAATTCCTTCCCTCCTTGTATGCACACACAATTCTTTCATTAAGAGGTAGCACCTATTTCTCTTTTCAGTTGAATTCAGTCACAATTCTACTCTGACACACATAGGATTACCATAAGTTAGAATCAACTCCATGGCAATTATTTTGGGGGTTTTCTTTTTCTGTTTATTGCAAATATTCCAGGAAGGGGTTAGCCTTTCTTATTTACAGAGTCCAGGCAGCATCATTATCTAAGGGCTTTGAGGGTATTTGAAACTTTTATTTTAAACAGGGTGTCAGTTGGCTGTAACCTCCATTAACAAAGCTACACATGAATGCTTGCCCTCAGATGACAGGTATGCTGGTTATTCAAGAAACCAGAAATGTGAGGTTTCTTGTTGTTATTGTTGTTGCTTTTAATGTGTTGATTATGCAAGCTTATGCTCTTGTTTATTTCTTATAAATAAGACATGAGCCCTGCCCACTCCACACACACATACTTTCTAAGGGTGATATTTATTGTATGCAAGTCAGAAACTGAACTAGAAGTAATCACCTGTTTATCAGATGGTATGTGGATCAAATGGAAAATTAGGAAAATTATAATCCAGGGTAATTGTGTCATATCCATTTGGAGGGTGATGGCATAGACCTATATTTGGATTTACTGTCCCATGGATAAATCAGAGTCCTGGGCCAGGTGAGCTAGTGCCACCTGGAACAAGGATCCACCAACCTCCTGCCTGGTCACATCAGATGGCTCAGTGGCCCTCAGCAGGTAATTGGGAGAAGAAAACTCAGGCATTCAGGAAACAGCGGGTTAAGGATGAGCAGAAACTTGGCCACCTTCCTGAGCCTGGGGACATGTTTGCAGGAAAGACAGCAGCAGACAGAAGTGGTTAAAATACAGGATCAGCTGCTCCTCACTGTGTGACCTTGAACATTGATTTGCTTTCTCTGGGCCTCCAGTTCTTGATCAATAAGATAAAGACAATACATAATTCCATCTTGCAAGTATTAGGAACATTAGAAGACTTAGGCATGTCTAGAGTAAGGAACTTGAAGCCACATTGTTGCTGCCATGGTGTTGGCTCAGACCCATGTGACCCCCTGCACAACAGACTGAAACACTGCTGGGTCCTAAACTATCCTCATAATCATTGATTCAAGTCCATTACTGCAGCCACTGTTTGTTTATTTATTTATTGAATGACACTCTTTCCTTCATTTTTCTCTCTTTTTCTTTCAAGTTTTCTATGATAAGTATTTATTACTTGTATTATCAGGAAAAATGTGATTTAAAATACTGCAAAAATATGTATCTATCTAAATCTGCATTTTCTAATGTGTTCATATGGCAGGTGAGCTTAAAGTAAGGCTACATCTATAATTCTTGATCCACACATTATACTAACCTCTTGGGTATGCTATTCTTTTCCACGCCTTCCTTCCTTTTTCTGAAAAGATATATTGGGGCCCTCTAACCATGAGATATACCAGAGAATTTGACCCTTTGACCCAGTATTACTCATAATATCACTTCATACCAAGGGAACCACAGCAAAGGAGGTACAGGAGCAAGCACAAGAGTGAATAATCTATATCATTTCATATACAGTACCAACCAGTCTCAGCTAATGTACAGATTGTCTGTTTATTCACCAATGAATTCCCAACACATAGAATAATGTCTGGTACTTATTGTTGTTGTTGTTGTTGACGATGATATTAGTTGCCATCATGTTGGTTCACACTCCTGACAACCTTATCTATAACAGAGTGAAAAGCTACCTGGTCCCGTGCTATCTTCACATACATATTAGCTTTAGGTACTGAAAAAATATGTATGAATATAAATAATTAATGAGCAAGCCCATTCTAATCTGACTTCCTTCTCTATCGTGCCAAGGAAGTTGCTCCATGCTTCCAAACCCAATAGACTCATCTCTATATACAAGTAATTATATTTCCCCAATTAATCCACAATTCACTCCTTAAAATTCTCCTCTTTTGTTTTGGTGAGACCACTCTTCCCCGGTTTTTCTCCAATCCCATTGTGATTTCTCCTTCTAGGTCTTGCTTGAGCCTCCTCCTCTCTAGATATCTATTAATGCCTCCAGACTGGATCCTGGGCATTCTTCTCTATCTGTTCTCTCTCCCTAGGTGATCCATACAACCTATGCCTAACTTGACATGTTGCTTCATTATGGAAATTGTCATGAACAAATCAGTTAAAGGGTGGGGAAGAATCCTGGCTTTTTCCTTCCCAGATGGAATTCCTTTTTGGATACTAGCAATTTCATAATTGGTAAAATTACTTCTTCATGTATAAGATAGCACAGAGGGAAATCCCATATCCAATTCATACCCTTGCCTTTAGGGTTTTGTGATACTCTTAGCCTCTTGGTTGTCTGCCCTCCTAGCTTGAATACTGCTCCTTTTCTCTGCCCAGGCATGCCATCTGCTCTTTCTCTAATCCATCACTCACCCACTGCCAGCTCCTTTGTTCTCACACTACACCCTCTCTGCACTTCCTATCTATAACATCTTTCATGTGCTCTTGGCCTCCACAGACAAGAGAGGGTGGAGGCAGGTAGAGTGATCATGCGTGAGAAGAGGAAGAGCAATTAACATCTGTACATTATTTTCATAGGGTCATAAAACACCTCCCTGAATGAATTCAATTCAACATAGTTTCTGTATCATTTGTCAGCTACTTCTGCTTCTCTCCAGCCACCATTGTACCCTTCCTGGACAGGTTGATCAAAGATATTAGACTCACCACAGATACAAACCATGACAGATATTAAGAGGGAGGACCAAAAGAAAGTAAACCACAGTAGATCATTTCTCATACTCCCTTTCTGACCAATTCAAGTACTATTTAATCAGTATAAGGGATGGCATAAATGGCTTGCACTCAACTACTAACCTAAAAGTTGGCTATTGCTCTGGTGGCATAGTGCCTAAGGCTAACCAGAAGACTGGCAATTCAAACCCACTGCCACTCCACAGAAGGAAGACTGGACAATCTACTTCTGTAAAGACTTACCATCTCAGAAAGCAAAAGGGGATCACTATATATTGAAATCGATGCAACAGCAGTGAGTGAGTTGAGTAGTACCATAGAAGAAAGTCCTGTCAATTTGCTTCCATAAATATTACAGCCAAGAAAACCCCATGGAGCAGTTCTACACTGTAACACATGGGGTTACCATAAGTAGGAGTCAATTCAATGGCAACCATGTCTTACTGGTTTGTTTCAATCAGTATAAATCAGAGCCATGTTTTGAAAAGGACATTGCCTTAAAATATAAGAAAGGAATTAAAGACCATCCCTCCTGACATAAATATGTGACAAGATATTTACAGGCAGAAATTCTACAGCCTTATGTCTTCTAAACATTTTTGCTTGATAATAGATTTATTTTTTCATTTGCTATAGTCAACAGGTGAAAGGGAAAAAAGATGCTCAGGGAGATATTTCTTGGTCCAAGTACTTGTCTGGGCAGACATAGCTCATAATTGGGAAGCTAGTCATTGGTGAAGGAAGACATATCTTCACCAAGATAATTTGTCAGCACACATTGTTGTGGTTGTTGTTGTTGTTATGTGCCATTGAGTCATCTCTGACTCATAGCAACCCTATGCACAGCAGAACAAAACACCGCCCAGTCCAGAGCCAGCTCCATGATTCTTGCTACACTTGAGCCCATCACCACCACCACCATGTCAATCCACCTTTTTGAGGGCCTTCCCCTCTTTTGTCGACCCTCCACCTTACCAAGCATGACATCCTTCTCCAGGGAATGGTCCCTTCTGACAACATGACCAAAGTATATGAGAAGAAGTCTGGCCATTCTCACCTCCAAGAAGCATCTGGCTGTACTTCCTCCAGGACAGACCTGTTAGTTCTTTTAGCAATCCATGGTACTTCCAGCATTCTTCACCAACACCACAGCTCAAAAGCATCAATTCTTCTTCAGTCTTCCTCATTCATTGTCCATGTATATGAGGCAATTGAAAATACCATGGCCTGTGTCAGGCACACCTTAGTCCTCAAGGAGACATCTTTGCTCTTCAGCACTTGAAAGAGGTCCTTTGCAGCCAATTTGTGCAGTGCTATACGTCATCTGGTGTCCTGACTGCTGCTTCCATTGGCATCGATTTTAGAACAGTTTCAATCTTTTCAATTTCAATCTTTTCTCCTTTATCATAATGCCATTTATAGGTTCATTTGTGAGAATTTTTGCTTTCTTTATATTGAGATGTAATCCACACTGCAGACTGTATTCTTCAATCTTCATCAGTAAGTACTTCAAGTCATACTCACTTACAGCAAGCAAAATTGTGTCGTCAGTGTATCACAGGTTGTTAATGATTCTTCCTCCAATCCTGATGCCATGTTCTTCTTCATATAGTCCAGTTTCTTGGATAATTTTCTCAGCATACAGATTGAATAAGTATGGTGAAAGTATACAACCCTGATGCACTCCCTTCTTGATTTTAAACCATGTAGTGTTCCTTTTTTCTGTTTGAATGACAGCCTCCTGGTCTATGTACAGGTTCCTCAGGAGTACAATTAAGCGTTCTGGAATTCCCATTCTTCTCAATGTTATCCACAATTTGTTATGATCCACACAATCAAATGCTTTTGCATAGTCAATAAAACACATGTAAACATCTTTCTGGTATTCTTTGCTTTCAGCCAAGATCCATCTGACATCGGCAATCTTATCCCTCATTCCACGTCCTCTTCTGAATCCAGCTTGCACCTCTGGAAGTTCTCTGTCAATATACTGCTGCAACTGTTTTTGAATTATCTTCAGTAAGATTTTACTTGCATGCTATATTAATGATATTGTTCGATAATTTCCACATTGTGTGGGATCACCTTTCTTTGGAATTGGTACAAATATGGACCTCTTCCAATCAGTAGGCCAGGGAGTAGATTCCAAATCTCTTGGCATAACCAAGTGAGGGTGTCCAGCAGGGCATCCATTTGTTGAAACATCTCAATGGCTATTCCATCAATTCCTGGAGCCTTGTTCCTCGCCAGTTCTCTCAGCATAGCTTCAACCTCTTCCCTCAATACCATTGGTTCTTGAACATATGCCACCTCCTGAAGTGGATGAAGATTTTTCTTTTTGGTCCAGTGACTATGTGTATTCCTTCCATCTTCTTTTGATGCTTCTTGAATCATTCAATATTTTTTCCCATAGCATCTTTCAATATTGCAACTCGAGGCTTAAATTTTTTCCTCAGCTTGAGAAATGCTGAGCATGTTCTTCCCTTTTGGTTTTCTAACTCCAGGTCTTTACACATTTCATTAGAGTAATTGGCTTTGGCTGTTCTATCTGCTCTTTGAAATCTTCTGTTCAGCTCTTTTGTCTTGTCATTTCTTCCATTTGCTTTAGCTACTCTTCACTCAAGAGCAAGTTTCAGAGTCTCCTCTGATATCCATTTTGGTCTTTTCTTTCTTGTATTTTTAACGACCTCTTGCTTTCTTCATGGATGATGCTCTTGATGTCATCCTACAATTCTTCTGGTTTTCGGTCATTGGTGTTCAATGCATCAAATCTATTTAGATGGTCTCTAAATTCAGGAGGGATATATTCAAGATCATATTTTGGCTCTTGTGGACTTGTTTTAATTGTCTTCAACTTCAAGATGAACTTGCATATGAGCAGTTGATAGTCTGTTCCACAATCAGCTCCTGGACTTGTTTTGGCTAAAGATATTGAGCTTTTCCATCTCCTCTTGCCACAGATGTAGTCAATCTGATTCCTGTGTACTCTGTCTGGCAAAGTCCACATGTATAGCTGCCTTTGTGTCATTGAAAAAAGGTATTTGCACTGAATAAGTCATTGGTCTCGCAAAATTCTATTATGAGATGTCCAGCGTTATTTCTCTCACCATGGCCAAATTTTCCAACTACTGGTGATTCTTCTTTGCTTCCAACTTTTGCATTCCAATCACTAGTGATAAGCAACACATCTTGATTGCATGTTTGGTCAATTTCATACTGCAGAAGTTGATAAAAAAAATCTTCAGTTTCCTCATCTTTTGCTTTAGTGGTTAGTGCATTAATTTGAATAATAGTAGTATTAACGGGTCTTCCTTGTAGCCATATGAATATTATCCTATCACTGATGGCATTGTACTTCAGGACAGATCTTGAAACATCCTTTGTGATAATGAATGCCACGCCATTCCTCTTCAATTTGTCATTTGCAGCATAGTAGATCATATGGTTGTCTAATTCAAAATGGCCAAAACCAGTCCATTTCAGCTCACTAATGCCTAGGATATCAATCTTCATGCGTTCCATTTCATTTTTGACAACCTCCAATTTTCCTAGATTCATACTTCATACATTCCATGTTTCGATTATTAATGGATGTTTGCAGCTGTTTGTCCTCAATTTGAGTCATACAACGTCAGCACATGAAGGTCCTGAAAGACTTACTTTGTCCATATCATTAAGGTTGGTTCTACTGTAATGAGGCAGCTTTTTGCCATCCTATTTTGAGTGCCTTCCAACCCAAGAGACTAGTCTTCTTGCACCGTGTGGGATGATGTTTCCAAGCTAGTCATAAAGTTGCCCAGTTATGTATCATAGTGTTTCTCTGCTATTCATAAGGTTTTCCCTGGCCAATTTTTAAGAAGTGGATAGCCTCCTCCTTCTTACTAGTCTGTCTTAATCAGTTAGCTGTGTTGAAACCTGTGTACCATGTGCAACTCTGCTAGCATATGAAATACCAGTGGCACAGCCTCAAGCCTCACAGCAATGTATAAGCCTCACAGGATGACAAACTGACAGCCAAGTTTGTCTCCCTTAGCTATTGGAAACCTCTGCACCCTCCTCTTACCTAATTCCTACCTGGAACCTGCCACTCTG
>NW_006921730.1:2480552-2482609 GCF_000298275.1 Orycteropus afer afer
TGGAGAGAACAATCATGGGAGAAGGAAGGGCTGCTTATGCACAGGGAGACAGCTCAGGGCGCAGGAGAGTATGGAGAGATGGTCACTGGGAAGAGGTAACTGTGGGGAGGAAGTGGGAAGGGAGCTGTTGCATTGTAAACTGTGGTCAACGACATGAGACAAAGTATATGTGAATTGCTGTATGGAAAGTGAATTCACTCCGTAAATCTTCACCCAAATCACAATAAGTAAAATTAAATTTAAAAAAAAAAAAAAGAACAAATTCCAAGGAAACCAACAGTTTATAACCTATGGTACCTAACACTGTGCCTAGCACATAGAGAGCCCCCCATAAATGAATGTTGAATGAGTGGATGAGATAATTCATGGACTGAAAAAAAAAACAAAAAAACAGTAAGACTTCTTTCTATATACTGCACATGAAAGTTCATCCATTACTTCAAAACCAGAACATGTATGTTGTTTCTTGAATGACTGCCCAGCATTTTGAAAAGTGGGTAACTGATTGTAGATCAAGGTGATGTAAATCAAGGTGTGATGACACATCCCCATGTTGTTTGGCTTCATTTTTCTTCTACCTGTCATAGCTCTTAACCTTCCTGTCAGAACTCATTCTGTCTTTCTTAGTGAAACTATTGTTCATAGTTAAGTTATCTGCAAGGAAAAACATAAACAACAGGGAAAGCTAACACTTTGCAGTCATCCCACTGCAAGACAGCTCCCAAGTTCTTTTTTTAACTCTACAAATTCTCCACCATCCATTCATAACCAACATCTCTCCCACCCCTGCCTTCAGGAAGCAGTTCCTATCCTGTCTTATAGAAATAAATGTCCCCACAATTAATGGAACACCAAGGGATAGAGAAATATAAGTTCAATTCTTTCTGGACTAAATTAGTTCTTTTTACAGCTTCATGCATTCTATCAACCTCAGAGAGCCTGGATAGCCAAAAGTGGGGTTCACAGACATGTGATTCTATATCTAAACTCAAGGACTGTGCTTGCTTTAGAGAGGGACAAGTCCAGAAGCCTTGGCCAATTCTGGATCATTCCCATTCTTGGGAGAATAGGAGAATCAGTTTGGCACACCCATTCCTACATTCTTTTCCTTGTAATCATCACAAAAGTCAGGAAAACTTGAGCCTGCACTACAGAAAATGTGCAGGGTATAGTTTGACTAAAGGTGGATCTTTCTTTTACATTCAAAAATCCATCTGTTCACATTATGAACACATGTATGAAGGAACAGCAGGCGTGGGTGAAAATATCACATTATATAATTATTTTCTTTGCTTCAAACTGTATCACATGAGGTAATTGACTGCTAGCCAAAAGGCTGGCAGTTTAAACCTACCAGCCACTCCTCAGAAGGAAGGTTGGGCAATCTACTTCCCTAGTGATATCATCTCGGAAACCCAAGGAGGGTTCGCTATGAGTCAGATCTGATTCAATGGCACATAACAACAACAACAACAACAACATTCCATAGCACTCACTGTACCACAGGGAGAAGGATCAGGAGGCCACCTACTGCTGCTTCCCCAACAAATATACCTGTATTCCTATGGCTCAGTCAGTCCTACTCTCCAACTTAGCTACATGCTAATAATGTGGGATAGAGGAATAGACATCTACAAAAGATCAGTTGGATAAAAAGCAGTTTGTTTAGTTTAACTATAGAGTCTCCATCAGTCCCAGTTCATCCAAAACTAAAACCAGAAAGCTTCCACAACCATTGAGCACCAGCAAAAATAAATCTTCCCCAGGTCTGAAGAAACATAATTCACTGATTGTTAACTGCAGTTTTACATAATCTGATTAAGCATTTAGAAGCTTGCAGTAGGAAAAAGTAATTGGCTCTGTGACTAAAATTAAATTGCCAGTGATTGATTTTGATTTGATCCCATGCTGGGAAGAAAGATGTTCAATCTACTAAGTATTCCACTCTTCTCTTTTTACCACCACCACTAAAGTATGAAGGATTTGAGTTTGGCCTCTTGGGCATTGAGCAGGTCATCACCCCATATTCTGCCAGGTTAAGGAAGCTGCCCACAGTC
>NW_006921730.1:2482709-2490667 GCF_000298275.1 Orycteropus afer afer
ATTGGAAACCTCTGCACCCTCCTCTTACCTAATTCCTACCTGGAACCTGCCACTCTGTGGTCCCCAGCCACTCCTGGTCCCTCCCTTTCCTGGCTCTAGGGGGCTTGGGGCCTAGCCTTGCCTCTCACCCCTTTGCACCTGGATATCCTGCCAGCACATTTAGTATTTACAATTTACAACATAGATTACTATTTCATTTACTGTATCATTCCTGTTCATCATTTGTTCCAAGTTATTCTCAACTACCTCAGCAGAGAGAAATGATAAATTATTTGCAAGTTCTGCATGTACCTAGTTCACCTCCCAGAAGAAAGGTTATAGCTCAGAAAGTTGGATGGTTTATTTCCTTCTTCCTACTTTAGAATTTAGCACAAGGAAGGATTGTTTCATAAAGAGAGAATTCAAGATCAGGCTGTACTAGGTTCCTAAGTAAAAAGCAAGGTCAATAATGCACTTAAAGAATATAACCCATATAATTCCTCAAGGACAAAAAGAGAACAAGAAAAATGACAATAGCAGACCATTTGAAAGATGGAAACTGAATGAAGGAATAGTGATTGACTTAACTTACTAGAAGAAGGTGAACTTTGGCATGGTGTGGAAACACTTTACTAAATAAAAGCAATTTGGCCTTTTGGTCCTGGTTCCAAAGCCTCAAAGAGCACTGATGGTACAGTGGTTAAGCATTTGGCTGTTAACAACAAAGTCAGTGATTCAAACCCACCAGCCATACCATGGGAGAGAGATGTGGCAGTCTGCTTCTGTGAAGATTACAGTTTAGGAAACCATATGGAGCAGTTCGAGTCTGTCCTATATGATCACTCTGAGTCAGAATTGAGGGACCCTAGTGAGTTTGGTTCTGTTTCAGTTTCAAAGCACCACCATATACCTGCATTTAGGGGCATTGGCTAGTGGGCCCCACCTGGTCTGACCTTTACCAAGATTGGCTGTGCAGGCCCCACTCTGTATCAGACCTCTGCATGGAGTGGACTACCCCCACGCAGTAGTTGAACTTTCCACAGTTAGCTGTCCATCCACCCCCAAATAATGATGCTAGAACAGGGATGCTCAAGGTGAGCTTCCTGATTGAAAAAGTAGAGACAAAGAACCAGGAAAGGAGTGCATCCTGTATACACCAGGACCCTGCACTATGACCTTTCCAGACCACATAAACCTGCAGCAGCTGCTATGGCACCAGAAGCAGAGATAATGCATAGACACAGACACAGCCCCAAACAGTAGCAACCAACTGTAAGACCAAGCCCAGCTGAGAGCTGAGAAGAGCAATCAATAGCCAAGCCTGCCAAATTATGTCATTCAGTTTCCTATGTGAAAGTTTATGAAGAAGTGAGAATGAACAGTGGTTTTGGAGAAGGGTAAGAGACCAAAGGCATTTGACTGTGTGCATCATAACAAATTATGGAAACATTCCAAAGAATGGGAATTCCAGAATACTGAATTGTGCTCATACAGAACCTGTACATAGACTAAGAGGTAGTCATTTAAACAGAACAAAGGGATACTGTGTAGTCTAAAATTGGGAAAAGTTTGTGTCACGGTTGTATACTTCCACCAGAGAAGTTGGTCTATATGAAGAAGAATGAGGCATTTGGATTGGAGAAAGATTCAATAACAACCTGCAATATGTAGATGACACAATCTTGCTTGCTGAAAACAAAGAAGACTTAAAATCTTCTTCTCTTTGTTGTCTTCACTATAAGTATTTAGTGTCATAAATGGGAAAGAACTTTCTTGGACACCAATTGAAAGGGCAACCTTGACACAAGCTGCTCCTTCTGTGGCATTCTTTTTCTATTGGTTCCATAGTTCATTGCAATGTCACACAGAAGTCATGGAAACAACATAATTGCAATAACAACCTTATGGCAGAGAAGAACAGCTCAAACAACTTATTTTAGAAGGATCAGGACAAGCTGGTCTCTATGGGGTGGAAGTTAAAGAGCTCCCAAATGTCCAACTTTTCCCCTCTGCTGTACCACTTCATCAGCTCTATCCATCAACTCACCCTTCTCCCCTCAGTACTCTCCCTTCCATCTTAGGGTTCCATACTTCACTGTAACATCTCACAGAACTCACAAACTGCCAAGGAAATGGCTCACATGGTGAAGGAGGGTAGCAAGTCCCAAATCTGTCGGTCTGGAGATTCCCTCGCTCATGTGGTTGCAGGGGCTGAAGAACCCAAATCAGCAAGTCAAATGACTGGCTGCTGTCTCAAGTCCCAAGAACAAGGGTGAGATGTTGATGAACCACATGCAGGACCCATAGCAACTGGAATCATCTGTTTAACAGTCATTCTCCAAAAGACTATAAACTCTTTGAGGTCAGGATGAAATCTGTCTTCAATAAGGTTTTAATCCCAGAAACTTATACAATATTTGGCCAATAGTGGAAGCTCAAATTACAGTTGTGAGTGAAAAGAGTAACTATATGAATTAAATATTAATGTGTTAACTTGTAAGGAACCCTGGTGGCACAACAGTTAAGCACTCAGCTGCTAACCAAAACATTGGCAATTTGAACTAAAGGTTCCACAGGAGAAAGACCTGGTGACCTGCTCCTGTAAAGATTCAAGCCTAATAACAGTCCACAAAGACAGTGCTCTACATCCTACTTTGGTGATCAGCAACTGGGGCCTTAAAAGTTTGTGAGTGGTCATCTAAGATGCAACTATTGGCTTTTCACTCTATGGAGCAGAATGAAGAAAAACAAGGATGTAAGGAAAGAATTATCTAAAGGACTGACAGATGCATGAATCCCAGCCTCCATGACCCTGAGACCAGAAGAACAAGATGGTGCCCGGCTACCACTGCTGACTCCTCTGAAAAGGATCACAATAGGAGGTCCCAAATAGAATGGAAGAAAAATGTGGAACAAAATTCAAAAGCACAAAAAAAAAAAAAAAAAGACTAGGCCTACTGGTCTAATAGAGACTGGTGGAACCACTAAGACTATGGCCTTTACACATCCTTCAAGCCAGAAACTGAACTGTCCCTCACGGTTCAACTTGCAGCCAAACAATAGGCCTATAAGGTAAAAAATAACACCAAGGATGTATACATTCATTGGAATAATCAACTATATGAAATCAAAAAGGCAGCATTTGCCTAGGGATAAAACTAGGAAGGTAGGAAGTGGTAGGAAAGGACAATAAAGGAAAGAGGTAAATACAGGGAGGAAGTGGGAAGAATGCTGCTCCATTGTGGGCATTGCAATGAATGTCACAAAACAAACTATGTATGAATTTTTGAATGGAAAACCAATTTGCTCTGTAAAGTTTCACCCAAATCACAATTAAATATATGTTTAATTATATATTTCCAGCCTGGAAAACTCTATGGGACAATTCTATTGTCACATGGGGGTCTCTATGAATCAGAATTGACTTGGCAGACACCTAAGAATGTTAACTTATAGGTCTATTTATTTTGTCCTTTAAAATTATGTTCTATGTTCAAGATTCTTCTTAGGAAGTTAGCCTAGTAATATTTTGTTGTTGTTGCTAGTTGCCATAGAGTCAGCTCCATATCATGACAACACATGTACATGAGAATAAAATATTACCTGGTCCTGTGCCATCTTCATGAGCACTGGCATGCGCTAGTACATTCTTGCAGTCATTGTGTATTTTGAATGCCTTCCAATGTGGGGGATCAGCTTCCAAAACTATATTAGATAATTTTCTGCTGCGATACATAGGGCTTTCATTGGCTAATTTTCAAAATTAGGCTGCCAGGCCTTTCTTTCTAGACTGCCCTAGTCTGGAAGCTCCACTAACACCTGTCCACCATAGGTAACCCTGCTGGTATTTGACATATTGGTGACATAGCTTCCAGCATCATAGCAACATGCAAGCCACCACAGTACAACAAATTGACAGACAGATGGTAGAGCCTAATATTGAAGTTTTATTCTCTAGACAAAATTTATAAAACAAAAGAGCAACAGACAACAAAGAGAAGTGTTGGCATAGTGCAATGCTGTGTTAGTTCTCTTTTGCTGCTCTAACAAATTACAACAAATGTAAGTGGCTCAAAACAATGCAAATTTATTACATTACCATTTTGTAGGTCAGCAGTCCAAAATGAGTCTCACTGAACTAACATCAAAGTGTCGGTGGAGTTGCTTTCCTTTCTGGAGGCTCTAGGGGAGAATCTGCTTTCTTGCCTCTAGTTTCTAAAGGCTATCTACATTCCTTGGCTTATGGGTACCTTTCCTCTATCTTCAAAGCAGAAATGATGGGTTACGTCTTTTTCAAATCATATCTATTTGAACCTCCTCCATCATCCAATCTCTCTGACTACCACCAGGAAAGTTTTTCCATTTTTAATGACTCATGTGATTGATTGGGACCACCTGATAAGTCAGGATTCTGTCCCCATCTCAAGGTCCTAATTATATCTGCAGAGTCCCTTTGGTCATGTAAGGTAACATAGCCACAATTTTCAGGGACTGACATGAACATCTTTGGGGAGCCTTTATTCTACCTACCACAAACACCTCTTTTCCTCTTAGGACAGTACTATTCCCCTGCAGCAAGTTCAGGGCAGTCATACTCAGCTTGGAGGGAAATTCCTCCCAAACCAAAGCATAAAGTTGCTCCTCAGGGCAAGCCCCCACATGTCCCCTCTCCCAATAAGACTTCATCTGCTTTTAGTAATACATCTCACAAGCCTTACCTGACTGGCTTCTTGCATCCAGAAGCCAAGTGCATCAAGCTGACCTTTTTCTTTCAGAGAGACAAAGATACTAATCATGCGGAACACCTACTAAAATTCATTGAAAACCAAAAAGAAAAAATGTAAATTAGATTTCAGCAGAAATCCTTTCAGTTCATGTTTCATCAGAATGGTATCTTTCCACAGTTAAAGGTCATTCATTTACCTAGTTTTAATTATAAGAGTTTCCTTTTAAATTTAGCGATAGTTATTTTTCTCACTTCTGCACTTTGCCATTCATTTTCTCACTTCTCATACCATTCAGGTTGGTTAATGACCTTTCTTTTCTGTCTTCCATAGTTATTGGATAATATTTCTCCCAATCCAAATATTCCTAAGGGTGAACTCATCTTCTCATCTAGTCTTCCTTCTGTATTTCTACAGCACTTGCTTTTGTGGGATTATGTTCAGACAAGCATTGATTGGCTGAGTTATTACCATTCCAATACCATGATTCTAGGTAAGGGGAGGGCAGAAGACATTCATTAGCATGCACGTCTGAAGAAAGGACAGCAGAGTGTTTTTCAAATGGCTATGGGCTTCATTTTCTATTTCATTGTTTGTTCCAATCTAAAAGGCTCTTTTCTGATTCTCTGAAGTTTGAATATAGAAATCATGAAAAAACTCACATTAGATTTCTCCAAAATTCATCTTTCATCATAAACTACTATGAAATTGGTGCATTTCTGGGGGTGGACTGGGTGGGAAGGAGGGGTTGTGTAGTTCTGGAATAAAACCTAAATCCCTATATGTGTTATGTTAATTTTCCCAGGAAATCAGTATTATGATATGCTGACAGTCAGAAATTTCCTTGTCCTAGCATAGGAAAACATTTGTAATATGATGTAAATCCTTTTACCAGGAAGTTTTATTAAGGTATTTAATTAAAATATGAAATTGTTACATAAACATGAAATTATAGTCTGCAAGCAGATGCTAATACCTTTCGGACAACCTTAGTGGGTAAAACCTATCTTCCTCAGGTACAACTAGCAATGTATTCTTTCCCTGGCACTGGCATCTGTGTTCAGCCTCCCAACTTTCCTGGGACATCACTGCAAATTATATCTTACAAGATTGAAGTTGTCAAGGGTCTCACTTTATTTGGATCACCTATGGAAGCAGCAGCCAAGAAATCAAATAATGTATTGAATTGGGAAAATCTGATGCAAAAGACTTCTTTAAGGTGTTAAAGACTAAAGATGTAACTGTGAGGACTAAGATGCACCTGACCCAAGCCACAATGTTTTCAATAGCCTCATATGCATGTGAGAGCTGGACAATGAATAAGGAAGATGAAAGAAGAATTTGAATTGTGGTGTTGACAAAGAATATTGACTGTACCGTGGACTGCTAGAAGAACAAACAAATCTGTCTTGGATCAAGTACAGGTTACTTACTTAGACCTATGGCCAGACTTCACCTCTCATACTTTGGACATGTCATCAGGAGGGATCAGACCCTACAGAAGAACATCATGCTTGGTAAAGTAGATGGTCAGTGGAAAAGAAGACCATCAATAAGATGAAGTGACAGAGTGGTTGCAACAATGAGCTCAAGCATAACAATGATTGTGAGGATGGTGCAGGACTGGACACTGTTTTGTTCTGTTGTACATGGGACTTCCATGAATCAAAGCTGACTCAATGACACCTAACAACAATAAAAACAATACACTCGTGTTAGCCACGTGTTTTCACAGGGTAGCTGGCTCACTCTTTCCTTTGGATACCCTCTTGCACAGTATATACCAAGCCTTAGAGGTAGCCAAGAAAACCGTCCCCAAGATCCACAGCTATACCACCATCTTCTCTCTCCACTAACACTGACACTGCCTTTAACTGCTCAGAGTTTGATCTCTTACTTTCCCAGATACCAGAAGGGTACAAGTCACCTAACAACTGTGGTTTCCCATGATGCTTCCCCTCCCCTGGAGGCCCTCATCACTTACATTCTTTTCTTAGTAACCATCAGAATGATAACATTCATAATTCCTCTCACTGATGATAATTAATTTCTCTCTTCTCAGAATTAGTCTCTTTTCAGTCCTAGTGACTGATACACCATGAGCATACACTCATGTGATGATATGAGACCAGAAGAACTAGATGGTGCCTGGCTACCACTCAGAGGGTGATCTATGTAGGAGATCCTGGATAGAGAGGAAGAACAACATGGAACAAAACTCAAAATCATTTGGAGAAAAAAAAAATGTGGTGGGAGGGACCAGGTTTGCTGGTCCGATAGAGCCTGGTGGAACCACTGAGACTATGGCCCCTAGCTGCCCTTCAGGTCTGGAATTGAACCACCTCCTCTGGCTTCCAGCCAAACAAAAGATAGGCATATGAGTTGAGCATTTACTTGAGGTAGATACACTCCTTGGAGAGAACAATCATGGGAGAAAGAAGGGCTGTTTATGCACAGGGAGACAGCTCAGGGATGGGAGTACATGGAGGGGTAGACACAGGGAAGAGGTAACTATGGGGAGAAAGTGGGAGGGGAGCTGTTGCATTGGGGTAAATTGTAGTCAATGTCATGAGACAATGTGTATGTGAACTGCTATATGGAATGTGATTTACTCTGTAAATGTTCATGCAAATCACAATAAAAAAAATAAAAATTAAATTAATTTGTCTCTTCTCTTCTACCAAGCCCTGCACCCACTAATGTATACTCGATTATTTTTGCCAGTGACTTTCTTTCTCTTTCAAAGCTTTAAATTTATTCATTTATTTTTACTGTAGCATTACTAAAGAAGTAAAGACAGATGAAAAATCTATACTGGAAAACAGAAGGGTTTAATTACTATAAATGCTATTAGTTATACAGGTAAACACAAGGAGACTGTTATGTTTACTTCTGAAAAACAACTAGGACATGTCTAGAGCCAATCAGTCCTATCTTACTCTTAATTGGGTTGCAATAACAAGAGTAATATTTCAAATAGTAAATAAAGCAATGCTTTTCTATTGAATAATAGTAAAATACTGTAAATTGAAATACAGTATACTGAAATACATATCTAAAAAGCTGCAACAGTTATTAATTAATCATAAATATTTCCACTATTTCCATTCCTTTAAAAGATTCCTGACTTTAACATGAATCATGAAACCAAAATAAATTTAAAAATTGTTTGCTACTATCAAATTCCAAGGAAACCAAAATCAGAGAGTTCCGGCAAGATGGCGGACTAGGCAGAAGGACTGCACAGACCCTCTT
>NW_006921730.1:2497158-2501228 GCF_000298275.1 Orycteropus afer afer
TTTTTTAATTCCATTCATTACTGGAAAACATCAGCTCACAGCAATGTTTTCCATATGAATTTGTATTTACAAATAATTCAGTCTTCCATTGGTTTTTTCTTTACCATATTCCCATCAGAAAAACTCTCCAGAATTAAATATATTCAAAGAGATATTATAACTCACCTATGATTCTGAAGTGAGTCAGTTGTTGACAATGGTTGCTCCAAACCAAACTAAATTCATTACTATCAAATTGATTCCAACTCATGGCAATGTGATGTGTTACAGAGTAAAATGGAGCTCAGTACAGATTTCTTGGCTGTAATCTTTATGGAAGCATATTGCCAAGCCTTTCTTTCACAGTGCTGTTCAGCAGGTTCGAATCACCAACCTTTCGATTAGTAGCTGAGAACAAACCATTTGTGCCATCCAAGAACTTTCATTGATTGATACCTACTTCTAAAGCCTTCTGTTAAACTCTACTTTGGATGAAGCCCTTTCCATCACCAAAGCCTTCCCTATCTCAGCTGCTGACTGTCCCATTGCCTAGAAATTAAAAGATATTTTGAGTGCTTGAGGGCTTAGCCTTGCTGAGAATGAAGTTCTCAGATCTAGCAGGGAGAGTGAGTATGCAAATCAAAATTACCAAGATTCTTGAGGTTGTTGTCTTGATAATCTATAAGTGGCCCAAGAGGAGACAGAGAAATGTGTCATCTCATACCTATTAACTAAATAGAAGTAATGATGATGAGGCAGAACAGAAGACAAGGATCAGAGAGTGAAGTCAGGAATAGCCATGCTAGGCCTACTAGAGTGCTCTGAATACTCAAGCAGTGATCCCAGCAATGATTGTCGGGTTGTTGCCAGAGACTTCAAGGTTATATACTGGTGACCACAAAGAATTTAACAATTTGAATATGCTGCACTATTTCCAGAGAGTCCTTAATATCTACTAATTCTACACAATGAGCAACCAAAGACTATTAAACCCTTCCATACTAGATATTTCATTTTATTGAATATCAGCCTTCCAGAATTTCAGTCAGTATGAGTTAGCACAATTTTTTCAGTCAGTATGATTTAGCACAATTGTTTCTAAATAAGCAAACCTGGTTTTCTGTATTGTCTTTCTGACAATGATACAGAGAAAGCAAAAACCTATTTGACCTAGCTGACAAGAGCCTTGGTTTCTCTCAACTAGTTTCTCCACTAGTTAGTTGTGTGACTCTAGAAAAGTTGTTGAACCTCTCTGAGTTTGTATCCTTACCCATAAAATGAGGTGACTGAACTAAGATAATCTAAATTCCTATTAATGCTAGATTTCTGAATTTCTATAATTATGTCCATTCATGGAACTCTCTAAGTACTTATCAAAAAAAAAACAAAACTCACTGCCTTTGAGTCAGATCCAACTCATAGTGACCCCTCGTTGGATTTCCAAGGCAGTATCACTACAGAAGTAGATTTCCCAATCTTCCTTCTGAGGAGTGGCTGGTGGGTTTGATCCACCAGCCTTCTGGTTACAGTCAGATGCCTTAGGTACTATGCCATCAAAGTTCCTACTCTAAGTACTTAGACAGTACTTAAAAATAATATTTTTAAAAATAATACTATGTGTACACAGAAATAATAAATAAAAATATTAATACCTGAAAATAATATTTAAAAAGTATCTACCAGGATTTCAAGCAAGATGGCAGAATAGACAGACAAGCTAGATGGACCTCTACAACAAAGAAACAAGAAATCAATTGAAACAGATACAAAGATAATCCTGGAAACCCTGAGCTTTGAAGGAAAGGAAAAGAAGTGGATTGAATAACAACTAGTAGAAGAAACAGTGAATAAGGAGACAAATAAGGTTGTGGATTCTTGGCTGGCCTGACAACATGGCCATTTTAAATGTCATTTTGAAAGTGGCATTCTGATCTAGGCAGCAAACTGGTAATTGGCCCTGCTTGCCAAGGACTGTAGGCACAACCATAGTAGTGGCTGACAACCTGAAAGGTGGGAGACAGCAACCATGTTCACATGACCCCAAAACATCCACACCTCCTGCAACACCTTCCCATGGGGCAAGAGCCACCACCATCTTCTGCACTAACTGACTGATGTTAGACAGCAGCCAATACCAGTCCAACCTGCCTTCAACTGCTTTCCACAAACAGTTAACAGAGATCCATGCACATAATTTCATCCTCTATCTCACTGACCAGGAGATAGGTGGTGAGTGCCTAAGTACTGCCAAACTAGCAAACAGAGTAGCACATCAGCCCTGCTAACTCAGATATATCAAAACAAAATAAAGAAAAGAAAAGAAAGAAAACTGGGCAAATCACACCAACATAAAAGCACCAATTAAATACAAATACAACAACATCACAATGTCTCACAGACAATTGATAATCTTAGGTCAAACAAAGTACAATAAAGTAGTACAAACAAAGAACCAAAACACAGAGCCAGAAAATGTCACTGAGGAAGAAGTGGCAGTGGACTACATGATAAGGAATTCAAAAGAATTATTTTTAGGATTCAATCCTAAATCCATCAATGGATTGAGAGACAGACCAAGGAAAACACTAATAAGATCAAAGGAAATACCAAGAAAATTAAAGAAAACATGGATAAAATTCTAGAACAATTTAGGAAAACAATATAAGAAAAAGTGACAAAATGAATGAAAAATAGAAACCATACAAAAACAGCCAATAGAAATTCAGAAAATTAATACTAAGATTTCAGAAATAGGTAACACTTTGAAGGAGCAAAGGAAAATAATCAAATCAATGGAAGACAGAATTAGTGAGATTGAAGACAGATCTCTCAATACTAGAGAAACAATCAGAAAAAGAGATTTTTTAAAAATGAAGAAAGCCCAAAATTTATGTGAGACACCATCAAGAGGAATAAATTACATGTAATCAGAATTCCCAAACAAGAAGAGACAAATAAAACCACAGAGAAAATTGACAAAGATTGGCTGGATGAGGACTTCCCTAATATGATGAAAGACTAGAAGATATGCATTCAAGAAGATCAACGAACCCAAAACAGGATAGACTACGAAAGAAAAGCACAAAAACATATCACAATCAAACTTAACAAAACCAAACTTAAAGAAAGAATCTGAAAAGCAGCACTGGAAAAATGAAAAATTATCTAAAAAGAGCAGCCTATAAGACTAAGCTCTGATTTCTCAGCAAAAACTGTGCAAGCAAAAAGGCAATTGGAATGAATACATATACATATATAAAAAACACTGAAAGAAAAACAAAATGCCAACCAAGAATTATACATTCAGCAAAACTCTCCCTCAAACATGGCAGTGAAATTAGGACATTTCCAGAAAAAGATAAATGAAGGGAATTTGTTAAAACCAGACCAACATTTTAAGAGATGCTAAAGGGAATCCCTTGGGCAGAGAACCAACAACAGCCAATGATTAACACACATGCCAACATAACCCAGAAACAAACCCAGATAGAGAAGTGTCCAAAGTAAAATAAGCATTCAATATTATAAACAGGGAACTAGAGACACCAGTTGGTGAATAAGGACAACTACAAACCAAAAAAAGAGAATAAATAGGATAAATAGAGACCTTCCAAAAGAAGAGATAGCTTTAGAGATAGAACTGACTGTTTTAAACTTGAGAAGAAAATAATAAAAGGATAACCCAAAAGAAAATTAATAAAGTTTCTCATCAAAATAAAAAAGAGAAAAGACAGATATTTAGCAAATAAAAAAATGATAGCAATGAAGGAAATGGTAAGAAAATTCATAAACAAAATGAACTCAGCACAGAATATTATATAGAATAAAGAAATCAGCAACACCACACACAAAAAATTAATAATAATAATAATAAAATGACAATGAAGTCAAAGCTGTGAATAATTATACTGAATGTAAATGGAATAAATGCACAAATCAAGAGACAGAGTTGTAGAATAAATAAGATAACATAACCCATCAATATGCTACCTATAAGAAACACACATTAGACACAAAGACAAAACTAGACTAAAATTCAAAGATGGAAAAAAAAATCACCCAAATGGCAATCAAAACAAACAAACAAACAA
>NW_006921730.1:2501508-2502878 GCF_000298275.1 Orycteropus afer afer
ATATATTATTGTGTTTTGGGTGCAAATTTACAGAGCAAAATTTGTTTTACATTCAACAGTTCTTGTACATTTGATTTCATGCCCCGATTACCATCTCCAACCATAAAAACTCTCTTCCCCTCTCATCCTTATGACTAGCCCCTCCCTGTGCCCTACTTAATTATGGACTCCTATCTGTCCAGCTTCCCCTCTATGTGAATGCCACCCCTTTGGTGCCCCATGGCTGATTGATCTAAGAGATATATCTCCCTAGAGTAGGGGGGTGCATCACCCTGGGGTAGGTATTCTGTATGTAGGTCTTTCTACTGTTGTGCTGAGAGCCAATCCATGGGAGTGAATCCAATTCTAGGACTGAAGACTAACCCGGGGCAATAGTCTTGAGAGTTCCAACAAATTCTGTCCAACCAGTAATTCTGGTCATTTGTGTGTTTTTTAATTTTGTTCCACATTTTTCCTTCCACTCTATCCAAGATCTCCAGTTTTGATTACTTTCTGGATGGTTGTTATTGGTAGCTGGGTACCATCTAGTTCTTTTTGTCTCAGGGTCCATCATATGCTTGAACTAATTGTTTCCAGATGCCTTTGATTTTCTTCACTATTCCTTGATTCAGATGAGAGGAGTTGCATCTTAGATGGTCACTCAAAACTTTTAAGACCCCAGTCACTACTCACCAAATTAGGTTGTAGAACAAGATGTTTACGTACTGTTGTGTCAATTGAGTTTGGTGTCCCCAAGACTATGGTCTAAGTCAACAGGCCTGATGGTTCTCTTTCTCAAGGTGTTTGGTTGTCTCTGAGAGGTTATTCCAACTCTGTCTTCTGTTGCTTCTGTAATGTGTGTGGCTAATTTTGTAACACAAGTGCATATATATGATTATCTTCAGCTAAATCTATCCTTGGTCTAGGGTATATTCCTGTTCAATGACCCCCATCTGATCTTCTCACTTGTCTATGCATTTATCTGTAGCCTTGTGTTTGTTGTTAGTGGTAATGCAGTATTGTGCATACACTATTATTTGCCTCTCTTGTCTATATCTTATGTGCATGTTTCAGTGTCAACTGAACATCAACATGTGACCCCCAACTAGCCTGAAATTTTCCCTCCCCTTCCCTCCCATCCCCAGTAACCTACAAAGTGAGTTTGCTTCCCTATGTAAACTTTCCTTGACTTTTTCTGATTGACTTATTTCACACAGTATAATGTCCTCCAATTCATCCACATTGTGAGATTATTTGTGTATTCTTCATTATTCTTTAATGTAGCACAGTATTCCATTGTGTGAATGTACTATAGTTTGATTATTCATTGATCTGTTGATGGGCATTTAGGTTGTTTCCATCTCTTTGCTATAGTGAATTGTGCTGCGATG
>NW_006921730.1:2503953-2504465 GCF_000298275.1 Orycteropus afer afer
CTGAAGTATAATGCTGTCTGTGATAGAATAATATCCATACACATACAAGGAAGACCAGTAACACACTATTATTCAAATTTACGCTCTAACCACCAAAGTCAAAGATGAGGAAACTGAAGATTTTTACCAACTTCTACAGTCTGAAATTGATCAAACATGCAATCAAGATGTGTTAATTATCACTGGTGACTGGATTGCAAAAGTTGGAAACAAAGAAGAATACTGGTAGTTGGAAAGTTTGGCCTTGGAGACAAAAATAATGCTGGAGAACTCATGATAGAATTTTGCAAGATCAACAACTTATTCATTGCAAATACCTTTTTTCAACAACACAAACAGTGGCTATTTACGTGGACATTGCCAGATGAAGTACACAGGAATCCAATTGACTACATCTGTGGCAAGAGACAATGGAGAAGCTCAATATCTTCAGCCAAAACAAGGCCAGGAATTGATTGTGGAACAGACCATCAACTGCTCATATGCAAGTTCAAGTTGAAGTTGAAGACAAT
>NW_006921730.1:2529321-2532675 GCF_000298275.1 Orycteropus afer afer
GTCACATTAACACGTCACCATGGTAGGACAAACTGACAGACAAGTTTGTTTCCCTCTTGGAAACCTCTCCTACCACCCTTACCTGGGTCCCTGCAGTGGCTCCTCCTCTGTCCCAGTTCCTGGGCCTTTTAATAACATATGACAACAGAGCAGCAAATCTTTGAACCTAAAACAAATACCAGTACTTTGCAGGAAAACTCTTTGAACATCCTGCAGATCAATTCTGTATGTTTAGAGACATGATCAGCTCAGTAAAAGACCTAGCACCAGCAAGGCTCAGAGGCCAGCTGAGCATTTGTGAAGCAGCCTGCTGGCTCAACTGCACTTTTCCATCTGTAATTATTGAGTAGTGACTGCAGCCTGGGAAACTTCTCCAAGTAATTAGGAGTCCAGGCAAGCTACCTTGTAGTAACTACAATCACTTTCTATAAATCAGGCACTTGTGAAGGCTCTATGACCTGTGGCAATATTTTAAGCAGTACCCACAACTTCCAGTGTGGGCATGCCAGTACCATTAAAGGAGCCAACTCATAGTTCACCCTGTGTGCAGTAGTAAAACACAACTCTGTATCTTGTTCCATTTCCCTCCATGCTTCTCTTGTACTTCAGTCTCTTCACACTTCCTTGCCAAGGTGTCATATTTTACCTATCTTCCATAAATTCAAAGGATGTTCCTCCTATTTTTGAAACTCCCCCAACCCAAGTCATTCAGTCTCCTATCCATGGTACAAATGTGGCTAACTTCACTGTCCAGACTCCCACAAGTCTTTCATTGATTTTTAAATGCAATCCCTGAGGAGGATATTATCTTCCTGTGATGAAATTGAAACCAGTTAGTTAATGATGACAAACAGCTGACTCTATACCAAACAGCATAGCTAAAAAGCTGCTGAAACTCATCTCTACATCATGCTTGATCCCTGCAAGAGTAGTTCTGGGGGTTCACAGGAAATGATATCTTCTCAGAAGCATCAGGATCTTCACTTCAAAGCTTAACACCCAAGGGGCACCACTATTACAGTATCATCCCTTGAAAAAAAGATGCAACATGGCATCTGTGCTACCACAGAAAAACTAGCTTAATGAGTCAAAAGCAGACTCCTACCTGAGTCACTAGCCAGACAACACTCTAAGTCCCTGGAAACCACATAACACACAACAAATAACATTTTTCCTTATGGGACCCATTTTTATGTTTCTGGGCTTTGTCCAACTTAAGGATTCTTGATATTTTTTCAACTCAGAGTTTAGGTAGATGCATTATCTACTCTAGTTTATAGTTTACCTTTTTCTACCTGCCTCAGCATATAAAACCTGCTCAAGCAATGCTTTTGGAACATTAATTGTATTCTTTTCTAAGCAAGCAATCTTGAACACAAGGAACTTCAACAGAAACCCAAGTGTTCAATAATGTATAAATAATATTTATAATGTATAAATAATGTATATATGGCCAAAATATAATGTATTCAAAAATTCAAAAAGCGTTTTAAACTTTTAAATGTAGCTGAGGATTAAATAAATAAAAATTAAACCAACTGAATGCTTTCTTTTGCCTTTCTGCTCCTGGAGGAATATGTGGTTTGCTCAGCCCTTCCCATGAACAGCAAGATCTAGACAAAGCCTTCGTTATATGACTGTGCTGTGGTTATTCTGGCTTCACAACTAGAAAAAAAGCCAATTGCCATATTACCATATGGCTCACCTGTTTGTTCTTTAAAATTGTTGTAAATAACAGTTAAGGAGCTCTGGTAGCGTACTGCCTAAGCCTCTTGACGGCTAACCAGAAGGCTGGCAGTTCAAACCCACCAGCCACTCCTCAGAAGGAAGGTTGGGCAATCTGCTTCCATAGTGATAAGTAGAAACCCAAGGATGGTCACTATGAGTTGGGTCCGACTTGACAGCACATAACAACAACAAAAAATAAAATAAAATAATGGTTAAGGTGGTGGTGAAGTGGTTAAGTGCTTGGCTGCTAACAAAAAGTTCAGAGATTTGAACTCACAAGCTCCTCTGCAGGAGAAAGATAAAGTCTGCTTCCGTAAAAATTACAGACTTGGAAACCCTATTGGGCAGTTCTACTCTGTCCTACATGGTCACTATGAGTCACAATCAACTCTATGACAGTGGGTTTGTAAATTACTTGTTCCCATTAATGCTATTTTTAATTAGCAAAAGACAAATTGAATAGTCCATGTAAATATCTGATCAATTGTTAAGCAATTTGTTAATTCTGTGGGAGTCCTAGAAGCATATTAATGGAGGACCCAGAACCATGCAGCCAGGCCCAGCAAAAAAACAATGTGACCCAATCTCACCCAGAAAATAGATTCTCAGGACCCCTACTTCAGAAGGGTCCACAACATTCTCATTTCCCTCAACCTTCCAACTTTGCATTCCTCCTACTTGCTTCTAATGAATGATTTTGCTTCCTATTTTACCAAAATAGTCAAAGCCATCCTAAGCTTCCTTATCTGCCATTTAATTTTTATAGATTGGTCCTACACTCATTCTTGTATTTAAATTGTAACTACTCTTTCTACTTCCAGTTCTGCCCACCTTATACTACCCCAATTTTCTATTCCAACCTGATCTACGTTTCTAAATCCTGATTTTTATCATTCATCCTCTGCTCACAAACCTTTCAAGAGTCCATATGGTACTCAGCGTGACCCTCCAAAACTTGACTCTGGTTACTTCCAACATAAATGTTCCCAACCCACATCATTCTTTTCCTATGCAACAGTAAATTATATATGAATAAAATCTTGTGTTCATCATTCCATATTTTTTTCTTTTTTCTGTGAATAAACATCTATTCAAATCTCTACTTTACAAACATTGTATTCTTTTCTGTCTTATTCCAAGATTTCTAGAAAACAGAACTTGAGGCAAAGATTACTTGGGGAGGTGCAATCCCCGGGTAGTAAGAGTAAAGGAAATGGTGAGTGAGACAGGGAAGGATGACAAGCCATCTGAGATAATACAAAGCAACAATGATCTGCACTTCACCAACAACAACTGACCATTAACACACATGATGATATAACCCAGAAACCAACCCAGCTATGGAAGTATCCAAAATAAACAAGCCTACAAGATTGTAAACAGGGAACCAGAGACACCAACCGACAAATGAGGACAACTACAAACCCAAAAGAGGGAAAAAAATCTGTGTCATTACAGAACTTCTAGATGGTAGGAAAGTCAAGACAACTACAAGACAGAATGGACTGTTCTAAACTTGGGAGGAAAACTGTAAATCACAGGGTAACCTCAGAGAAAAGTGATAAACCTTCACATCAAAATTAAAAAGAGGACCAGCATAAATATTCAGCAAATACTAAAACAATA
>NW_006921730.1:2533860-2541208 GCF_000298275.1 Orycteropus afer afer
ATTTAACTGTATTCCATTTCCTATCTTTCCTATCTTTCTTTGTTCAAAGTTAACTCCCCCATACTTCTACGTTATATTTTCTGGATTCTTTGGGAGCTGCTAGGAAGCCAAAGCCCATGTTTAGCAAAGTGATGTTTCATATAAGCCTAGAAATGATGCAAGGAAGGAGAGATTCCAGGCATGGCAATGTAGCTGGTCACGTTCACGTGGCAAAATCTCATGGACCACAGACTCTCTCAAGTGTAGCAGGTGCAGCTGAGACAGCAAATAGGTGGGAAAGCTGAGTCCTGGAGACAGATGAGGCCAAGAAAATCAGTAGAGGTACATAAGATATTACCAATATGCCTTTCTCCATCTAACCAAGACCAGGCCAACCAGTTCCCTGAATTTTTCATTTGGTTGGTTGTTACACACTGTTAGGGTGGCAAGGTCATTTAAAGTGTTGTGTGTGTGTTTGTGCATGTGTGTTTATTCTCCTAGATTAAATTATAAGCTCATTAATGGCAGGTGGCAAGCCATTAACAAGTGTTTCTGTCAAACCCCATCTCAACCAGCACAAGAGTCAAAGTAGACAGAGAGTAGAGGCATAAATGGCATCCTGCCTGTAGTTGCTTAGTGAGTAACAGAGCAGAATAGCTCTCGAGAGCAACAGATCTGAGTCATGTTAGCCCAAGTGAACATAAGAACAGCCTCATTTCTTTTAGTTTCACATAAATAGAGTGTCTTCTTTGGAAGAAACCCTAAAACTCTCCTAAATCATTCCCTGAGTTCACCCTGTGATTGCAAGTCATTTCCTGTACCACAAAAAATTAGAATAATATAGGTTCAAAAACAGCTTTTATTTTTTTTTAAAGGACTCTTTTCCTATGTAACAGTAAATTAAGTAAGAATAAGACCTTGTATTCATCATTTTATATTTTTTCTTTTTTCTATAACTAAACATCTATTCAAATGCAACAGGCTATGACCACAGACTCAAATCTCAGGTCTGCCACTTAACTAACTATGAAACCGTGGCAGAGTTATTTACCCTCTCTTTGCCTCAGTTTCCTCATAAATAGAATGAGGATAATAATAGGGTTGTTAGAAGAATAGGAAATTGTAATGCCTGGAACAGTCCCTTAATCATCACAAGCCCTTTAGTATTTGCTTAATAAATAAGATTCTGGGGATTGGAAAAGAAAGACAAGAATAAACAAAATTACACACTGTGAAGAGCCCTGTGGTGCAGTGGTTAAGTGCTTAGCTGCTAACAAAAACGTTTCTGAGGCAGTATCACTACGGAAGTATATTGTACAACCTTTCATCTGAGGAGTGGCTGGTGGGTTTGAACCTCCTGCCTTCTGGTTAGCAGTCAAATGCCTTAGGCACTACACCACCAGAACTCCTAACAAAAAGGTCAGAAGTTCAAAATCACCAGCTGCTCTGCAGGAGAGAGATGTGGCAATCTGCTTCTGTAAAGATTACAGCCTTGGAAACCCTATGGGGCAGTTCTACTCTGTCCTGTATGATCGCTGTGAGTTGGAATTGACTCAATGGCATTGAATTAAGAGCTAGAAGGAGCCCTTGAGTGATGCAAATGGTTAATACTCTCAGCTGCTAACCAAAAATTTGCAGGTTTAACTCCACCCAGAGACACCACCCAGTAAATGGCTTGGTTTCTGAAAAATCAGCCATTGAAAATCCCGTGGAATATAGTCCTACACTGATACACATGAGATCGCCATGAGTTGGAGTCGACTAAACAGTAACTATTTTATTTGGCTTGGGTTTTGTCTTAATACCTAGAGGGAATTATATAAGTCAGTTAATCCAAGTTTCTGTAATGCCATCTCTTTTTCAAAATCTTACTTGATAATTCCACCTTTAAGCATTAAAACTAATTCCCTCCCCTGAAATACCATAGCACATGATTCGTTTAATTAATCACCCTGTCTGGCTGGCTGAGTATGTGATTGTAAATTCTTTGAGGTCAGAAATTAAATATTAAATAGCACATTGCTGATGACATATAAATGTGAAGTTCCTAGTGAATAAATAGTCAAGAAAAATGTATAAGAAGGAGTGAGAAAGCTCAACTTGGAGTTAAAAAGCAAATGACTAGTTAGATAACATCTAACCTACACACCAAGAAAAGCATTTATTTAGTTGATTGAAAAACATGTGGGTTCTACCCAGTATGCTGATTTTTTTAATTCCCCATTCTTCTGCCACCTCAGCAAGTGTGGTTTATCACTCTGGACTCATCTTGCCTAGCCTATTTGCCTTGTTACCTCTGTTTCTTTCTCTATGCTCCTCAGAATTCACCTAACTGAGTCATTACATCTGTAGGCTTCCTAGCTTTGAGACTCTCTAGAGACAGTATAAAAGAGTCCAGGACAAACGCCAAACCAAACATATCCCAGCTTTCATACTAATTAAGTTTTCACTACCCGTGCCCAAAAACTCAGGAGTTTTGTTTTGTTTTTGGCAATGACATATAGATTTAGAGTCTAATCTCTAAAATTTATAGAAAACTTCAACATTTCAACAACAAAAAGATAAATAATCAAATTAAAAAGTAGGCAGAGGACATGAACAGACACTTCACCAAAGAAGACATTCAGGCAGCCAACAAACACATGAAAAAATATAATCATTAGCCATTAGAGGGATGCAAATCAAAGCAACAATGACATATCATCTCACCCCAGTACTAACAGCAAAGTTCAAACAACAGAAAACAATGCTGACAGAGATTGGAACCCTCATATAATGTTGGTAGGATTGTAAAATGGTGCCACCACTGTGGAAAATGGTGCCGCATCCTTAAAAACCTGGAAATAGAAATACCATATGATCCAGCAATCTTAGATCATATCCTAGAGAAATTAGAGCTGTGACACAAACAGATTTGTATACATCCATAAAAAAGAGAGAAACAATCTACACGTTCATCAAGGATGAATAGATAAACATAAACACAATGGAATACTATACAACATTAAAGAACAATGATGAATCTTGAGTCCACCCAGAGGTATCACACAGTGGAAGGCCTGGCTCCCTTACAACAAAGGGTGGCTATATAACCCTGCTCTGGACAATAGAACATAAGGGGAATTCTTTCTGGGGCTTCTGAAAAAGGTTTTGCTCGTTAATAAAAGAAACACATATCAATTGAGAGTTTGTTGGTGATAATCCTTTCTCCTTTTTGGGATACTTGAAGCCATCCTGAAACAATAATGTGAACATAAAATTCATAGCTATGAATCAAACTCAAACATTTGACTTTAGGGATAGACTAGGGAAAATAAGATCTCTCTGAGGTGAGAAACCACATAGGAAAGCAAAAAATATCTTTATTTTATGTAGTTAATCATAAAATTTGATCACTCTGAATAGGTGGCTGAAAGCTGTCTTCCAATAACTCAGTGGCTCAGAAACATATAATACCTACAAAATCAAATGTCCCAGGCATGTTTTTTAGATTTTGTTCTTAAAAAGTGTGGAAGCATACACAATCAGCATGAGCCTGTAAAATGTATGTATGGTATATGTTTGTCCTTAGAGTCACAAGAAAGGTTTGTGATCAGCATAAGTTGTAAGGGCACAGCTCTGTGGTGAGTTGTGGGAGATCTACCATTCTAAACTGTGTCATATAAGAAATTACCAAAGCAGCTTCATTAAGACAGCACAGCTCTAGAAGCTATCAATGCCCTAATCAGACTATTAATTCTGTTCATTAATGTTAGAAGTCTGAAAATACTGTGAGACTGATGGAAAGTGTGCTCTCAAAAGTCCCACAAATGTTGCCATTTTGTGAGTCAAAGTGAGGCACAGCAATAACGGACCACGTTTAGGCTATTTTGTTGTTCTACAGCAAAGAATGCTTCTTTTCTTGATCCTTTGTTGACCTCAAAATAGAATTAATGCCTTTCATGTGAATAATGTAATAGGGCTCATGTTATTATTAGATGTCATCAAGTCAATTCCAACTCACAGCAAACCTTTTGTACAACAGAATAAAACACTGCCCAATCCTGTGCCATCCTCACAACTGTTGCTTTGCTTAAGCTCATTGTTGCAGCCACAGTGTCAATCCATTTTCTTGAGGGTCTTCTTCTTTTTCACTGACCCTTTACTTTACCAAGCATGATATCCTTCCTCAGGGACTAGTCCCTCTTGATAACACAAACAAAGTACAAAAGATGAAGTCTAGATATCCTTGTTTCTAAGAAATAATCTGGCTGTACTTCATCCAAGAAAGATTTGTTTGTTTTTCTGACAAAACATGGTATATTCAATATTCCTCACCAACACCACAATTCAAAGGCATCAATTCTTTTTGGGTCTTCCTTATTCATTGTTCAGCTTTCACATGTATATAAAACTACTGAAAATACCATAGCTTGGGTCAGGCACAACTTAGTCTTCAAAGTGACATCTTCATTCTTTGACACTTGACTCTTTTGCAGCAGGTCTGCCCAATCCTATACATCATTTCATTTCTTGAATGCTGCTTGCATGGGTGCTGATTGTGGATCCAAGTAAAATGAAATCCTTGAAAATTTCAATCATTTCTCCATTTATCATGATGTTTCTTATTGGCCAGTGGTGAGCATTTTTATTTTTTTAATGTACATACTGAAGGCTGTATGTAATCTTTGATCTTGTCTTGGATGAAGTACAGCCAGAATGTTTCTTAGAAACGAGGATATCTAGACTTCATCTTTTGTATTTTGTTTGTGTTGTCGGAAGGGGCTAGTCCCTGAAGAAGGATATTATGTTTGGTAAAGTAAAGGGCCAGTGAAAAAGAAGACTCTCAAGTGCTTCAAATCCTCTTTGCTTTCAGCAAGCAAGGTTATGCCATCTGCATATTGCATGTTATTAATGAGTATTCCTCCAATCCTGATGCCGTATTTATCTTAATATTGCCCAGCTTCTTGTATTACTTGTTCAGCAGACAGATTGAATAAGTACAATGAAAGGATACAACCCTGACGCATACCTTTCCTTATTTTAATCCATGTAGGAGCTCTGGTAGCATAGTGCCTAAGGCACTTGACTGCTAACCAGAAGGCTGGCGGTTCAAACCCACCAGCCACTCCTCAGAAGGAAGGTTGGGCAATCTACTTCCATAGTGATACCACCTCAGAAACCCAAGGAGGGGTTGCTATGAGTCGGGTCCAACTTGACAGCACATAACAACAACAACAGTATCCCCTTGTTCTGTTTGAACGATTGCCTTTGATCTATGCACAAGTTTCCCATGAGCGTAAGTGTTCTGGAAATTACCATTCTTCACAATGTTATCCATAATTTGTTATGATTCACATAAAGTCAAATGCCTTTACATAGTCAGTAAAACACAGGTAAACATTATTTTAGTATTCTCTGCTTTCAGCCAAGATCCATCTGACATGAGTAATGATATCCCCTGTTCTACATCCTCTTCTGAATCAAGTTTGACCTTCTGGCATTTCCCTTTTGATGTACTGTTGCAACCATTTTTCAATTACTCTCTGCAAAATTTTGTATGTGTGTGATATTAATAATTTAAAAAAAAAAAAACACTGCCAGCAAGTCAATTCTAACTCATAGTGACCCACATTGGGTTTCTGAGGTGGTGAATCTTTATGGAAGTAGATTGCCTTCCATGGCTGGTGAGTTTGAACCGCCAACCTTCTGGTTAGCAGTCAAATGCCTTAGGCACTGCACCACCAGAGCTCCTAGATATTAATGATATAGTTCAATAATTTCCATATTCTGTTGGATCACTATTCTTTGGAATGGATATAAATATGGATCACTTCCACTTGGTTGGCCTGGTACCTGTCTTTCAAATTTCATGGCAAGCCTCAAATTGTAATACTGAAGGATTCAAAATATTGAACAAGGCAGGAAGTATCAAAAGAAGATGGAAGGGATACACAAAGTCACTATACCAAAAAGAAGTCATCAACGTTTAACCATATCAGGAGGTAGTATATGATCAAAATTGATAGGATTGAAGGAAGAAGTCCAAGCTACACTGAGGGCATTGGTGAAAAATAAGGCTCCAAACTGATGGAATACCAATTGAGATGTTTCAACATAAAGTTCATAGTTTGGAAAAATACTGAGTATTTGTCTTTTGCATTTTCAAAACTGGGAATAAGTTTAATGTTCATAAGTAAGGGAAGGGTCAAATAAACTACAGATGTCCAGTCTCTAAGTCTAACACATTTATCTAACTGAAAACAATGTTGACAATTGCAACACAGTGGGGTGATGGAGGAGGAGATAAGAAAAACTGATGGTATGCCTCCTTCTAGAAGATGTTATAGATACTAATCCTAAATTAATTACACCTACTCTTATCAACTATGTTATTATCTGGCATTTCACATTTATGAGTATAATGATAAAACTACTACCTGACTATCTGGCATATTAACAAAGTATATCTGGCAGTAATGAATGCTCAGGCATGAGGTGAGAGTAATGCTGGCTGTGATGGTTAATATTATGTATCAGCTTGGTTGGACAATGATTCTCAGTGATTTGGCAGTTATGTAATGATGTAGCCATCTCCATTTTGTGATAAGATGAGGTCATCTTCCATTTTCTCATATGCCAATATCCACATAAGAACCTGGTCTTTGGAACCTAACCATGTTGACAAGCAAACAGATAAAATGTATGCTTAGAATCATAGTAAAAACAATAATTCAGGAGTTGATCCATAAACAGATATTCAAGATGAATAATGGCAGGAAGGTGAATGGGACTATACTTACAAATATGTATAGGTTTGACAGAGGCTATCTCTACATGCATATTTATATGTGCTGCAAATATATCCATGAATATGAATACAGGGGACAAAGTTTTGAAAATGTTTTAGTCATAACCAAACACATTGAGGGAATGAGTCACTGGGTATGGAGGCTCAGGACCATAAACTCAAGGTACACTAAGTTCAATTGCCACAACATAGTCCACAAAGAAATGCTCTGCATCCTACTTGGTAGCTTTGGTGGCATAGTGCCTGAGGCATTTGACTGCTAACCAGAAGGCTGGCGGTTCAAACCCTCCAGTCACCCTCAGAAGGAAGACTGGGCAATCTACTTCCATAGAGATACTGCCTTGGAAACCCAAGGAGGGGTCGCTACTTTGGTGAATAGCAACCAGGGTCTTAAAGCTTTGTGAATGGTCATCGAAGGTGCAACTATTGGTCTCTCCCCATCTGGAGCAAAGGAGAGTGAAGAAAGTCAAAGATATGGGACACAATTAGTCCAAAGGACCAATGAAGGACATGGACCCCAGCATCCACAACCCTGACACCAGAAGACCTACCAATGCATAACCACTCTGAAAGGGATTG
>NW_006921730.1:2541468-2544350 GCF_000298275.1 Orycteropus afer afer
CAATCCTACTTCCGTAGTGATACTGCCTCGGAAACCCAAGGAGGGGTCGCTATGAGTCAGGGCTGACTCGACGGCACATAACAACAACAACAACAAAATCCATACTGTACACTAGTCTTTAATCTTCATCAGTAAGTGCTCCAAGTCCTCCTCACTTTCAGCAAGCAAAGTGCTGTCATCTGTATATTGCAGGTTGTTAATGAGCCTTCCTTCAATCCTGATCTTCTTCATATAGTCCAGCTTCTCAGATTATTTTTGCTCAGCATACAGATTGAACAAGTATGGTGAAAGGATACAATCCTGATGTACTCCCTTCCTGATTTTAAACCACGCAGTATCTCCTTGTTCCAATATCATTGGTTCTTGATCATATGCCACCTCCTGGAATGGATGATCATCTACCAATTATTTTGGTATAGTGACTTCGAAAGAGGAGCTCATCCACTTCTGAAAGAACTGGCCAGTGAAAACCTTATGAATAGCAGTGAAGATTATAGCTAGAAGGGCTGTATTAAGTAATTCATTCCACCACAGTTTTTATAATTTATATGTTGATATTTATAATCATGTAAATATAATTTGTTTTTATAGAAATACAAATGTAAATATATAAATATAAATACACATGCATATCTATTTTTACTTATATATATATATATATATTTCTATTGTGTATACATATGTAAACATAAGTAACTAAAATATTAATACCTTTTGAAATATAATAGGCATGTACACTTTAATACAGGGTTTCCACTTTTAGGTACACATCCTAGAGAAATGCTTACAAACTGGCATAAAAATGTTCAGTGCAGCATTTCCTGTAGTACTGAAAACTGGAAATAATTTAAAGGTCCATCATAAGGGAGGGCTCAAACAAACTACAGTGTGGCCATTCTGTGCAAGATCAAGAAGCTAGGGTTAGCTGTGCTTCATTAGTTATGGCTAATGAAGCAAATTTCTATATATTGTCGTCGAAAGGCAAGTTGCTCTCCTTCCTAGAAGGAGGTAAACTGAAACATCTGCCTTGCAGGGCATTTTGTGAAGATAACAAATGTACATGACATTTGATCTAGAATTGCCTACCACTTTCAGGAATTTTTTCTATAAATGTTCTCTTATATGTATGTCATAACCCTGTCTCTTGGATCAAGGAGGTTCAACACAGGAATACTGGGTCCAAACGATGCACTCCACTCCTGGCTCTTTTTTCTTGAAGGCAGTGAGATCCCCTTTTATTCCTCTGAGATGGCTCATTTTAAAGCTAATGGGATGGCAAAACTGACCAATCCCCACATTAGGGTTCCATACATGTGTGAATTTCTATATACAAGGTTATTTATTGCCACAGTTTACAAAAAAAAATAGAAAAATATTGAAAAAAAAAAAAACTAAATCAGTAGGGGATGGGTTAAATATGTAATGGGAAATCATACAATGCAATACTAGTCATAATACGCATTACTATACATTTGCACTATATACTCCACTGCTACAACCATCAAAAGAAAAAGAAGTAGCTTTTTACCACTTACATTAAATAATTTCCAAGGTGTATTAAGTTTAAAAAAAAAAAAAAAAAAGCTAGGTGCAGATAAATATGTATGTATGTTGTTGTTGTTTTTGTTAAGTACTCTCCAGTCAGTACTGACTCTTAGCAACCTTATGTACAACAGAAGGAGACACTGTCCAGTCCTGCAACACCCTCATGATCATTGCTATGTTTGAGCCCATTGTTGCAGCCACGGTGTCAATCTATCCAATTACAGGTCTTCCTCTTTTTCACTGACCCTCTACTTTAGCAAGCATGACATCCTTTTCCAGGGTCTGGTGCTTCCTGATAACATGTCCAAAGTACATGATATGAAGTCTCACCATCCTAGCTTCTAAGGAAAATTCTGGCTGTAGTTCCTCCAAGACAGATTTGTTCATTTTCTGGCAGTCCATGGTACATTCAGTAATCTTTGCCAACACCATAACTCAAAGGCATCCGTTTTCTTTGGTCTTCCTTATTCATAAACATATACAAAAATATGTATGTTGTTGTTAGGTGCTGTTTAGTTGACTCCAACTCATAGCAACCCTATCTACAACAGAACGAAACACTGCCCAGTCCTGTGCCATCCTCACCATCCTTGCTATACCTGAGCCCATTGTTGCAGACAATGTATCAATCCATCCCACTGAGGGCCTTCCCCTATTTGACTCTCCATTTTACCAAGCATGATATCCTCCTCCAGGGAATGGTCGCTTCTGACAACATGACCAACATAGGTGAGACAAAGTCTGGTCATTCTCACTTCCAAGGAACATTCTAGCTGTACTTCTTCTGGGACATATCTGTTCATTCTTCTGGCAGTCCGTGGTAACTTCAATGTTCCTTTCCAACACCACAACTCATACACAACAACTCTTCTTTGGTCTTTCTTACTCATTATCTAGATTTCATATGCACATGAGGTGATTGAAAATACCATAGCTTGGGTTGTTGTTGTTGTTCTTGTTGTTAAGTGCCGTGGAGTCATTTCCGACTCATAGCCACCCCATGCACACCAGAACAAAACATAGCCCAATCCCATGCCAGCCCCACAATCCCTGCTATACTTGAGTCTATCATCGCAGCCACCGTGTCAATCCATCTCCTTGAAGGCCTCCCCCTCTTTCATGGACCCTTCACCCTACCAAGCATGACATTCTTCTCCAGGGAATGGTCCCTTCTTACAACATGACCAAAATAGGTGAGACGAACTGTGGCCATTCTTGCTTCCAAGGAGCAATCTGGCTGCACTTCCTCCAGGACAGATCTGTTAGTTCTTTTAGCGGTCCATGGTACTTTCAGCATTCTTCGCCAGCACCACAACTCAAAAGCATCAACTCTTCTT
>NW_006921730.1:2545771-2546487 GCF_000298275.1 Orycteropus afer afer
TAAGTATTCTGGAATTGCCTTTCTTCTCAATGTTATCCATAATTTGTTATGATCCACACAATCAAATTCTTTTGCATAGTCAATAAAACACAAGAAAACACCTTTCTGATATGGTTTGTTTTCAGCCAAGACCCATCTGACATCAGCAATGATATCCTTCATTCCACATCCTCTTCTGAATCCAGCCTGTATTTCTGGAAGTTTTCTGTCAATATGCTGCTGCAACCATTTTTTTTATTATCTTCAGCAAAATTTTACTTGTGTGTGACAATAATGCTATTGTTCAATAATTTCTACATTATATGGGATCACCTTTCTCTGGAATGAGTACAAATATGTATAGTATGATACAAATTTTAAAAGCAGGAGGGTAAATACTTATATGTATAAAAAATATATGTGGGAAGCCACACTAGTGACACTGGTTGTCTTCAGGGAACACTACATGGCTGGGTGACAGGATTAGGTGAGATATTTTTCATTTTATTTGTCAGTCTTTTGAATCCTTTTAAATATATATATATACACACCATACATATATATGGAGCTCTGGTGGCAAAGTGCCTAGGGTATTTGACTGCTAATCAGAAGGCTGGCAGTTCAAACCCACCAGCCACTCCTCAGAAAGGAGATTGGGTAATTGACTTCCATGGTAATACCACCTGAGAAACCCAAGGAGGGGTCGCTATTAGTCGGATCTGACTCAATGGCAATGA
>NW_006921730.1:2546767-2548541 GCF_000298275.1 Orycteropus afer afer
TAGTCTGTCTCAGTCTATAAACTGGGCTGTTTCCTATGCACTAGGTGCATCTCGCTGGGTTTTAAACACCAGAGGCTCAGCCTCAAAACTCACGTCTACATGTCACCACAGCAATTTATAGGAGATAGCTAAGGAACACTGAGAAGAAGACAAAGGGTAAGTTTAAAGGCAGACTTATAAATTTTTCTCAAAATATCTTTCTTCTGATTCCAACATAATAGGAAACTTTAGGAAAAGGATATTGTATCTCCAGAAAACAATGTAAATGAGAATTTGACCTGAAAATTAGGTAAGATATTTGTTTAGGTTCTGGTCCTATAGTAGCTGACTCTATTTGTATGTATACCAAAATTTGTCATGAAGGTCTGAAGAAGAACGAACATAAATTCCAATGTCAAAAGTCATGTATTCAAGTTTGGGTCTGACTAGATAGTCTTGGGCAAAGACTTCTTCTTTCAAGGCCTCAATTCTCTTAGTGGATTTTATCTTCCAAGATGCACTTCATGTTTCTCTGTACTCCTTACAGGTCCCAGCACCATGTTAAACCCCTACAGGGACATAGCAAATATTCAGTGATCAGTTGATTCCCATGTACCTACCATCTTCTCATGGCCAGGGCTTCTATGGGGAGCCTGAGAAGATTCAGAGGAATCCTAGGTTACATCCCAACTCTCTTCCCACCATGGCATAAGGTAGAGGTTGAAAGTTCAGTCCTGGAGATAGGCACTCAAGGGCTGAAGTTCTGGCTCCCCATTTTCTAGCTCTCTTACCTTGGGCAAGTTATTACTTAACCTTTCTGACCCTCTGTTTCCTCACCTATAGAATGTTGGTTGCATAATTTTTGTGGTTATAGTGAGAATTAAATAAAATAATGCTTATAACATACACAATGCTAAACACTTGATAACTACTCCAAAAAATGTTTTATCAATGCAGTCACTGCCCTTGGATTAACCTTTGCAGCTCTACAGCTCTTTTATCTGGCTGTGGACTGCAGTGTTTGCCTTTAGCCTCTTCAATAATGGCATTTTACTGAAACAGTATCTGAGGTGTTCAGTATGAAACCTGAGTTCCAACTTGCACCTCTCCATCATATTCTGGAAACATTTGAGTTACAATTCTTATAATGTTAAATTTATTAAATAATACCTGAGTAAAAGTTTAAAGCAAATGAATATTTTTTTTTCCTTTCTTATCAGTAAATTTTTTATTCTATTCCTTCAGAGAAGATATTCAAAGTTATTGTCCCTGGCTAATTGCTGTTTCTATTGAATTCCTGCTCAGATATCACCACTCTGATATCCTTGCCTCCCATTCTCCATGCCCTTGAATTATTCACTCCCTTCTCTCTGTTCAGTAATTTGGGCATATTTCTGTTGTAGCAACTATCATTCTGTTTTGTAATATATTTATGCCTCTTTCCTCTTTTAGACTGTAGTCTCCTCTAATGCAAACTCTAGACCTTATTCATCTTTTATCCCCAAATATCACCAAATTGCTAGAACATGCTCAAAAGTACTAAAGGAAAAACTAGAAAGGAAATGAATTGAATTCTGAAGTTCTAACTCCAAGATATTTAGAAAAATATTCACAAAATGTCTTTAAACACAACTTAGAGAGAAAGTGTCTCTGGTGGCATAGTGCTTAAGGCATTTGACTGCTAACCAGAAGGCTGGCAGTTCAAGCCCATCAGCCACTCCTTGGAAGGAAGATTAGGCAATCTACTTCTGTAGAGATACCACCTCAGAAACCCAGGGAGGGATTGCTATGAGTC
>NW_006921730.1:2549061-2550779 GCF_000298275.1 Orycteropus afer afer
AGAAGGGACCATTCCCTGGAGAAGGATGTCATGCTTGGTAGGGTGGAGGGTCAACGAAAGAGGGGGAGGCCTTCAACAAGATGGATTGACACAGTGGCTGCAATGATGGGCTCAAGTATAGCAGGGATTGTGGGGCTGGTGCGGGATAGGGCAGCGTTTCATTCTGCTGTGCATGGGGTCGCTATGAGTCGGAAATGACTCAACGGCACTTAACAACAATAACAACAATCCAATGACAGAGAGCTCTGGTAGTGTAGTGCCTAAGGCACTTGACTGCTAACCAGAAAGCTGGCGATTCAAACTCACCAGCCACTCCTTGGAAGGAAGGTTGGGCAATCTACTTCTGTACTGATACCGCCTCAGAAACCCAAGGAAGTGTCGCTATGAGAAAAAATGAGGTATTCTACTTATATCAGAACCCATTCAGGATGGAATCATCAGAATGGAACCCCATGGTAAGTTGGGGACTACCTATTATTACTTATTCAAAAATTACAAATTTTAAAAATAAAGTAAAGCTGTACAATGATACATTCAATGTGAACTCCATTAATGTTGAAAAAAGTAAACACTATATTTGGTTAAGGACTTATCCATATATGTATGTTCACAGAAGAGTATCCAGTTGCATTCATACAGGGGAGTGGAAGATGAGAAAGAAGACTTTTTATGTTTTATGGTTTGATATTATGTAAATTGTTATGAAGCAGGTACACACATATATATTAATGTATTCTTGAACAAGAACTAACAAAAAAAAAATCTTTTTCAAAAGAGTGATTGGCAATAAGAAGTCCTGAGTCTCATTCCTGTTCTGCTACTAATTGATCCTTAACAAATCATGTAACTTTGAAGAGCCTCGATTGTCTTATTTAAAAGTAAGGAAGCTGGACTCGGTGACACCTAAAGTTATTTCTGCTTGACATTCCAATAACTGATTCTTTTAATTCATATCACAACAAAGAGACAAATGAATAATTAGTCAATCATTGAGGTATCAAGAAAGAGTATGAAGTGCTACTACTTTAAAGAATAATTGTGTTTAGGCAAGGCACTCTGGTAGCATAGTGCCCAAAACATTTGACTGCAAATCAGAAGGCTGGTGGTTCAAACCCAACAGCCACTCCTCAGAAGGAAGATTGGGCAATCTGCTTCCATAGTGATACTGCCTCGGAAACGCAAGGAGGGGTCGCTATGAGTCAGATACAACTTGATGGCAGTGGGTTTGGGTTTTTTGGTATGTTTAGGCACAAATAATGACTTTTTTGGCTCTAATGGTAGAATTGCATGTTCAGAGAAAGGTTTTCTTCAGAAACTCTACCTGAAGACCCTCCAATCCCAGCCACCTAGTCATAAATCAGGTCTTGACTAGACCCCAATAAGGACACTGCAGTGCAATCACATAAAATGATGTGTGAAATCTTCATAACAGAACAAGTGAATCAAACGGTCCTATCGATTCACAGCACTAGTCTCATTTCCTACATTCTTCCTCTAGCTTTCAACTTAATTTTGACCTTTATTTTTCCACCAAAGCTGTAATTAACTTTTCTCCCTGAAGTCAGGAAATGTATATGATCTCAGACCCTTCAACCATGGTTTTTAAACTCTGCCATATATTAAAACTAGTTTAACTCATTCTGTAGGTGTATTGTTGTTGAAATATGGAAAGAATGTGAAGTGACATGATTTAAAAAGTAAGGTAAGCATGATTTTAT
>NW_006921730.1:2556064-2560159 GCF_000298275.1 Orycteropus afer afer
GAGTGTGTTGTGTTGGCAGTCAGAGCTCCTGAGTTCCAAATAGACATGCAGGACTTCTTAATCAATGTCCCTGCTAGGAAGCTGGAGACAGAAATTGCTCAAGCTCCATTTTGGGAACCAGGAGTCCTGTCTAGGTCATCCTGTTTGCTATGGTCACTGAGGGATCATCTGGGTCTGACAACTAACTACAAAACCAAGTCCAGAGCTGAGAACTTGATTGGCTATTTGGTTTATACAACCACTCTCAATAGATACCTAGAAATACTGAAAAACAAAAAAGAAAGAACAATCTAAAAAGGTGGAATCTATGCACACATTTTAGACTAAGAAATTCATTCAATCTCTCAGAAAGCAAGGTAAAAAACCTAAAGTATAGAGAAAACTCTCCATAAATTATTAGTAGTAGTAGTAGTAGTATTTCTACTATGACTACCAGTTTTGTGACTGTGATTATTATTTTCTCTTATGTGCTTTTATCAGTACTCTGAAAACCGAACAAAAAACAATATTGATCATGGTTCTTGCCCTCAAGGAAATGACATATTATGGAAAATATAAAATGTATGCCTCTTTTAAAATCTAGGATTGTATTCCATATTGTACTTTAATCCTATCACTTAGTATTGGAGATGAATGGAATGAAGACCATTCAGTGTTGTTTGAGCACAAGTTTCATCTGCACTATTGGACTTAGAAATTATGTCAGCTTGATTCCTCCAAGAAGAAGATACCAAGACAAAATTAGTCACACAAGAAATTAATTGGGGAGATGGAGAGTTGCAGACTGGATAAGAAAACACAGCCCATCAATATGCTGTTTACAAGAGACTCACCTTAGAGACAAGACAAAAATAGACTAAAAATCAAAGGTTAGAGAAAGATATATCAAGAAAATTGCAATCAAAAAAGAGCAGGAGTGGCAATATTAGTTTCTGATAAAATTGACTTTAAGACAAAAACCACTATACAGACAGGGAAGGACATCATATAATGATAAAAGGACAAATTGAACAATAAGACATAATCATAATAAATATCTACACACTCAATGAAAGAGCCCTAAAATATATAAATCAGTCTTCAGCAGAATTGAAAAGACAAATAGATGAATCCACAGTAATAGTAGGAAACTTTAATTTACCACTTTCAATGAAGGATAGAACTGGAAAGAAACTCAACAAAGACACAGAAGAACTAAACAATACAATCAACCAATTGACCTTATAGATATCTACAGAGCACTTCACCACTTGACCCAACACCAGTACGATATACATTCTTTTCTGGTGCACATAACACATTCCCTACAATAGACCACATGTTAGGACACAAAGCAAGCCTTAATGAATTTAAAAATATGAAAACACTAAAAAGCATCTTTTCAGACCACAATGCTATAAAATAAGAAATCAAGAATAAGATCAACAGAAAAAACAGCAAACACATGGACACTGAATAACACCCTCCTTAAAAATTACTGGATGACAGAAGAAGTAAAAGAGGAAATTTTAAAATAAATAAATAAATAAATCCTTGAATCAAACAAGAATGAAAACACAACATACCCAAATCTTGGGGACAATTTATAGCAATCAGAGGGCAATTTATAGCAATATAAGCACACATCAAAAAAAGTAGAAACAGACAAAATCAATGCATTCACTCAACATCTCCAACAATTAGAAAAAGAGCAGCAAAAAAAAGCCTACAGTTGCTGGAAGAAAGGACATAATAAAGATTCAAGCAGAAATAAATGAAACAGAAAATGGAAAGATGATAGAAAAATTCAACAAGTCTAGGAGTTTGTTCTTTTAAAAGATTAATAAAATTGACAAACCACTGGCAAACTTAACAAAGGAAAAGATACAAATACCACAAATAAGAAATGAAACAAGTGATGTCACAGCAGAACTAACCAAAATAGAAAGGATTATATCAGGATACTATGTAGAATTGTACTCCAACAAATTTGAAAATCTAGAAGAAAAGGACAGATTTCTAGAAGTACACTATTTACCAAAACTAACACAGACTGAGGTAGAAAACTTGAACAGACTCATAACAAAAGAAGGCATTGAAAGGTCATTAAAAAAATTACCAACAAAAAAAATTCCAGGCCCAGACAGTTTCACTGGAAAATTTTACCAAATGTTCAGAGAAGAACTGACTCCAATCCAACTCAAATTATTCCAGAACGTAGAAAAGAATGGACTCCTGCAGAATTCATTCTATGAAGCCAGCATAACCTTGATACCAAAACCAGGCAAAGACACCAATCACTACAAGGAAAACTACAGACCAATATCCTTCAGCAAAATTCTTCAACAAAATCCTAGCCAACAGATTCCAACAACATATTAAAAAATAATAATACACCATGAACAAGTGGGATTCATAGCAGGTACGCAAAGATGGTTCAACATAAGAAAAACAATTAATGTAACCCATCGCATAAGTAAAATAAAGGAAAAGAACCATATTATATCAATCAATGCAGAAAAGGCATATGATAAAATCTAACACCCATTCCTATAAAAAACTCTTAGAAAAATAGGGAGAGAAGGGAAATTCCTCAACATATTAAAGGACATATATATAAAAAAAAAAAAAATAGCCAACATTATTCTCAATGGAGAGAGACTGAAACCTCTCCTCTTGTGAACAAAAACCAGACAAGGATGCCCTCTATCACCACTTCTATTCAACACTGTTTTGGAAGTTCTAGCCAGGGCCATAAGGCAAGAAACAGAAATCAAAGGCATCCAAATTGCTAAGGAAAAAGTAAAATTATCCCTATTTGCTGATGATATGATCCTATATCAGATATTCTATATCTGACCCAAGAGACTCAACCAAAAAAAAAAAAAAAAAACAACTACTGGAACTAACTGATAGATTCAGCATAGTGACGGGATACAAGATCAACATACAAAAATCAGTTGAATTACTCTACACCAGCAGAGATTGCTGAAAAGGAAATCAGTATCATTTACAAAAACTCCAAAAAACAAACTCACTGCCATGGAGTTGGATCCGACTCATAGCGATCGCTCCTTGGGTTTCTGAGGTGGTATCACTACGGAAGTAGATTGCCCAGCCTTCCTTCTGAGATACTTGGGAATAAATATTACAATAGACACAAAAGACTTATACAAAGAAAACTACAAAACACTACTTCAAGAAACTGTAAGAGAGCTACATAAGTGGAAGAACATACCATGCTCATGGATAGGAAGATTGAACATTATGAAAATGTCAGTATTACCCAAAGCAATCTATACATTCAATGCAATCCTGATCCAGATTCCATCAACATTCTTTAAGGATATGGAAAAAAAAAATCACTGCATTATATATATGGAAAGGAAAAAGATTGCAGAAAAGCGAAGGACTATTGAAGAAAAAGAGCAAAGCAGGAGGTCTCACATACCCAGACTTCAAAACCTACTATACATTCGTAATTGTCAAAACAGGCTGGTGTTGATACAAAGACAGGCATATAGACCAGTGGAACAAAATTGAGAACCCAGAAATAGATTCATCACCCTATGGTCACCTGATCTTTGATAAAGGGCCAAAATCCATTAAATGGGGAAGAGATTGTCTCTTTAACAAATGGTGCTGGCAAAACTAGATATCCATTTTCAGGAAAATGAAACAAAGTCTATATACCTCACATCATACACAAAAAAGTAACTCTAGATGAATCAAAGACTGAAATGTGAAACCTAAAACTACAAAGTTCATCAAAGAAAAAGTAGGGGCAAATTTTGTTGTTGTTGTCAGGTGCTGTTGAGTGGTTTCTGACTCATAGTGACCCCATGCACAGCAGAACAAAGCACCGTCCAATCCCGCGCCAGCTCCACGATCCTTGCTATACTTGAGCCCATGGTTGCAGCCACTGTGTCAATCCATCTCGTCGAAGGCCTTCCCCTCCTTCATCAACCCTCCACCTTACCAAACATGACATCCTTCTCCAGGGAATGGTCCCCTCTGACAACATGACCAAAGTAGGTGAGACGAAGTCTGGCCATCCTCGCTTCCAAGGAGCATCTGGCTGCACTTCCTCCAGGACAGATCTGTTAGTTATTTTGG
>NW_006921730.1:2560927-2562091 GCF_000298275.1 Orycteropus afer afer
GGAAAATATTTGGCAATGATATATCTGACAAGGGATTATATCTAAAATTTATTTAAAAATAAAAAAATCCAACACCTCAACAACAAAAAGACAAACTATCCAATTAAAAAATGGATAGACATCGTGGACAGACACTTCACCAAAGAGGATATTCAGGCAGCCAACAAACACACAGAGAAATGTTCACAATCATTAGCCATTCCAAAACCAAAACAAACACACTGCCATCGAGTCGAACGTGACCCACAGTGACCCCTCCTTGGGTTTCCAAGGCAGTATCACTATAGAAGTAGATTGCCCAACCTTCCTTCCAAGGAGTGGCTGGTGGGTTTCAGCCACCAGCCTTCTGGTTAGCAGTTAAATGCCTTAGGCATTATGCCACCAGAGCTCCCCATTAGAGACATGCAGAACAAAACAACCATGCGATAGCATCTCACCCCAGCATTAATATCAAAGTTCAACAAGATAGAAAATAACAAATGCTGGCCAGGATGTAGAGAGATTGGGACTCTCATACACACCTGGTGGGAATGTAAAATGACACAACCACTGTGGAAATCAGTATGGTGATTCCTTAAAAAGTTGGAAATAAAAATACCACTTGATCCAGCAATCCCATTTCTAGGTATATATCCTAAGGAAGTGAGAGCCAGGACACAAACAGATATATGCACAGCCATGTTCATTGAAGCACTATTCACAATAGCGAAGAGATATAAATAACCTAAGTGTCCATCAACAGAAGAATAGATAACCAAACTATGGTACATACACACAGTGAAATACCATGAAATACTAAAGAATAATGTAGAATCTGCACAACACTATATAATGTGGAAGAACTTGGAGGACATCATGCTGTGTGAAATAAATTGATCTCAGAAGGACAAATACCGTATTAGTTTACTATCTTAAAAAGTAGGCAAGAGGAAGTGGGACGCCAGGGTTGACAGCTGAATACAGGTAAGAGGGTGGGGAGGGAGAGCCCCACCCAGCCAAGAGGAAGCAGGAAGTCAGGGAGGAAGGGGAGGAAGTGGGCGGAGTGGTTTTAGAACAGGTAAGGGAGACGAACTTGTGTCTCTGTCACTTTGTCATACTGTAGTGGCTTGAGTGTTGCTGTGAGGCTGGAGGCTGTGCCACCAGTGTTTCAAATGCCAGCAGGGT
>NW_006921730.1:2566436-2570824 GCF_000298275.1 Orycteropus afer afer
ATATTATAAGAAAAACTGTACTCCAACAGATTTGAGAACCTAGAAGAGATGGACAAGTTTCTAGAATCACAAGACCTACTTAAACTATCCCACTCAGAGATAGAAACCCTGAACAGACCTATAACAAAAGAAGAAATAAAACAGGTCATAAAAAGAAAAAGAAAAAACTTCCCACAAAGAAAAGTCCTGGCTCTGGCAGCTTCACTGAAGAAGGTTATCAAATATTCAGAGCCTGGTGAAACCCCTGAGACTATGGCCCCTAATTAACCTTCAGGCCTGGAATTGAACTCACTCCCATGGCTTCCAGCCAAACAATAGACAGGCATATAGGGTAAACATTTACACAGGTAGATACACTCCTTAGAGTGATCAATCATGGGAGAACAGAAGGGCAGTATTTGCATAGGGAAATAGCTCAGAGGGAAGGAATACATATACATAGGAAAGAACGACACAGGGAGAAGGTAACTATGGGGAAGAAATGGGAAAAGAGCTGTTACATTGTGAGGAATTGTAGTCAATGTCATGAAACAAAATGTGTATGAACTTCTGTATAGAAAATGAATTTGCTCTGCAAATTTCACCCAAATCACAATTTAAAATTTTTAGAAGGGGAGGGGGCAGTTCTATCCTTAAAATAAGTTAAAAAAATAAATAAATAAATTCTTGGGGAAAATGCCTATGAAGAATTAATAGGAAAGGCTACAGGTGTAGCTGAGGAGAGATTTCAGCCACGGCCTGGGTCTGAGACCTGGGGAAAGAGAGGCACAAATAAAAAGGTCTGGGTAGGAGACTGCATAAGACTGCAACACAGCCCTGCAAAATTCCCAGCCAGGCTGACGAACAGTCCCTAAGCAAAGAGCAACCATTAGAAGAGTCCTGTGTTGGGCAGAAAGTCCTGGTCCTAGTACCCCTGCCATGCTCAGTCACTAACTGGGAGACACCCATGAAGAATATGGTTCCAGCAGCATGAATGCAAGGTCATATCCAAAGGTGCTAGAGCTGGAGCTATCAGCTACCTTCAAAGCAGGTTCTTACGAAAGTGGATTTGAGCAGCACAGTCCTAAGCCTCTATAGAACTCCTTGAAGACAATAACTTTATTCATAAGTATTTTATCATTACTTATTTGTTGAAAGCTGAATAAATAATGGTTTTCAGCAATCAGCAGGAAGAGCAATCCATTTACTTAATCCAAGTGGATAAGATTTTATAGTTATTGTTGAAGGGAAATTTTTTCCATTTGAACAAAACAACAAGGTCCAGAAAATATTCCTTTGACTTGGCAGATTCCAAGCTATAAACCAAAAAGTGTAGTGGATGGTGTATCTTTGCAGCACGTATTTTCAACAACAAAAAACAATTTTTTTTTTTTAATGTAGTGGGTTGCTTAGGCAATGAGCTTGTTGTTGTTGTTGTTTGCCGTCAAGTCGGCCCCAACTCATAGTGACCCCTCCTTGGGTTTCCGAGGCAGTATCACTACGGAAGTAGGATTGCCCAACTTTCCTTCCAAGGAGTGGTTTGTGGGTTTGAACCGCCAGCCTTCTGGTGAGCAGTCAAGTGCCTTAGGCACTATGCTACCAGAGCTCCCAGGCAATGAGCTAACAGTAGTAAAAAGAAGTGTGAGGCTAAAGTGATATTTAAGCCTGAAATAAACCCATCATTGCCTTGATTATCCACTTAATTTTCGTTGTATAGGCACAGCCACAGATGAAGTAACCAACATCTTATTTCAAAGGCAGAAATAAGATGGCAAATAAAGCACTTCTGAAACAGGTATCAGACTTGAGAAAGACTTGGGAGTTTGGGGAGGCAGGGCAGATTTTAATTATAGAGGCACATTTATGCAAAGAAAGCCCTCAGCACCTGGAAAGCAGGTCACTACAGCACTCACTGCAATCTTGTAAAGGATAACTCTAGTTTTCAAAGAATCAAAATAACTAAAGGTGAGGCAAAAGGAATGAATGAGTTAGTCATAAATCTGGAGGCAAAATAAGATCTTTGAGCTAAGTCACTAACAATAAAAGAAGGCAGAGAGAGGAACGGTGTTCTTTCAATTGATCTCTTGTTTTAATATAGGACAGCAATGTAATCAATTGTGGTGTAGCCTAAGACATTTGACTGCTAACCAGAAGGCTGGTGGTCCAAACTCACCAGCCACTCCTCGGAAGGAAGATTAGGAAATCCCAAGAAGGGATCGCTATGAGTCAAATTGACTCGATGGCATTGAGTTTGGTTTTTGAGTTTACTATGCACAGAATGAAAGAAGTATGAGTTTAAAAATATTCACATGTTCTACAAACATTGCTGGAGCTCCTACCATCTTGCAGGTATGTGCTAGGCTTTGGAGAAACAAAGAAAGGCATTCTCAGTAACTGTCTTTAATCCTGCCAGAGAAATAAACCCACAAAACAATTAAAACACATGATACATTGTGGATTGAACAGTGATAGAGAAGGTCTAAGTGCCACGAGAACACTCCATGTAGCTGTTTCTGTTAGAGGTCATTGCGTCAGTACCAGCTCATACCAAATCTATGTACAACAGAACAAAACAGTGCCCAGTCCTGCACCATCCTCACAACCACGTCTATGCTGCAGCCACTGTGCCAATCCATCTCACTGAGGGTCTTCATATTTTTCACTAACCCTCTACTTTACCAAGCATTATGTCCTTCTCCAGGGATTGGTCCCTCCTGATAACATGTCTAAAGTACGTGAGATGGAGTCCCACTATCCTCACTTCCAAAGAGCATCCTGAATGTACTTCTTCCAAGACAGTTTGTTCATTCTTCTAGCAGTCCATGGTGTAGTCAATATTCTTCCCTAACACCATGATGCAAAAGAACCACTTCTTCCATCTTCCTTATTCATTGTCCAGTGTTTGCATGTATATGAGATGAATGAAAATAACATGTCTTGGGTCAGGTGCACCTTAAAGTGACATCTTTGCTCTTTAACACTTTAAAGAGGGCTTTTACAATAGATTTGGCCAATGCCATAGATCCTTTGATTTCATGACTGCTCGTTACATGGGTGTTGATTGTGGATCCAAGTAAAATGAAATCTTTGCCAACTTCAATCTTTTCTCCATTTACCAAGATGTTCCTTATTGGTCTAGTTGTAATTTTGTTTTCTTTATAATGAGGTGTAATCCATGTTGAAGGCTGTAACTCCAAATAGCATGACCATATAATTCATCCTCCAAACCAAGATGCTGTGAGAGTGGAAGAAGACATTACACTGGGACAACAGGTATAAAACTGAAACTGTGCCCAGGCAAACTCAATAGCTACAAGGACTATAAAAGGATTAGGAGGAACATGGGAAGGAAACAGAAATGAAGGACAAGTTTTAAAAGAGAAAAAGGAGGAGAGAGATAAGTAAAGCAGAGCAAAGAAGAAGAAATAATCCAAAGGAGCTATTAACACTTTGAAGCTGGGGGTAAAAAGGAAAAGAAAACTCACTGCCATCGAGTTGGACCTGACTCATAGAGACCCCTCCTTGGGTTTCTGAGGTGGTATCACTATGGAAATAGATTGCAAAACCTTCCTTCTGAGGAGTGGCTGGTGGGTTTGAACAAGCAGCCTTTTGGTTAGCAGTCAAATGCCTTAGGCACTATGCCACCAGAGCTCCTTTGAAGCTCAAAGGATCTTGAAAATAAACCCATGTAATTTGATTGTGCAGAAATGAAGGAGGAGTGAAAGAAAATCTAAATTTGTTAAACAGTACTAAACATAGTAATAAGCACCATACCAAGCATTTAAAAAGCATTATCTTTAGTTTACAGATGAGGACACTGAGCCTCAATGGGTTAAGTGACAGAGCTTAGATTTGAACTCCATGCTTGTGAACTCCAAAATCATACACTCGTAATTGATAGCATAGGCAGAATTAGTACCTAGAACTTCTGACGTTCTTGCACTGTATCAGGTAAGTGAGCTAAAGAAAGAAACTGCAGAAAAGGAAGGGTGGAGATGGAGGGAAGGTTAGAGAGAGGTCAGTGGTAAAAAGCCAGAGGCTGAGAAATTCTAAAAGAAACATAACTGGAGCAAAGGAAAAGGTGATGTCACCAAAACCCCAAAAACAAAAATGTTTTTTCAGTTCTATGATGATACTTCCCTTGATTGCCAATTTCATCATTCTCACCATTACACTCTTCTGTTTTTAAAGCCCCATGTGATTATTTGCTAGCACTGACCAAGTTTAAAAAAATTAAAAATAAAAAGTGATGATAGCTAAGACACTTGACATGAGCTGCTGATAGGAATGAAACCCACACCACAGTGAATGTCAGCAATGAACAATGAGTCACAGCTTCAATTAGCAAAGTTGAAGATGGGGCAATCTACTTCCGTAGTGATACTGCCTTGGAAACCCAAGGAGGGGTC
>NW_006921730.1:2571214-2573283 GCF_000298275.1 Orycteropus afer afer
ATGTGCTACACAAACACTAAAACATATAAAAGTACTTTGGTTGAGTTCCCTCCAAGCCAACCTAAGACAAATATTTGAGAACATATTGTTTGTTTGGGAAGTTATTCCAGGGATCTCCATTAGGAAAAATGGGAAAAAAGATGAGAAAAGTAAGGGAGAAAACCGATCCTGGTTACATTAATGAACAGATTAATGCAAGCACCTGAGACTCAATATTATTGAGAACATCTCAGTTGCTGTTGTTAGGTGCCATCAAGTCAGTTTCAACTCATTGTGACCCTATGTACAATAGAATGAAACACTCACCAGTCCTGCACCATCCTCACAATTGTTGCCATGCTTGAGCCCATCATCATAGTCACAATGTCAATCCATCTCATTGAGGGGCAATCTACTTCCGTAGTGATACTGCCTCGGCAACCCAAGGTGGGGTGGCTATGAGTCGGGTCTGACTCGACGGCACATAACAACAACAATTTTACCTAGCATGATATCCTTCTCCAGGGTCTGGTCCCTTCTGACAACATGACCAAAATACAAGAGGTAAAGTCTCAACATTCTCACTTCTAAGAAGTATTATGGCTGTACTTTCTCCAAGACAATTTGTTCATTTTTCTAGCAGTCCATGGTACATTCAATATTCTTAACCCACACCACAATTCAATACATCAGTTCTTCTGCATTCTTCCTTATTCATTGTCCAGCTCTCACATGCTTGTGATGCTATTGCTTGAGTCAAGGATACCTTAGTCTTCGAAGTGACGTTTTTGCTCTTAAACACTTTGAAGAAGTCTTGTGCAGCAGATTTGCCCAATGCAATAGGTTCTTTGATTTCTTGACCGCTGCTTCAGTACATGATGATTGTGGATCCAAGTAAAATGGAATCCCTGACAACTTCAACATTTTCTCCACTTATCATTATGTTGGTTATTGGTCCAGTTTTAAGGATTTTTGCTTTTTTATACTGAGGTGTAATCCATACTGAAGGCTATATTGTTTGATCTTCATCAGTAAGTGCTTTAAGTCTTCTTCACTTTCAGCAAGCAAAGTGTCATCTGCACATCACAGGTTGTTAATGAGTCTTCCTCCAATCCTGATGCCACATTCTTCTTCATATAGTCCAGGATTTTGGATTATTTGCTCAGCATACACATTGAATAAGTATGGTGAAAGGATACAACCCTGACACACACACTTCCTGATTTTAGACCATGACGCGTCCTCCTGTTCTATTTGCACAACTGCCTCTTGGTCTATGTATGGGTGCCTCATGAGCACAATTAAGTGTTATGGAATTCCCATTATTTGCAATGTTATCCATAATTTCTTATGACCTACATGAAAGATGATGTGTGATATCCCTCAGGTATGTCCCACATAACAAGTGATGAAGCTGAGGTATTTATCCTCCAGTTCCTATTTGTTACCATATAAGGAGTTCTGGTAACATAGTGGATAAGGCATTTGGCTGCTAAACAGAAAGTCATCAATTCAAACTCACCAGCTGCTCTGCAGAAGGAAAATGGGCCAATCTACTTCCATAAAGATTTACAGTCTCAGAAACCCAATGGTGGTCACTATGAGTCGGAATTGCCTTGACAGTGGTGAGCTTGCTTTGATTTTTTGGTTTTCTGGGACATCAATTCCCCAACACTTCTGACCTGCTTGTCCTGTACATTGGCCAAATTACCAGAAAAAAACCCTCAGATGGAGAGTCATGGGGGATTATAGTAGAAAACCAACAGTGTGCATAGGAATGACCAAGTGCCAAGGAAATATGAACAGGGTACTAACAAAAAGTCTTATTAGAGATTTTTTTTTTTAAATGTTTTATATCGACTGCAACTCATTGCAAACCTATAGGACAAAGTAGAACTGCCCTATAGGATTTTCAAGGCTATAAATCTTTATGAAAGCAGACTGCCACATCTTTCTCCTGAAGCAGTTGGTGGATTTGAACTTCTGACCTTTCAGTTAGCAGCCAAGCACTCACCCACTGCACCATGAGGGTGCCTTTACTAGAGATAGAGACTCTTTATAGAGGTTTCAATTCACTAGGAGTACAAAAC
>NW_006921730.1:2574313-2576521 GCF_000298275.1 Orycteropus afer afer
GCTACAACAACAGGCTGAGGTATAGCAAGGACTGTGAGTCTGGCACAGGACCAGGGAGTATTTAGTTCTATTGTACATAGAGTTGCTGTGAGTTGGAGCCGACTTGATGGCACCTAAAAACAACATCAATTTTACTACTCTACTAGTCATTTCCTGATTATTTTTGGTTTACATACTGCAAAAATTTTTGACCCAGAAGGTGGACATATTTGACAAGTTGCATCATCTTACACAGGAGAGACAATTTTATGTTCTTCCTGGTTTATTATCCCTGTTGAAATGTGGCTCTATTAAACCTAAAGTACTTTTTTTAACATTAGGAGCTCAAGTGGTGTACTGGTTAAGGCATTTGGCTGCTAACATAAAGGTTAGTGGTTTGAACCCACGAGCTGCTCCACAGGAGAAAGATGAGGCAGTCTGCTTCCATAAAGATTTACAGCCTTGAAAACCCTATAGGGAGTTCTACTCTGTTCTATAGGGTTAATATGAGTCAGGATTGACTGGATGGCAGTGAGCTTTTTGGGGTTTTTTTTTTTTTTTTTTTCAACATTTGAAAAACAATCAGAGGCTTTAAAAAACAAAATAAAGAATGAATGCCTAAAATAATGACTTGAATGTGAGAGTATCATCAGAAGAACAGATTTGGGGTTTAAAATATATCCTTCTTCCTTACAATTCCAAAAGCCTTCATATCATAGAACATTAGTGAATTTTATAGTTTCTTTTAAAAAATAGTAATTACAAATGTATTGGTAACTAGCAATTCAGTTCAACACACAAATTCAGCATCTATTACAAATAAGACCTGTACAAACATTGTGGGGAATACAGCAATGACCAAAAGGATGGGTACTACTACTACTACTACTCACAAATTCAGCATCTATTACAAATAAGACCTGTACAAACATTGTGGGGAATACAGCAATGACCAAAAGGATGGGTACTACTACTACTACTACTACTACTACTACTACTACCCACTGCCATCAAGTCAGTTCTGACTCATAGTGACCCCCATTGCATTTTCAAGGTGGTAAATCTTTGCAGAAGGAACCCTGGTAGTGTAGTGCCTAAGGCACTTGACAGCTAACAAGAAGACTGGTGGTTCAAACCCACCAGCCACTCTTCAGAAGGAAGATGGGGCAATCTACTTCTGTAGTGATACTGCCTTGGAAACCTAAGAAGGGGTCGCTATGACTCAGGTCCGACTCAACAGCACATAACAACAACAACAAATCTTTACGGAAGTAGATTGCCGCCTCTTCCTTCCACAGAGCAGCTGGTGAGTTTGAACCACCAACCTTCTGGTTAGCAGTTAAATGCCTCACGCACCATGCCACCAGAACTCCTTAAAAGGATGGGTAATATCCCTTAGGATATTTTCAGTTGTAAATAATTAAATAAGGTTTCTAAACATCAGAAGTACTTAGGATGGATGTGCTGGAAAAGCCATAAAACCTACTCACAGGACAGATTCAGTGGGTATACAACATTGCTTTCAAAGAAGAACCCTGGAATTAAGAGCACTGAGAATTATTTCCAAGATATTTCGTAATAGTACAGTTCCATCTGAATCACTTATAATGTGGGCAAAGTTATCCTGGAAGCAAGGGTAAAAAAAACAATTCAGTTTCAACTTTAGGGATGCATTAATATCTTTTAAGGGAAATATTTCTCATAAGCCCCAAAAAATATGTTCAAAAACTTCAGTTTCAGAAGTACAGGTATAAGAAATTAAAATCTTTATAATTAGTAAAAAATTTTTTCTTCAAAATAAAATTTCTTTTCAGAAAAAAATATGTCCATCTACTCCATTTAAGAGGGAGCTCTGGTAGCATAGTGCACAAACTAGTTAGTATCTTAAAATGGTTTGTGACCTATTATTCCAATAACAATATGAACTACTTTGCTTGGTACTTTCTGTACCTTACCTCAAAATCACCATGTAAAGTGAGCATCATTACTTCCAAAATCACCAGGTAAGGTGAGTACAATTACTTCCAAGCTCTTTTCTCTGACTCAATGAAATTTTAAATAAAAGGGTATTTACTCATTTTATGTGCTCAGGAATATTCAAGAAAATTTGAAGTCTCTAGGAAAGAGTCCGGAGGTTCAAATCCACCAGCCACTCCTCAGAAGGAAGGTTGGGCAATCTACTTCCATAGTGATACCACCTCAGAAACCCAAGAGGGGTTGCTATGAGTC
>NW_006921730.1:2577256-2578901 GCF_000298275.1 Orycteropus afer afer
CCCACGCAGTTATCAATGCCTATAGCCACCCCTTCCTGGTTAGAGGTGACTGCTTCTGTGGAGCAAGTGCTGTGCTCCAATACAGCCATGTTTAGGGGCTAGGACTTTCATCAGTACTGTGCTGGTTTTTTTTTCCTTTCTTTTTCTTTTTTTCCTTCTTCTTATTTCTTTCTTCTACTCCCTCCCCAATTTTTTCTTCATTATTTTCTTTTTCTTCCTCATCCCTCCCTTTTATTCTTTTGATTGCCCCACCCCATCAGCAGCACCCACCCCCCACCTCTCTGTGCTCTGCATTCCTGCTGTGGCTATATTTGGCAACTAATATTTGCAATCATTTGTTTTTTCTTTCTCTTTTTTCTTTTTCTTTTCTTCTCAGCTCCTCCCTTGTTTTTTATTCTTTCTTCTTTTTTTCCTTCCCCTTCCAAGCACCTTTTTCTGGTTTGGTTTTTCTTTTCCTTTTTTTTTTTAACCTGCTGAATGTGTGCTTCCATGGTCATTAGGACCCACCCCTGAACCTTTGTATTTGGTGGTGCACAGTCCTGTGAGATAAATGCTACATTTCTCCCACAGTTATGTTTGCCAAATAGTGCTCACACCAGTACTATTCCACTTTTGCTTCTGTTTGTTACTCTCCTTTTTTCCTTTTTTTCATCTTTTGTTCTTCTTAGGGCTCCATTTCCTTCACCTCTTTGTTTTTATATTTTTCCCTCTTTTCCCTCTCCTTTTCTTTTTCTTTCTATCTTTCACCAGAAGTCAAAGCCAGTAGCCCAACCTAGCCATACCCACCACACTTGCTGCCTCACCCACCATGTGAGTACCACCACCTACTCCAGCACCATTGAATTGATGATAGGCAGCAAGCAACACCCAGCCTGCCCTCAGTTGCTCTGCACAATTGGCAATCAGAGACTTGTGCCCACACTACCACATCCACCTAGAAACAGGTGGTAAGTGCCCCAGTGCTGAAAAACTAGCAGCCAGAGGTAACAAGTTCACTGTGCTGCCTAGATGTGTTAAAACAAAAAATCAGGGTGAATAAAACCAACACAAAATCAACAAATCAATACAATAACACAACAGTGCATCAGAGACAACAGACAACTTCAAATCAGACACACCAAAAAAAGAAAAGGACAAGATAGCTCAAAAAAGTGGCCAAAATACAAGGTCAGAATATCTTCCAGGGGAAGAAATGTTATGGGAAGTACCTGAAAAGGAATTCAAAAGAATTATATTTAGATACCTTCAACAGATTGAAAGAAATTTTGAGGAAGCTACAAACAAAATCAAGGAAAACAATGATAAGACTCTAGAAGAATACAAGAAAACAATACAAAAACAAATTGACAAAACAAACATAATAAATGTAAAATTAGAAACCATACAAAAACAGCAAATATAAATCCAGGATATTAAACTAAAATTTCAGAAATAGATAATATATTCAAGGGGCAAAAGAACAGAAATGAACCAAAGGAAGAAAGAATTAAATTGAAGGCAAATCTCTTAATGCTAATCTGTAAAAGAACAACAGAAAAAAGAATGAAGAAAATAAAGAAAGCCTAAGAATTATATGGCACATCATCAAGAGGAACAATGTACATGTGATCAGAATTCAAGGACAGGAAGAGACGGGGAAAAAAAA
>NW_006921730.1:2580232-2580886 GCF_000298275.1 Orycteropus afer afer
AAACTAATACAATCTGAGGTACAAAATTTGAACAGGCCAATCACAAAAAAAACAAATTGAAAAGGTCATAAATAAACTTCCAACAGAAAGAAGTCCTGGCCCAGATGCTTTCAGTGGTGAATTTTACCAAAGATTTTTCAGAGAACAGCAGACACTAATTGTACTCAAACCATTCCACAACACAGAAAAGGATGGAACATAGTTCCAAACTCATTCTATGAAGCAAACATAATTCTAACATCAAAACCAGGCAAAGATTTAACTAAAAAAGAAAATTTTAGACCAATATCCCTCATGAACAAGAAGCTCTGGTGGCATAGAAGGCAACTGGCTGCTAACCAGAAGGTCAGTGGTTCAAACTAACCAGTTGCTCCACAGAAGGAAGATGAGGCAATCTATTTCTGTAAAGATTTATAGCCTTGGAAACCCAATGGGAGTCACTATAAGTCTGAATTAACTTGATGGCAGTGGGTTTGGTTTTTGGTTATCTCTCATGAATATTGATGTGAGAATTATCAACAAAATCCTAGCCAAAAGAACCCAACATTATATCAAAAATATAATGCATCATGACCAAGTGGGATTTATACCAGGAATGTGAGGATGGTTCAATATTAGAAAAACAACCAACATAATCCACTACATAAATAAAGG
>NW_006921730.1:2581231-2583992 GCF_000298275.1 Orycteropus afer afer
TGCAGGGCACAAGATCAACATACAAAAAACAGTCAGATGCCTCTACACTAACAGAGAAATATTTGAAAAAGAAATCGAAAGAATATCATTTACAATAACCAATAAATAGATGAGTACTTAGGAATAAATCTAACCAGAGAAAACAAAAGACCTATACAAAGAAAACTACAAAACACTACTAAAAGAGACCTACATAAATGGTAAATACCATGCTCGCAGGTAGGAAGAGGTGCTCTAATGGTATAGTGGTTAATACATTCAGCTGCTCACTAAACAGTTGGCAGTTCAAACCCACCAGCCACTCTGTGGGAGAAAGATAAAGGAATCTGCTTCTGTAAAGATTTAAAGCCTTGAAACCCCTACGTGGCAGTTCTAAATATCCTAAAGGGTCATTATGAGTTGAAATTGACAATGTCAGAGGACTTGTTGCTTTTGTTCTTTTATACATAGGAAGACTTAACATTGTTTAAAGGTCAACTATCAAAAGTGATCTACAGACATAATGCAATCCCAGTCCAGATTCCATCATCATTCCTTAAAGAGATGGAAAAACTAATCTCCCACTTTATATGGAAAGGAAAAAGAACCCAGACAAACAAAGCAGAAGAACAACAACAACAACAAACTAAGAGGCCTCACCTTCCCCCCAACACACACTCTGATCTCAAAACCTATTATACAACCACAGTTCAAAACAGCCTGGTTTTTGGGACAATGGTAGACACATAGATCAATGGAACAGAATTGAGAACCCAGAAGTAAATCCATCCACTAACTGATCTTTTACAAAGGATTAAAATTCATTAAATAGGGAAGAAATGGTCTCTTTAACAAATGGTACAGGAAAAACTGGCAGAAAATGAAACAGTATCTATATCTCAAACCATATACAAAAACTAACTCAAGACATATCAAAGACCTAAATGTAAAACCTAAAACCATAAACATCATCAAAGAAAAAATAGAGGCAAATTAAAAGGATCTAACATGTGGCATAAATACACTATCAAATGTAACTAAAAATGTACAAACAGAAGAAAAACTAGATGATTGTAACCTACCAAAAATTAAACATTTATGTGCATCAAAAGACTTCACCTAAAGAATAAAAAGAGAACCTACAGATTAGAAAAAATATTTGGCAATGACCTATCAGACAAGGAAATAATTACTAAAACGTATAGAAAAGTTTAATGCCGCAACAACAAAGACACACAATCCAATTAAAACATGGGCAAAGGACACAAATAAAGATTTCACCAAAGAATACATCTGGAAGGCTAAAAAATACATGAAGAAATGCTCAAAATCATCAGTCATTAGGTATGCAAATCAAAATAACAACAAGACATCATCTAACCCCAGCATTAATAGCAAAGTTCAAAAAACTGAAGACAAATGCTGCAAGGGTGTGGAGAGACTGGAATCCTCATACAGTGCTGGTGGGACTGTAAAATGGTGCATATTGTGAAAAACAGTATGGCACTTCCTTGAAAATCTGGAACTAGAAATATCATGTGATCCAGCAATCTCACTACTAGGTGTATGTCCTAGAGAAATAACGGTCATGACAAGAAAGATATATGCACACCCATGTTCATCACAGCACTATTTTCAAATAGCAAAAAGATGAAACAACCTAAGTGTCCATCAACAGATAAATTTATAACTGGTACATTCACACATGCAATATTAGGCAATGTTAAAGAATAATGATGAATCTTTGAAATACCTCATAATATGGATGAACCTGGAGGACATTATAATTAGTGAAATTAGTCAGTTATGAAAGGATCAATATTGTATGAGACTACTATTGTAAAAAGTCCAGAAAAGTTTTACACCCAAAAAGAAACATTTTTCTTTGAAAGTTACTAGGAAAGGAAGGAAAAAAAAAAAACATAAATTGCTAACTAGAGGGGATAGAGCTTAACTTGGGTGAAGGGAAACACAATATACAATAAGCAAGAGGTCAGCACAAAATGATTCAGGCAAAGGAAGACCATGGGAGGAGCAGAAGAGTTAAAAGCAACAGGGGGACTTCCAATAAGATGGCAGAATAGGCAGAAAAACTACATAGACCCTCTTTAACAAAGGAAAGAGAAACCAATTGTCACAGATACGGAAGATAATCCTGGAGCCCTGAACTTTGAAAGGGAGGATACAGAAGTGGATTAAACACCAACTAGTAGAAGAACCTGAATGAAAACAGTGAATAAGGAGACAAACGGAGCTGCAAACTGTCAGTTATCCTGATGGTACAGACAGCCCAAATATTTCCAAGTGGTGTTAGGACCTGAAAATTAACCTAAAAATTGGTACTCCTCACCAAGGGCTGTGTGGATGACTGTCCTGGTGGCTGATGACTAAAAAGGGAAAGAGCAAAGAAAGAGACAAACTGAGCTGTGGGCTTTTGGCTGTCCAGAGGGCACAGCCATTTTGAATGTTTGCAAGTAGTAACCATTTTGGATATTTAAAGTGACAGCATTCTCATTCAGATTCCAAGGACCTAAGAATAGGCTCAACTTCCCAAGGCATGGACATACAGGAGGGTGATGACTGGAAAGGAAACAGGTGATGAGTGTATAAATGCTACCAACTAGTGAATAGAGGAGCACAGTTCCCTGCTTACTCAGATAACATCCAAAGAAAAATAAAACCTTTGGGTGAATCACTCAAACATACAAGCACCAATTAAATATAAACATGAAAACATCGTAATGTCTTGGAGATAAAAGACCATCACAGTCCACACAAAGAA
>NW_006921730.1:2584092-2588153 GCF_000298275.1 Orycteropus afer afer
ACAGAGAAAACCCTAGAACAATTTCAGAAGAAATACAAGAACAAAATAAATGAAAATTTAGAAATGATACAAAATCTACAGATAGAAATCCAGAAGATTAATATTAATTTTCAGAAACAGATATCACATTGAATAGGCAAAAGAGTAGAACTGAATCAACAGAAGATAGAATTACTGTGATTGAAGACAAATACCTCAATACTTCTTTGGAAAAGGATCAGTCAGAAAAATATATCAAAACAAATTGAAGAAAGCCTAAGATTCATCAAAAGGAATAAGCTACTTGTAATCAGAATTCCAGAACAGGAAGAGAAAATGAAAATCACAGAGAAAATTGTCAAAGATTTGTTGGAAGAGATTTCCCTGATACGATGAAAGACAAGAATATATCAAATCAATAAATCCAACAAACCCCAATCAGGATAGACCCCAAAGGAAAATCACCAAGACATATCATCAAACTCACCAAAACCAAAGACAAAGAAAGAATCCTGAAAGCAGGATGGGAATAATGAAAAGTTACCTACAAAGGGCAACCAGTATGACTAAGCTCTGAATTCTTGGCAGAAAACATGCAAACAAGAAGGCAATGAAATAGTATATATAAAGCCCTGAAAGAAAAAAAAACTTCCAACTAAAAATTAGCTACCTGGCAAAATGTCCCTCAAATATAATGGTGAAATAAGGACATTTCCAGATAAGCAGAAATTAAGGACTTTGTTAAAACCAGACCAACCTTACAAGAGATGCTAAAGGGAGTCCTCTGGACATAGAACCAACAACAGCAAACAACTGACCATTAACACACATGATGACATAACCCAGAAACCAATCCAGTTATGGAAGTATCCAAAGTGAACAAGCCTACAAGATTGTAAACAGGGAACCAGAGACATCAATTGACAAATGAGGACAACTACAAAACAAAAAGGAGGGAAAAAAAATTGTGTAGTTACAGAACTTCTAAATGGTAGGGAAGTCAAAACAATAGCAAGACAGAAAGGATTGTTCTAAACTTGGAAGAAAATTATAAATCGCAGGGTAACCTCAAAGAAAAATGAAAAACCTTCACATCACAATGAAAAAGAGAACAAGCACAAGTATTTATCAAATACCAAAACAATAGCAACAAAGGAAGTGATAACACAATTCATAAAAAAAAAGAAGCTCAGCACAGAAATTATATGAAACAAAGAAACCAGCAACACAATGAAAAAAACACAAAATTACAGCAATAAATGCATACTTGTCAATAATTACACAGAATGTCAATGGATTAAATGAACCACTCAAGAGATGGAATGTTGCAGACTGGATGAGAAAACATAACCCATCAACATGCTGTCTGCACGACAAACACTTTAGAAAGGAAGACAAAAATATACTAAAAATCAAAGGTTGGAAAAAGATCAAGCAAATGGCAATCATAAAAGAGCAGGAGTGGCAATATTAATTTCAGATAAATTTGACTTTAAGGCAAAAACCATCATAAGAGACAAGGAAAGAAATTATATAATGATTAAAGGATCAATTGAACAAAAGGACATAACCATAATAAATATCAATGGACCCAATGAAAGAGCTCGAAAATACATAAATCAGAATTTAACAAAATTGAAAAGACAAATAGATGACTCCATAGTCATAGTGTCACTCACTAACTCACTCACTGCCATTGAGTCGAATCAGACTCATAGCAACCCCTCCTTGGGTTTCTCAGGCAATATCTCTATGGAAATAGATAGCCCAATCTTCCTTCCGAGGAGTGGCTGGTGGGTTTGAACCACCAGACTTCTAGCTAGCAATCAAATGCCTTAGGCATTATGCCACCAGAACTTCTTAGTGGGAAACTTTAATACATCACTTTCAATCAAAGATACAACAACTGGGAAGAAACTCAACAAACATGCATAAAAACTAAACAATACAATCCACCAACCTAAACTTACTGACATCTACAGAGTGCTTCACCCAACAACAACACAATATACATTCATTGCTAGTACACATAGAACATTCTCCAGGATAGACCATGTGTTAGGCCACAAAGCAAGCCTTAATAAATTTAAAAACATTGAAATACTGCAAAGCATCTTCTCAGATGACAATGCTATAAAATTAGTAATCGACAATAGGAAGATCAACAGAAAAAGAGTGAACACATGGAAACTGAACAACACCCTCCTTGAAAATGACTGGGTAGTAGAAGAAATTTTTTTAAAAAAATGAAATTAAAAAATTCATTGAGTCAAACAAGAATGCAAATACAACATACCAAAATCTTTGGGACACAGCAAAAGCAGTGATCAGAAGCCAATTTATAGTGATAAATGTACACATCAAAAAAGAAAGAGCCAAAATAAACACCTTAACCCAACATATCCAACAATTAGAAAAAGAGCAGGAAAAAAACAAAAACCCTACAGTCACCAGAAGAAAAGAAACAATAAAAATTTGAGCAGAAATCAATTGAATAGAAAATAGGCAATAGAAAAAAATCAACAAAACTAGAGGTTGGTTTTTTGAAATATTAATAAAATTGACATACCACTGGCAAATTTGACAAAGGAAAAGAGAGAGAGAATACAAATAACATGAATAAGAAATGAATTGGGTAATGTCACAACAGAACCAACAGAAATTAAAAGGATAATATCAAGATACTATGAAGAACTATATTCTAACAAATTTGAAAATCTAGAAGAAATGGACAGATTTCTAAAAACATACTACCTACCTAAACTAGCACAGAGTGAGATGGAAAATTTGAACAGACCCATAACAAAAGAAGAAATTGAACAGGTCATAAAAAAAAATTGCCAACCAAAACAGCCCTGGCCCAGATGGTTTCATTGGAGAATTCTACCGAATGTTCAAAGAAGAAGTGACATCAATCCTACTCAAACTATTCCACAACATAGAAAAGGATGAAATTATCCCAAATTAATTTTATGCAGCAAGCATAACCTTGATACAAAAACCAGGCAAGATTTAAATAAAGTCTCATCAGTAATCACCATGCTAATTCCCTCTAGCATCTTAATGTGGGAAAAACTAGGTACAGCACTTTGACTTAGGGATTCTGGTACTCTGAACAGCTCACTGAGTCAGAGTGCACCAAACTCAGGGAAGAAGAATTAGAAAGGAGAAAGGGACAGGGGAAAAAATAACAAGATCAGAAGATCTATTCTGCAGAGCACCAACCAGCAGGCAAGAAAGGCCATCTGAGATCTCTCTGGGTTAAGGAAAAAGACACACCACACCAGCATACCAGTGATCACCCCAAGGATCTACCTTCATCACCTGAGTTTATAGGTAATATGGGTCAGCTAGGTGCAAACAGGCACATCCAGCACTGCTGAAACCCGAGCAGAGGGTCCACTGATACTGCAGGAGGGCAGGCATGGGAAGGTGCCTCTGCAGCGGATCACCAATCAGGCTTGTGTCAGCTTAGTGGCACTGGGAGGCCTGAACTTGACTTTATCAGTAATATTGGGACCACAGGTTACTAGCAGGCACTCTCTTGACCCCAGCACCGGTGAAACTGAGCAGATCTTTGGCACTGCAGGTGGGTGGGCCCAGAGAGGAACCTCCACATCAGATCGTGGAGCCTGGAAGTTGTCTTGGGTCAGCTTTTTGGTGCTGAGGGGCCTCAGGAGTGGGGTTTTTCATGTGTCTGAGCCTGGTGAAAGTGACAACCCCCTAACAACTGGAGTCTTTGCTGAAATTGAGCTGAAGGCCTGTGAATAACGGTACAACATCATCATTAGCAGCCCACTCAAAGCCCTAGAAACCACCCCTACCTATAGGGAACTTTCCTTCTTCCACTCTTCCGCTCCCACCTTCTCCACCAATAACCTCACTCATCCAATAGAAGAAACCACGTTCAGCCACCATAATAAACCCTGGTTTGAACTCTAAATCTTCTTTATGACAAACAGAAACCCATATCCACATTCCACACAATGAGTCCACCATCACAAAGAAAACTGCAGAGCAACCCAATGTACCTGAATTAATAACTAAAAAAAATAAAATACACTAGTGTCACTTCTTCAAAA
>NW_006921730.1:2589788-2590986 GCF_000298275.1 Orycteropus afer afer
AAAACAAATTAAGAGTTAAGGGATGGAAAAAAATATACCAAGCCCATGGTAACCAAAAAAGAGAAGGAGTAGCCATATTAATTTCTGGTAAAATAGACATTAAGGTGAAAAACTAAGACACAAAGGACATTATATGATGCTGAAAGGGTCAATTGTCAAAGAAGACATTACAATAACAAATAAAATAAATATTTGTGCACCCAATGAAAATACTCCAAAATATATGAAACAAATATTAACTGAACTAAAAGGGATAATACACACCTCTACAATAGTAGTAGGAGACTTTAACACACCACTTCAAAGAGGGACAGGTCAACTAGAAAAAAACTCAACAAAGATACAAAAGAACAATCAACCAACTCGACCTCATAGACATATACATAGCATTTCACCCAACAAAAGCACAATTCACATTCTTTTCCAGTGCACATGAATCTTTCCCCAGAATTGACTATATTTTAAGACATAAAACAATCCTCAATAAATTAAAAACCATTGAAATACTACAAAGCATCTTCTTGGACCACAATGTTATAAAATTAGAAATTAATAATAGGAACAGCAAGGAAAACACATCAAACATATGGAAGCTGAACAATTCACTGCTCAAAAACTACTGGGTAATAGAACAAATAAAAACTAAAATTAAAAAAATATATATTCCTAGAAGCAAATAAGAATGAAGATACATCATATCAAAACCTATGGGACACAGTGAAAGCAATACCCAGAGGCCAGTTTATAGCAGTAAGTGCATACATCAAAAAAGAGGAAAGAAACAAAAACAACACTCTAACTCATCAACTCCAACAACTAGAAATAGAACAAAAGAATCCTACAGTATCATCAGAGCAGAAATAAATGAAACAGAAAACAAAAAATATCATAGAGAAAATCAACAAAACAAAAAAGCTGGTTCATAAAAAAAATTTATAAATTGATAAGTCATTGGCAGATCTAACAAAAGAAAGGAAAGAGCAGATTCAAATCACAAGAATTGTAAACGAAAAGGGTGTCATCACAACAGAACCAACTGAAATAAAAAAGATACTGACATGATATTATAAGAAAAACTGTACTCCAACAGATTTGAGAACCTAGAAGAGATGGACAAGTTTCTAGAATCACAAGACCTACTTAAACTATCCCACTCAGAGATAGAAACCCTGAACAGACCTATAACAAAAGAAGAAAT
>NW_006921730.1:2591111-2592013 GCF_000298275.1 Orycteropus afer afer
AAAAAACTTCCCACAAAGAAAAGTCCTGGCCCTGGCAGCTTCACTGAAGAAGTTTATCAAATATTCAGAGAACAGTTGACACCTATGCTACTCAAGCTATTCCAGAGCATAGAAAATGATGGAATACTCCCAAACTCATTTTATGAAGCAAACATAACACTAATACCAAAACCAGGGAAAGACACCACTAGAAATGAAAACCACAGACCAATATCCCTTATGAACATTGATCCAAAAATCTTTAACAAAATCTTAGCCAACAGAATCCAACAACATATCAAAAAATTAATACACCCTAACCAAGTGTGATTCATCCCAGGTTTACAAGCATGGTTCAACATCAGAAAAACAATCAATGTAATCCAACACATAAAAAAAATAAAACAAACAACCATGTGATTACATCAATTGATGCAGAAAAAGCATTTGATAAAATCCAACATCCATTCCTGTTCAGAACTCTCAGCAAAATAGGGATAGAAGGGAAATTCTTCAACATGCTGTTGCTGTTGTTATGTGCCATCAAGTCGGACGCACCTCATACTGACCGCCCCTTGGGTTTCTGAGGCAGTATCACTATGGCAGTAGATTGCCCCATCTTCCTTCCAAGGAGGGGCTGGCGGATTTGAACCACCAGCCTTCTGGTTAGCAGTCAAGTGCCTTAGGCACTACGCTACCAGAGCTCCCTCAACATAGTAAAGGGTATGTATGCAAAGCCAATGGCCAATACCATTATTAATGGAGAAAGACTCAAAGCATTCCCCTTACGAACAGGAACCAGACAGAGATGCCTTCTATCACCACTTCTATTTAACATTGTATTGGAAGTCCTGGCCAGGGCAATAAGGCAAGAAAGAGAAATAAAAGGCATACAAATTGGCAAAGAGGAACTAAAACTATCT
>NW_006921730.1:2592701-2593827 GCF_000298275.1 Orycteropus afer afer
AAAATATTTGCCTATGACATATCTGATAAAGGACTTATCTCCAACATCTATAGAAAACTTCAACATCTCTACACCAAAAAGACAAATAACCCTATTCACAAATGAGCAAAAGACTTGAACAGACATTTCACCAAAGAAGATATACAGGCAGCCAACAAACACATGAGAAATTGCTCATGATCATTAATGATTAGAGAGATGCAAATCAAAACAACAATGAGATATCATCTCACCCCAGCAATAATAGCAAAGTTTAACAGGTCAGAAAATAACAAACGCTGGTGAGGTTGCTGAGAGATTGGAACTCTTGTGCACTGCTGGTGGGATTGTAAAATGGTACAACCATTGTGGCAAAGGTATGGCGTTTCCTTAAAAAACTGAAAATAGATGTACTGTTTGACCCAGCAATTCCATTACTAGAAATATATCCTAAAGAGGTGAGAGATAGCTCATAATAGACATGTGTATACCTATGTTCATGGCAGCACAATTCACTATAGCAAAGAGATGGAAACAATCTAAATGCCCATCAATGGTTGAGTGGATAACCAAATTATGGTACATGCACACAATGGAATACTATGCTACATTAAATAACAATGAGGGATGGATACGCAAATCATCTCACAACGTGGATGAAACTAGAGGACATTATGCTGAGTGAAATAAGTCAAACACAGAACAACAAGTACTGTATGAGCCCATTACTGTAAAAAGATAAAGAAGGATTTGCTTGGGAAAGGGAACTCACTTTGTAGGTTACTGGGATGGGGAGGGAAAGGGAGGGATTAATTTCGGGCTAGTTGGGGGCCTACATGCTGATGTGGGTAAGGGGAGGGATATACGGAAAGGATCTGTGATCACCATGATAACATTAGGAAATGGGAGGACACTGAATTGTGCACATAAGAGATAGACAACAGATGCTAATACCAACAAATGGGTCCACAATACTACATTGCCATTAACATAGAACACCAGGCTACAGATAAACACATAAACACCTGAGATGATCAGATGGGGGTCAGTGAACAGAAGTATACTCCAGACCAAGGATAGATTCAGCTGGGGCTAATCTTGCACAGACACCAGTGATACAAAATACCTGCAATCCTTACAGAAACAA
>NW_006921730.1:2597173-2598401 GCF_000298275.1 Orycteropus afer afer
GACTAATGGACCAAGTGAACCCCAGCCTCTACAACCCTGAGACCAGAACTGGATGTTACCCACTTACTACTGCCAACTGTTCTGAAAGGAATCTTAATAGAAGTAAATTAGCATAGAATTTTAGCCTTGTAGGTATATTACTACATGTAAGCTGGGCTTATAAAAAAGTGTTTTTGCTATTATAATGAATTACATGGATGTTCTTATTTAAAAATAATACACTTCTGCTGAAACACTGCACAAAAATTTTAAAGATAGTCATTTTGTTGTCACCCCCTCTAATAATGTCAGTGTGGTCTGTACTGCCCTCACCTAACTCATGACATCACTGACCATGACCACCTGCTTTCAGTCCCTTTACCACCATGCTGCCAAGGTGAGCCTTTTAACAAACCAATCTGATCTCATCTCTTCAGTATCTTCCCAGTATACACCAAATAAAGCTCATACATTTTGAGAAGATGCACAAGATCCTTCCTGACCTGGCTCCTCCCAAAAGGAGAGGAGCAAATAGCTCCATGAAGAAAATTAAGCTCCCAAAAACTGAGAATAAAGATAAAGTGACTGAGCCAAATTATTTATTTGAAATGATTACTTAACAGTCACTTATTCCAGGCACTTGGGTTACTCCTGGAGGCTCTCTTTGATTAGGCAATAACAGTGTCTTCTGTGCTGCTTCTTCCTGGAAGTAAACTGGTGTGTATTTGAGATTTTATGAAGGTGCCAGGATTGTTCTCTCTATTCTCTGAAGAAGTATATATTTCTTATCTACACTCTTCAATTAAAAATGATTATACGTTGTCCTCAATTAGTCTCTCTCTCCCTCAAGAATTTTCTTTACCAAACAAAATTATATATATATATATATATATATATATTTCTTAAGGATTCTGCCACTCTGAAACACTCTGACGTCCTATGTGAAGACTAGTAATGCCAAGTACACAATACCAAAAACAAAACCAAACTCACTGCCATCAAGTAGATTCTGACTCAAAGCAACCCCCATTGGGTTTTGAAGGCTGTAAATCTTTATTGAAGCAGACCACCTCATCTTTCTTCTGTGGAGCAGCTAGTGGGTTCAAATCACTGACCTTTTGGTTAGCAGCCAAATGCCTTAACCACTGTGTCACCAAAGTTCCTTAGGCACACAGTAAGTAGCTAAAAAATACTTGCTTCACAATTTATCAACTGGTGTGTTTCTAGATTTAAATGATCACTATTTATA
>NW_006921730.1:2598971-2602324 GCF_000298275.1 Orycteropus afer afer
ATCAGTTCAGGTGACTTCTGTAGTGTGGATCTAATCTGGTTCAAAGCCACAACAGCAAGATTCAACTTGAGCAGGCCCCATGAGACCACTCTATAATATTGGACTTCTTGAGACTGCCTTCAAAACTGACCACGAGCACAAGACAGATGAGTAGTTAGGGAGGCTTCTCATCAGATGAATCCCAAGCACATTTAATTGTTCATTTTTACAGTCAAGGTCTCAGCCCTGACCCCAAGCTGTTTTGTGGGGTGAATGAAGGCATATCAAAAATGTAAAAAGCAGAGGCACAATTCAAGAAGCTTAATCAGGAAAGAAAGACTGGAGCTAAGCAGGTACTTGTATTACTTTTGGTACTGTGAAAGCAAATGCCTATGTTTTGCAGGTTTCATCTGAATATCTAGCATAGTAAGAAAAGAAACAAACTACTGCTCAGCTGTTCTTCAGACTGAATGACTCCAGTTTCTTTAACTTTTACCTATGAATCAACTTGAAATTAAAACAAAAGCATTGAAAAGGGACCAAAGGGACTTGAGATTAAATCCCAACTCTGCTAGGCACATGATCTTGGCAAGTTATTTCATCTCTTTGAGTCTCAAGGTCCTCACCTATAAAATGATAATTTGCCAAACACAGTGTAGCATAATCCTAGTGGCAACCTGCCTAGACACAAATACAGGTTCTTCCACTCACTAGCTTTGGGACTTACTCTCTTTGTGCCTTAGTTTCCTAAACTATAAAATGGGGATAAAATTAATTAGTGTGTGTAGAGAGCATTGAATGAGTTAATGCTTGTGAAGCACTTAAAACTATATCTAGTACATAGTGAGAAATGAATGAAATTTAACTTTTACTATTATTATATAGAGTGTTCAACTTTCTCTTTAAAAAAAAATAGTCCTAGAGATTTGGAAACATTTCAGGAATATTTTCTTCCATAAAGCTTGCTATCAGAAGGGGCTACATCTTTAAAAAGCAAACAATGTACCACAATTTTGCCTATAATGTTAGATCTGTTTCACATAAAACATAAAATTGTAATGTAAATTATTTTTTCAGAGAAAATTCAGATGGGGAACGATTTTCTATGGAGCTGATTATCAAGACATCTTTAGAGCATTCCTACTGCCAAATAGAACCAAAATCAAGTTTTTTAAACACACAGCTTAAGTGCCTTGATTCTTTGAAGAGGTTTTTTAATTAATTTCCATGTTCCAACTATAAAGAGATATTGCTTGAAGAAAGAAGAGAGAAGCCCTGTGGCTGTTATCTGTTGACACATTTGTCAAAGTATGATGCCATGTCTGAGATAAAGCATTGTAGGCCTGACTAGTTCTATTGTCTGGAATAAAAGGATAAGGGTGGAAGCCAATGCCATGAGTATGCCATGGATTGAGTGATGGAGAGAAGCTCTATCTTCAATCAAAGCCTTTTATTCTCTCTGCTCCCCTCCTCTACCCTTCCCCTGACTCCTGCCATTGTCTCTGAAACTACAATCTCAATAAAAATTATTTAAAACCCAGTTGCCATGGAGTCACCTCCAGTTCATGGCAACTCTGTGTGTATCAGAGTAAACCTGGGTTCCATAGGGTTTTCCATGGCAGGTTTTTCAGAAATAGATCACCATGTCTTTCTAAGCTCAGGTGAAATAAAAGAAAGAGTTCTAATAACATGTGAGTTAGATAAATTGGTTGCTAATTCTCAATGTGTTCCTTCAGTTGACAGATAACAACAGCTGAATTAGATTCACCAATAGATTTAGGGGTTTCTGTTGTGTCCACAAATTAACACCAGTGGCAAATCCAGCAATCATTGGTCAGGCTAGTTAGACTACTTTGACTATAGATATGCTCTGATGCATAAGTTAAAAGCCCAGAAACAATACTTTGATAAAGTCTCCAAAAATTACTACTTTTTGACAAGTTGTTGTTGAATTCCCTTTTCTGTTCAGAAATGAGACGACATCTTTCAATGCAGTATCAACTCAAAACTATTTCCAACTTAGACTATCAATTCTCTATCTTGAAATAAGTTCAGGCCTAAATTTAAAAGAATATAGGTGAGATACTTGTATTCACCTCTTTGGATTCTCACTTCAACTGACAATTTCATTGACATGTGATTTGTTCCACTTTCACCTATCTTTTGCTTCCATTACAACTCAGGCAAAACCACTATCAGAAGAGTAAATTAGAGCCAATAAAGCAGGAAGAAGTAAGGAGTCTGGAGGTTAAAAGTGAATGATTCATCAACATAATTGGTCACACTTAAGTCTTTGTTAAATTTTCTCACGACTGCTCCCATACAGAGTTACAGGGAACTAGTGAAAATACTTTCAGCAAACCTTGAAAATTTAAGTTACTGAGGAGGTCACCTGATCTTGTGGTTTATGAAAGGAATGAAATGGTAGTGCAGAGCCAAGTAAATGTTAGCTGATCTCAATCCATCAGCAAAGTCAATTAACCTTCAACTGACTCAGATTGGACCAACAAGATTGTAGCATAGTGCCTAAGGCACTTGACTGCTAATCAGAAGTCTGGCGGTTCAAACCCACCAGCCACTCCTTGGAAGGAAGGTTGAGCAATCTACTTCCATAGTGATATTGCCTCGAAAACCAAGGAGGGGTCGCTATGAGTTGGGTCCGACTTGACAGCACATAACAACAACAACATCAGAGAATTAAGAGTCTTTAAAAAAAAAATCAGTCATTAACTGCTTTAAAATGCTGAATTGATTAAGGTTATGTCCTTGGTTACACTGAGCACTCCTGCAATATCCTCAATATCATGTTTTCCAGATACCTTCCCAGATTACTACAGCTACAAACCACTGCTGTGGAGTCAAATTACAACTCATAGCAGCCCTACAGGACATAGTAGAGCAGAAGGTGGGAGTCTGCATGCATGGAGGTGCTCAGGACACAGGATGTAATAAGCCAGCCCCAGGACCAGTGGAAGGCAGGAGTTTGTCTGTGTGGAGTGCCCTGGTCACAGGCTGAGTAAGGAAACATGGCAGGGGAGACCAGGACATGAGCAGAGCAGTTTGGAAAACTAAGGAAGACAGACTTGTCTGTCAGTTTGTAATACTGTGGTGGCTTGAGTGTTGCTGTGAGGCTGGAGGCTGTGCCACCAGTGTTTCTAATGCCAGCAGGGTTACCCATGGTGGACAGATTTCAGTGGAGCTTTCAGACTAAGAAGAAGGAAGAAACCATCCACTTATCAAAGCATTGGCCAGTGAAAACCTCATGAATAGCAGTGAAAAACTGTCTGATATATTACTGGAAAATTTTATGAAAGTCCTGAAACATTGTGCAATATAGTGCTGGAAGATGAGCCCCTCAGGTTGGAAGGCACTCA
>NW_006921730.1:2602719-2603864 GCF_000298275.1 Orycteropus afer afer
ACGATCATATGACCTACTATGATGGGAATGGCAAATTGAGGAAGAATGGCATGGCATTCCTCAACACAAAGAATGTATCAAGATCTATTCTGAAGTACAATGCTGTCAGTGATAGGATAATATCTATACACTTACAAGGAAGACCAGTTACTACTACCATTATTCAAATTTATGCACCAACCAACAAAGTCAAAGATGAGGAAATTGAAGATTTTTATCAACTTCTGCAGTTTGAAATTGACTGAACATGCGATGAAGATGTGCTATTTATCACTGGTGATTGGAATACAAAAGTTGGAAACAAAGAAGACTCACTGGTAGTTGGAAAATGTGGACTTGGTGATAGAAATGACACTGGAGATTGCATGATAAAATTTTGCAAGACCAACAACTTATTCATTGCAAATACTTTTTTTCAACAACACAAATGGCAGCTATACATGTGGACTTCACCAGACAGAGTACACAGGAATCAAAATGACAATAGCTGTGGCAAGAGGCAATGGAAAAGCTCAATATCTTCAGCCAAAACAAGGCCAGGAGCTGATTGTGCAACAGACTATTAACTGCTCATATGCAAGTTCAAGTTGAAGTTGAATACAATTAAAGGAAGTCCACAAGAGCTATAATATGACCTTGATTATATCCTCCTGGATTTAGAGACCATTTAAAGAATAGATTTGATGCATTAAACACCAATGACCAGAGGAATTGTGAGATGACATCAAGAACATTATCCATGAAGAAAGCAAAATGTCATTTAAAAGACAGGAAAGGAAGAAGACCAAAATGGATGTCAGAAGAGACTCTGAAACTTGCCCTTGAATGGACAGTAGCTAAAGCAAATGGAAGAATCAACAGAATAAAAGAGCTGAACAGAAGATTTCAAAGAGCAGCTCAAGAAGACAAAGTGAATTATTATAATGAAATGTCCAAAGAGTTGGAGTTAGAAAACCAAAAGGGAAGAACATGCTCAGCATTTCTCAAGCTAAAAGAACTGAGGAAAAAATTGAAGCCTCAAATTGCAATATTGAAAGATTCCATGAGCAATATGTTGAATGATGCAGGAAACATCAAAAGAAGATGGATGGAATACACAGAATCATTATACCAAAAAGAACTGGCAGATGCTCATCCATTTCAGG
>NW_006921730.1:2606521-2608207 GCF_000298275.1 Orycteropus afer afer
TAGACTATTTTTTTTTTATATAGTTATGTTCCATTTTCTTGAGGGCAGGAGCCATGTCTTACTTTTCTTAATCTTTCATATGCCTTACAAACTGTTGTTATGTGCCGTTGAGTTGATTCCGACTCATAGGGACACTAGAACAGAGTAGAACTGCTCCTTAAGGATAGTCGAAAACAAACAAACAAAAAAAAAAAAAAACTCACTACCATAGACAAACTCCTTACCGTAGAGTCTATTCCAACTCACAACAACCTCCACTGGGTTTCCCAGGTGGTAAATATTTATGGAAGTAGATTGCCCCATCTTCCTTGCACAGAGCAGCTAGTGGGTTTGAATCACCAACATTCTGGTTAGCAGTCAGATACCTTAGGCACTATACCACCAGAGCTTCTTACAGGGGTAGTAGGTACCCAAAATATCAACTGAATGAATGGTCTTAATTTCTCTATAATGTGGAAAAATAACTAGCTATTCTAATGCAAGGAAGGATTGGCAAATGGTTTGGTTCTCTAGTGCTGCTATAACAGAAATATCTCTTTTTTCTGACTCACATAGCCACTGGCTAATAAAGCTGACAAACCCAAGATTGACAGGTAAAATAAAATGGCACAGTACCAAGATTAGCAAGCAACATAGCAGGCCACTCATTCAAGTCCAGAAACAGTCCCAAGACAGGCAGGCAAAACAGCAGGCCACTGGCAACTTGGCCAAATGCAGAATCCAGATATGCCAAAAGCTATGACCTTCCTCAAAACTTCCCCAAATATACTAGAAGTAGGCCACATCATGAAGGCAACCAATTAGCTGCTCACATGAGATTCCACCATGAAGTTGATTACACCACATACAATCTCATCATGGGGAATAATGGCATCCTGCTGCCCAGCCACTCAAAACCACAGCCCAGCTAAGTTGACACACAACTTTAACTACCACACCAAGTGTTGTGGTTCTCTCAGTGCTGCTCTAACAGAAGACACCACAAATGGGTGGCTTTAACAAACAGGAGTTTATTTTCTTGCAGTTTTGAAGGCTAGAAGTCGGAGTTCAAAATGGGAAGCTCTAGGAGCTGGGTGAAAGCCCCCAACCTTGGGCTTCAGCTTTCCCTCTTGCTCCCAGCCCACTGGAGCTGGAGGCATCTCTTCACTCAGCAGCTGCTGGCTGCTGAAGCTGACAGACCCAAGGTCAACAAGTAGAATAGTCCCAAAATTATTAAACTACATGGCAGGTTACTAACTCAAGTCCATTAACAATCCTAAGATCAGAAGACAATGTGGCAATCTGCTGAACAACGACTTGGCTATGTGCAGGACTCAAACATGCCAAAAAGCTGCAGACCATTTTCAATTCTTCTCCTTATATACTGGGAGCAAACCACATCCTAAGGTAGCTATTCAGCTGCTCCAGTAGATTCCATCATGGAGTTGATCACCAACCTCACAGGGGTGAACAATTACATCCAGCTGCCCAACCACTCAAAACCAGGTCCAGCCAATTTAACACACAACCTTAACTACCTCAGCAAGGATCCATAATTTTCTTAAATTTTACTTTTTGTATACTTGCCATTCCACTTATATTGTAATTATGCTAGGCATGAAAAAACTTGATTTCCCACAGTACACAACTGTCAGAAGTGGCAGAAGATACACCAGAAAAATACTGAATAAATGGGAATAAAAAAAA
>NW_006921730.1:2608837-2611755 GCF_000298275.1 Orycteropus afer afer
ACCGTCTCAGAAACCCAAGGAAGGGTCGCTATGGGTCGGATCCAACTCATGGCAGTGAGTTTGGTTTTTTGGTCTATTTAACCAAGAAAGTCAAGTCACTAACTCAAGTATGTTTTTTTTAATTAATATTTTTGGGATGTTATTGACAAAATGAGGTATCTAAAATATGATTTCTATCCTTTCTTGTGCCAAACATCATATTTATATTGAAGATGTCATTCTACATGATAATTTTTTTTCTCCAATAGTCTGACTTAAGGGTTCCCATTCATAACTACTTTTCCATAGCACCTCTATATTACTCCTGCCTAGGTAAAAATAAAGTTAATGTCTGCATCCATTGCTTTCCCAACAGAGGCTAATATGAACACATACTCCATTTATTCAACCTCATGGTTTATTGCAACCTCGTAGTATATGAAATGTGGTTGAATAGTGTTATTGTTAAGAGCACAGTTTCTAACTGTGTCTGGCACAGAGTAGACACCTTTTAAATACAGGCATATATGCCTCAGAGATTTTGCAGGTTCAGTTCCACACCACTGCAATAAAGTAAATACAGCAATAAAGTGAGTCACACAATTTTTGGTTTCCCAGTGCATAGAAAAGTTACGTTCAGACTACACCATAGTTGGAACTCTGGTAGCATAGTGCCTAAGGCACTTGACTGCTAACCAGAAGGCTGGCTGTTCAAACCCACCAGACACTCCTTGGAAGGAAGGTTGGGCAATCTACTTCCGTAGTGATACAGCCTCAGAAACCTGAGGAGTGGTCGCTATGAGTCGGGTTCAACTCCATGGCACATAACAACAACAACATACCACAGTTTATTAAGTGTGCAATAGCATTAGGAAATAAATTTGAAATACTGTGAGAATTACAATTCAAAATATGACAGAGAGACATAGAATGAGCAAATGCTGTTAGAAAAATGATGCCAACAGACCTGCCTCACACAGAGTTGCCACAAATCTTCAATTAAAATAATAATAATAATGCAATATCTGTCAAGCCCAATAAAATGAGGCATACCTGTATTCATATTAAAAATGCAGCAACACTGTAATCAATTTATAATTATTCTTAAGTAGAAGTGCCTGCCCCAAAAAATACTGCTATCTGAGTCTGATGTGGAGTAATACTTACACAAAACAATTTGCTTACATATCCAAGAAAAATGAGTTTCATTAGGTTCACTGATGAAGAATCAACAAATCACCCAATAGACACCCAAACATGCTTAAACATAACTCAAATTAATGCAGCATGACCCACCATAAGAAGTCTTAGCCTAAGACCCAAGACACTAAAAGTAATGATTCTACAATGAGACAAATATTGTACAAATAGAAATACTATCCTGTGAAAGCTAAGTAGGAATACTATCAGAGAAGTACAACCAAATATTGGAGCCCTTAAGTCAGACTGTATGAGGGGGAAAAAAATTGCCACTTTTTTAGCTGTGTTATTTAGGACAAGTTAACTTTTCTGAGCCTCAGTTTTCTCATTTGTAATTAATAATAGTACCAGATTCATTAACGTTGTTGTAACATTAGATAAGACTATATGTGGGAAGTATGTAGAAGAATGTTTCATATATAGTAAGCAATCAGTAAATACTAAACAGTAAAAGTAATAGTATATTTGAAAATACTATAAATTTGAAAAACTGTGTTCAACTTTTAATGAAATAAATTCTGTAGAATAAGTCTAAGAAAACCTTATTTTGAAAGCTTAGGTTATAAAACATCTCAAGACCCCATCATTTTTTTAAAATGCCCCAATTGTCCTAGTTTAGAATATTCTTTTATCATGGTACTAAGCTATTTAATTCACAATTCCTCTCAAAGATATATTTTTTAATCTATATACTCCTTCACATATTTAAATGTGCATCCAAATTTTTCATTGTAAGTTTTTAAAATGTATTTATTATTAGGAAATGGAAAAATTAAAATTCCTAAGATAAAATAAATGAGGTCTAATTGAAATGAATATTTCATATATAATCTGATAAAATAGGTTTTAACTATATTATTGAATAAAATGTACCTGATCTGAAAATAGGAGCCCCAGTGGCACAGTGGTTAACACTCAGCTGCTAACCAAAAAGTCAGCAGTTCAAACCCACCAGCCACTTCAAGGGAAAAATACATGGCAGTCTGCTTCCATAAGGATTTACAGCCTTGGAAATTCTACAGGGCAGTTTTGCTCTGTTCTACAGGGTCACTATGAGTTGGAATTGACTCAACAGCAGTGAGTTTGGTTTGGCATTTGGATCTACAAACAAATCTCAAAAATAGCTATTGCTTCTATAAGAATTAAAGTTCATTTCCTGGCTCTATAAAATTAAACTGGAAATATGTTGTTGTTGTTGTTGTTGTTGTATGTGCCATCGAGTCGGACCCAACTCATAGTGACCCTTCTTTGGGTTTCCGAGGCAGTATCACTACAGAAGTAGATTGCCCAACCTTCCTTCCAAGGAGTGACTGGTGGATTTGAACCATCAGCCTTCTGGTTAGCAGTCAAGTGCCTTAGGCACTATGCTACCAGAGCTCCTAACTGGAAATTTCATGTGATACATTTGACTAGAACTTCATTTTTTTCAAAAATTTGTTCATACTTTTGAACAATCAGGTATGTCTAGGCAGAGGGAAGTATGCCCATGACCATGATTAGGGTTGGCAGACAATGTTTCAACAAGCGTATTTGTAAGCTGACAAGGCACAAGGTTGTGGTGACTTCTTGGCCCCAACCAGCTACCCAGAGGAAATGAGCAGTTGAACCTATGGGCTCTGGACCATGGTTGCAGAGGACATCAAGCTCATTGGCATAACATACCACACAAAAACATTGTTCCACATCCTACTTTGGCAAGTAGCAACTGGGATCTTAAAAGCTTGCAAGCAGCCATCTAG
>NW_006921730.1:2612230-2615348 GCF_000298275.1 Orycteropus afer afer
GACACAGGGAAGATTACATTATGGGGAGATTACATTTTAACATTACAAAATATGTTAAAAAAAAAAACCTTCTGATGCCTTCACATTTTCTTGGTACCTGAAAGTGAAGTAGTGACTAGGTATTTTCAGAATGTTCTTCTAGCTCAAGAATTGTGTGACTGACTGTTCTTTCATTGGGGAGAAGGTGGGAAGAGAGTAGTTACATTGTGGGAAATTGCAGTCAAAGTCATGAGACAAAGTGTGTATGAACTGCTGTATGGAAAATGAATTTGCTCTGTAAACTTTCACCCAAATCACAATAAAAATTTGAAAACAATAAATAAAGTGTTCATACTTCTACCTCTTCTGATGGGCCTTATCTCCCTTGATGACCTTTATAGAGACATCAAATGGAAGATGGCAGAAATTAAGCTGTACTAAAGATGAAAGTCCCTTTTGTCATAAGAACATCCCTAGAGGGTTGTGGGGAAGGGCTTCAAGATTTTCTGAGACATTTAATCTTTTAGTGTTTAACTCAGTCCAGCACCAAGAGCTCTTTCCTTTCAGGGAACTTTGCAGTTCTTGAGAAAATGGAAGGACAGCAACTTCCCTCATGGCCAATAAACAGAAAGCAGCTATTATTAGTGTGCGTACAGTCTGTTTCAACAACACAAAAAAAAGGGAAAGAGATGGAGATATTTTTAAGCAATGTAATTGCTAAAAAGTTAAAGGGCAAATTTCCTTTTCCGTAAGATTACTGGTTGTTGGGTTGTGGAGGAAATAGTGACAGAATCTGAAACTTAGTGATTTCTGTCAAAAAGTTATGCAATTAGCTCAAAAACTGTTAGGTAATATTTATTCCCATCAATTCTCCTGAACCAATATCCCAGAAAGAGCTGAGTTTGACCTTTGCATTATCAATGAAAGAATAGTCAGTCACACAATTCCTGACTTTGAAGAACATTCTGAAAATACCTAGTCACTACTTTCACTTTCAGGTACCAAGAAAATGTGAAGGCATCAGAAGGGTTTTTTAACATATTTTGTAAAATCTGTTATCATTGTAACTAAAATTAAAATAAATGATACACAGTGAGAAAGTAAATGGGAAATAAAAGAAGATGTACTCTTCCTGCTGAGGTAAAATTTAGCAATTTGTTGTTTCCACCAGTAGGTTGCAAAGTAATGGTACAGCAGAAACTTTTTATTATAAAAGCACTGATAGCAGTATTACCATAGTGGTCACCTCTGATGTGTCATGACTTTACTGTACAATTAGATGAAATTATCACATTCTAGGGAGTCTATAATTTGATTATTGAATTTACAGCCCAATTCAATGAAACCAGAATTTTGGTTTTGTAAATTTATCATTCATTTTGTTCAGTCACTTAGTCCTGTTCCGCAGTGGAAGCTGCTCCACAGACCTTGATCAGTCCTTTCAACCATGTGTATTGACATTACAGAAAAAACTCAGTAACCAAGTACAGATTATCCAACAGAAACTCAATCCCATGGCTGGAAAAACATTTCAAAGTACACATCCTGCTAATGGAAGGACATACTAAATGATAGAATTAAAGAATAGTAAGTTTACATGGAATCTGAGAGATCTTCTAGTGTTGTTCTTATTAGGGGCCGCTGAGTTGGTTTCAACTCATAGCAACCCTATGTACAACAGAATGAAATACTGCCCAGTCCTCTGCCATCCTCATGATCATTACCACATTTAAACCCATCACCGCAGCCACTGTCAGTCTATCTCGTCAAGAGTCTTTCCCATTTTTACTGACCCTCTAATTTCTCCAGGGACATGGCCCTTCTGATAACATAGCCAAAGTATGGGAGACAAAGTCTGGCCATTCCCATTAAGGACCATTCTGGTTGTACTTTCTCCAACACAGATTTGTTTGTTCTTCTAGCAGCTCATGAACATTCAATGTTCTTCACCAACACCACAATTGAAATTCATCAGTCCTTCTGCAGTCTTCCTTATTCATTGCCCAGTTGTCACATGCATATAAGGCTATTGAAAATACCATGGCTTGGGTCAGGGGCACCTTAGTCTTCAAAGTGACATCTTTGCTCTTAAATGCTTTAAAGCAGGTTTTTGCAGCAGATTTGCCCAATGCAATACGTTATTTGGTTTCTTGACTTCTGCTTCCATGAGTGTTGATTGTGGACCCAAGTAAAATTAAATCCTTGACAACTTCTACCTTTTCTCCATTTACCATGATGTTGTTTATTGGTCCACTTGTAAGAATTTTTGTTTTCTTTATGTTGAGGTGTAATCCATACTGAAGGCTGTAGTCTTTGACCTTATCAGCACATGCTTCAATTAATAGATAACAAAGCTTAGCATCAGAGAAGTTATATAACTTATCCAAAGTAAGTGAATAACAGAGTTTGAAATAAAACTTCTGATCTTCTGGAGTCACGTTCCTCAAGTGTAAAAGTCATATAACATACCTTGCCTACCCACCACCTAGGGCAGTTGTGAAGAATGAAATGAAGTGATATAGATGAATACACTATCTTAAAGCCATCTAAGCATTGCAATTAAGTGTAAAACCAAAAAAAACCAAACTCGCTGCCATCGAGTCGAATCCAACTCATAGCAATCCCTCCTTGGGTTTCCGAAGTGGTATCACTACAGAAGTAGATTGCCTAACCTTCCTTCCAAGGAGTGGCTGATGGGTTTGAACTGCCAACCTCTGGTTAGCAGTCAAATGCCTTAGTCACTATGCCACCAGAGATCAAGAATTAACATAGTATCTTATAAAGAGAACCTGGATTTAGGTCCCAGTTTCACCATTTATAGGCTGTCTTGGACAAGTCACATAACATCTCTGAGCCTTAAATTCTTTGTCTTCAAAAGAAAGATGATAAGTAACTACTCTAACAACCTTCCATAGCTGTGAAAATCAAATCAGGCAGACAAGCTATGAACTGTTAAGTGCTATGACAGTGGAACCCAAATATAACTACTGTCCCAAGCAGTCCATTTTATGTAGAGTGTTGTTGTTGTTGTTGTTGTTGTTGTTTGCCGTTGAGTCAGCCCCGGCTCATAGTGACCCCTCCTGGGTTTCCGAGGCAGTATCACTACAGAAGTAGGATTGCCCAACCTTCCTTCCGAGGA
>NW_006921730.1:2615693-2618074 GCF_000298275.1 Orycteropus afer afer
TTTCACCATACCTATTCAATCTATATGGTGAGCAAATAATCCGAGAAGCTGGACTATATGAAGAAGAATGTGGCATCAAGATTGAAGGAAAAATCATTAACAACCTGTGATACACTGACGACACAATTTTGCTTGCTGAAAGTTAGGATGACTTGAAGCACTTACTGATGAAGATTGAAGAATACAGTATGCAGTATGGATTATATCTCAATATAAAGAAAACAAAAATCCTCACAACTGAACCTATAAACAGCATCACAATAAAAGGAGAAAAGATTGAGGTTGTCAAAGACTTCACATTGCTTGGTTCTACAATCAACACCAATGAAGCAGCAGTCAAGACACCAGATGATGTACAGCACTGGAAAAGTCGGCTGCAAAGGACCTCTTTCAAGTGCTGAGGAGCAAAGATGTCTCCTTGAGGATTAAGGTGAGCCTGACACAAGCCATAATATTTTCAATCGCCTCATATGCATGTGAGAGCTGGACAATGAATAAGGAAAACCAAAGAAGAATTGATGCTTTTGAGTTGTGGTGCTGGTGAAGTGTGCTGAAAGTACCATGGACTGCTAAAAGATCTCACAAATCTGTCCTGGAGGAAGTGCAGCAGGAATGGTCTTTGGAAGCAAGAATGGCCAGACTTTGTCTCACCTACTTTGGTCATGTTATCAGAAGGGACCATTGCCTGGAGAAGAACGTCATGCTTGGTAAGGTGAAGGGTCAACAAAAGAGTTCGGGAAGGCCCTCAACCAGATGGATTGACACAGTGGCTATGGCGATGGACTCAAGTATAGCAAGGATCGTGGAGCTGGTGCGAGACCAGGCAGTGTTTCGTTCTGCTGTGCATAGGGTTGCTATGAGTCGAGATGACTGGATGGCACCTAACAACAACAATAACAACATTACCTTCAAAGAATATCAGTTCTTCAAAAATACACATGTGCATATACATACACACACATGCACATGCACACATACTGAGAAAGCAAGAGATTTTAAAACAATTCAAACTTTTCCACTGACTCTCAATTTGCTGCAATAAAATTTACTTAAAGTTACCTTTAGACATTTCTATCACTTTCACTTTCTGTTACATGCCTGAGAGCAGCTAAAAAACTCTCCTCTACACTTCTCAAAGGAGTTCTGGTGGCACAGTGCCTAAGGCATTTGACTGCTAACCAGTAAGTTGCTGGTTCAAACCCACCAGCCACTCTGCAGAAGGAAGACTGGGCAATCTATTTCTGTAAAGATTTACCACCTCAGAAGCCCAATGGAGGTCGCTATGAGTCAGAATTGACTGGATGGCAGTGGGTTTGGTGCTTTTGGTTTATACTTCCCAAAACTCACCATTTGCCCCTCTCCATTATCTCTGAGGTCTTTATTACATGGATAACTTGGTCTCTTTACATTGTGTTTTGGTTTGGATTTGCTCATTACCTAGATTCTCCACAAGAAAGGACAGCTTGATTACTTACCCAACAAGCAATAAATTCTACATCACAGAAAGTAAGGGGAATGAAAGGCATGTAAAACTATTTACATGTTTTTGACAAGAGTGCTGGAAAAATTCAATAGGGAAAGAGTAGTCTTTTTAACAAATGATGCAGACAACTAGATATCTACATGCAAAAGAATGACCTCTAACAAGCTATACAAAAATTAATTCAAAAAGGATCATAGACCTAAATGTCAGCACTAAAATTACAAAACTCTTAGAAGAAAATACAGGCATAAATTTTTATCATGTTAGATTAGACAGCAGTTTCTTAGATGTGACACTAAAAGCACAAGCCACAGAACATAAAAATAGATAAATTGGACTTCATCAAAATTGAAAACTTTTGCACTTCAAAAAATGCTATCCAGAAAGTGAAAGACAACAGGTGAATGGGAGCAAATATTTGCAAATCATTTCTCTGATAAGGGATTTATATCTAAAATATATAAAAAATATATAAAGAACTCTTAAACTAACAATAAAAAGACAAATAAATAAATAATTGGGGAAAAGAATTGGACAGTTCCATAATGAAAACATACAGATGGTCCACAGGCATGAAAAGATGATCAACATCATAAGTCATTGTGTTATTGTCATGTTTAGGTGCCATCGAATCAGCTCCGACTTATAGCAACTCTATGTACAACAAAATGAAACACTGCCTGGTCCTACACCAGCCTCACAATCTTTGCATGCCTGAGCCCATTGTAGCAGCCACTGTGTCAATCCATCTAATTGAGACCCTTCCCCTTTTTCGCTGACCTTCTGTTTTACCAAAAATGATATCCTTCTCCAGGAAATGGTCCCTTCTGACAACATGACCAAAGTTGTTGTTGTTGTTGTTGTTGTTATGTGCCATGGAGTCAGTCCCAACTCATAG
>NW_006921730.1:2618174-2625055 GCF_000298275.1 Orycteropus afer afer
AAATGATATCCTTCTCCAGGAAATGGTCCCTTCTGACTACATGACCAAAGTTGTTGTTGTTGTTGTTGTTGTTATGTGCCATGGAGTCAGACCCAACTCATAGCGACCCCTCCTTGGGTTTCTGAGGCAGTATCACTACAGAAGTAGATTGCCCCATCTTCTTTCTGAGGAGTAGCTGGTGGGTTTGAACTGCCAGCCTTCTGGTTAGCAGTTAAGTGCCTTAGCTACTATTCTACGAGAGCTCCCATGACCAAAGTAGGTGAGATGAAGTCTGTCCATTTCCATTTCCAAGGAGCATTCCAGATGCACTTCTTCCAGGAAAGATTTGTTAGTTCTTTTAGCAGTCCCTGGTACTTTCATTATTCTTCACCAACACCACATCTCAAAAATATCAACTCTTCTTTAGTCTTCTTTATTCGTTACCAAGGTTTCACATGCATATGAGGAGAGTCAAAACACCATGGCTTGAGTTAGGCACACCTTAGTCTTCAAAGAGACATCTTCATTCTTCAGCACTTGAAAGAGGTCTTTTGCAGAAGATTTGACTAGAACAATACGTCATCTGATTTCTTGACTGCTGCTTCCTTTGGTGTTGATTGTGGAACCAAGTAATATGAAATCTTTGACAACTTCAATTTTTCTCCATTTATCGTGATGCTACTTATTAATCTAGTTGTGAGGATTTTTGTTTTCTTTGTGTTGAGGTGTAATCCATAGTGCAGAGTGTAGTCTTTAATCTTCATCAGTAAGTGCTTCAAGTCATCTTCACTTTCAGCAAGGAAGGTGGTTGCATATTTCAAGTTGTTAACAAGTCTTCCTCCAATCCTGATGCCACATTCTTCTTCATATAGTTCAGCTTCTCAGATTATTTGCTCACCATACAGATTGAATAAGTATGGTGAAAGGATACAACCCTGATGAACTCACTTCCTGATTTTAAACCACACACCATCTTTTTGTTCTGTTCGAACGACAGCTTCTTGGTCTATGTACAGGTTCCTGGTGAGCACAATTAAGTGTTCTGGAATTGCCTTTCTTCTCAATGTTATCCATAATTTGTTATGATCCACCCAATCAAATGTTTTTGCATAGTCAATAAAATACAAGTAAGCATCTTTCTGGTATTCTTTACTTTCAGCCAAGATACATCAGGCATCAGCAATAATTCCACATCCTCTTCTGAATCCAGCTTGCTCCTCTGGAAGTTCCCTGTCAATATACTGCTGCAACAATTTTTGAATTATCTTCAGCAAGATTTTACTAATGTATGATATTAGTGATGTTGTTAGACAATTTTCACATTCTGTGGGATCACCTCTCTTTGGAATGGGTACAAATATGGATCTCTTTCAGTCAGTCGTCCAGGTAACTGTCTTCAAACTTTCTTGGGATAGACAAGTAAGTGCCTGGAGTGTGGCACTTGAAACATCTCAATGGGTATTCTGTCCATTCCTGGAGCCTTATTTTTTGCCAATTCATTCAATGCAGCTTCTACTTCTTCTTTCAATACCATTGGTTCTTGACCATATGCCACCTCCTGAAATGGATGAACATTGACCAATTCTTTTTGATTAACTGTAGTACAATGTGTATTCCTTCCATCTTCTTCTGATGTTTCCTGCATCATTAGAATCTTTCAATGTTGCAACCTGAGGTTTGAATCTTTTCTTCAGTTCTTTCAACTTGAGAAATGTGGACCATGTTCTTCTCTTTTGGTTTTCTAACTCCACATTTTTTCACATTTCATTATAATAATTGGCTTTGTCTTCTTGAGTTCCTCTTTGAAATAGTCTGTTCAGATCTTTTATCTTGTCATTTCTTCCATTTTCTTTAGCTACTCTACTTTCAAGAGCAAGTTTCAGAGTCATTAGTCATTAGGAAATGCAATTCAAAACCACAGTAGATATCATTTCTCATCCAGTAGGATGACTAAAAAGTTTTGAAAAAAAAAAGACAGTAATAAATGTTAGCAACGATGTGGAGAAATTGAAACCCTCATACGGTTATGGCGAAATTCTGTTGTGAAATGGTGGACAGCCATTTTGCAAAACAGTTCATCAGTTCCTTGAAAACTTAAACATAAGAGTCACCATGGTCTGGTCTCTGCTGTTAAGTGGGATCTGACTCATAGTGACCCCTCCTTGGGCAGTATCACTATGGAAGTAGATTGCCCAACACTCCTTCTGAGGAGTGGCTGGTGGGTTTGAACTGCCAGCATTCTGGTTAGCAGTCAAATGCCTTAGACAGTACACCACAAGAGCACCTTAAGAGTCACCATATGACCCAGCAATTTCACTCCTAGGTATCTATCCAAAAGAATTGAAAATAAAACCTGCATGCTCAAAAACCTGTGCAGACATGTTCAAAGCAACACTATTCATAGTAGTTGAACAGTAGAAAGAACCTAAATGTTCATCAACTGAGAAATAGATAAATAAAATGTGGTGTATCCATACAGTAGAAAGTTATTGAGCAGTGAAAAGGAAAGAAGTACCAGTACACACAATAACAGGGATGAACCTTGAAAACATTACACTAAGTGAAAGTAATCACCAAAGTCAACTTATGTGTGATCCTATGAAATGTCCAGAATAGGAGGCAAATTCATAGAAACAGAATGTAGATTAGTGATTGTTATGGAATGGGAAAGCAAGGAATATGGTGACTAATAATGGCATAGAATTTCTTTTGGGGATGATAAAAATGTTCTGAAATTATGTAGCAGTGATTATTGCCCAACTTTCTGAATGTACTAAAAATCATTTAACTGTATACTTTACAATGGTGAAGTTGAAGTTATGTGAATTACACATAATAAAATTATTATTTTAAAATAAGATTTTTACACTAATAAATTTGTTCATTATACCAGTGAAAATAATTATTTTATTAGTATTCCTACTCTTCTGCTTCTAATCCTTCTAGTACAGAAGAGAATCATAAATATGTACATCAACATACCATGTAGTGATTATTTAAATAATTTAGTATGTTTGATTTATCAGTATTGATATGTATATGTAAGTACAGTAACATCTTGTTTTTCTTCCACTGTCAGTGAAGTGATGCTCTACATAAATTAATTCTTCAGACAATTTAAGTTTATTTGATTAAGCATTAAGCCTTTAAATGCTTAATATTTTACGACAGTATTATTTCTAAAATCTGTTAGATAATTCCCTTTCATTTAAAAAAGATTGTGATGTACACAATTGAAACTTTTGCTGACAATTTGGTATCACTATTAGAGCTCTGGTGGTGTACTGCCTAAGGCATTTGACTGCCAACCAGAAGGCTGGCTGTTCAAACCCACCAGCCACTACTTGGAAGGAAGGTCGGGCAATCTACTTCCTCAGAAACCCGCTATGAGTCAGATACAACTCCACAGCAGTGCGTTTGGTTTGGCTTGGCATATTAGAAGAAAATGTAAGCTCCATGAAGATAAGGACCATATCTGCTATCTTTTGCTTTGTATCCTCAGCATCTTACATGGTACCTGGCTTATAGTAGGTAACTCAACTCACTGCCATCAAGTCTACTCCAAATCATAGTGACCCTCACTGAGTTGCCAAGGTGGTAAATCTTTACAGAAGTAGATTGCACTGTCTTCCTTCTGTGAAATGCCTCGTAGGTTTGAACTGCCAACCTTCTGGTAGGTAGTCAAATGCCTTAGGCACTGCGCTAGGTACTCAATAACATTTGTTGAATGAATGAATGTTCTGGCCAATAATACTCATAAGTATCCTCTCAGTACAAATAATACTACTCCTTTGCAAAATGAGTACAGGCTAATTATGTCTTTCTGAGTTCTTGGATTTACTTTTTATACTTTTCTAACTCTCAGACTTTTAGCAGTCATTTCTTGTCATCATTTCAATGCCCGTAAAAGAAGTAAAGAATAATTGTGGTTCTCCCCAATTCTGCCCCTTGCATCCATATTTTCTATAATGGACCTTTCTGAGTTTTTCAATAGCAAGTGTACCACAAAACATCTAATCAATGAAGACATACTGATTTCCCAATATATCTTGGCAGAGATGTAGCCTTTTTCCTTTTAGTTCAGCTAAGAGAATGTTGAAATCTTCCAAAATGAACTTTGTTAAAAATTAAGCACGTGGAGCAATGGGACAGTAGAAGGACAAAGAAACTAATTAATTCACATACTGAAGGATTCTGATCTGAAACATAAGTCCAATCAAGGTACAGTTTGGCTAGAATAGTTTTAGAGCATGTAGCCCATTTCTTGGGACAGGTTTAAACCTTTCTGTATATATATTTGTACGTACACACACACACACATCTGGTGGTATTTTGGTTCTCCAGTGTTGCTATAACAGACATACCACAAATGTATGGCTTTAACAAACAGAAATTTATTCTCTTACTGTTTAAGATGCTAGAAGTCCAAGTTCAAAGTGCCAGCTCTAGGGGCTGGGTGAAGGCCCCTCAACCTTGGGCTTCAACTCTGCCTCTTGCTCCTGGCTCACTGGAGCTGGAGGCATTTCTTATCTAAGGCAGCTGCTGGCTGCTGAGGCTGACAAACCCAAGATTAACAAGTAAAACAGCACAGTCCCAAGATCATCAAGCAACATGGCAGGTCACTAATTCAAGTCCAGAAATAGTCCCAAATCATCAGGCAAATGGCAGGTTGCTGAATGAACACTTGGCTAAATGCAGGATCCAAACATGCCAAAAAGGTAGAGACCTTTCTCAAAGCTTCTTCTTATATACTAGAAGCAGATCACATCCCTAAGGTAGCTCCTCAGCTGCTCACAGCAGATTCCATCATAGAATTGATTATCAGCTTCATCATGGAGAATAGCTATATCCACCTGCCCAGCCACTCAAAACCAGGCCAAGCCAAGTTGACTCACAACCTTAACTACCACAAGTGGTATAAGGGGTAAGGGATTTGACTACTAACAAGAAGGTTGGTGGTTCAAACCCACCAGCTGCTCCACAGGAGGAAATCTACTTCCATAATGATTTATAGCCTTGGAAGCCCAATGTGTCACTATGAGTCAGAATCAACTATATGGAAGTGGCTTGTCAGTAGATATTTTATACATATTTGAATTAGTATATAAAATGAAAATTAAAAAGATACTAAGATTTATTTTCCAAGTTAGCTATAGATTAGCATTACTTCTAGAAAAAGGAAGATTGGGCCTTTTTAGGATTCTGACTACTGTAAAACTAAATTAAAACAACCAAGAAAGTTTCAGTTATTAGATAATGCTACCATCCCTGCTCCAATCAAAAGGGGCCAGCATGATATTTCAAGAAGATGGCATCCTATCAAGCTCAAATGGCATAATGTACTACACAAAACCATTGTTCCACATCCCACTTTGGCGAATAGCGACTGGAGTTTTATAAGCTTCCAAGTGGCCATCTAGATGCAACAATGGGTCTCTCCTCATCCAGAGGAAAGAAGAATGCATAAAACAAAAGTCACATGGAAACAATTAGTCCATGGGATGAGTAGACCATGTGATTTTCAGCCTATATGACTATGAGACCAGAAGAAGTAGATAGTACCTGGCTAACACTGTCAACCACTCAGAAATGTATCAGTGCAGGAGATTCCAGATAGAGTGAGAGGACAATGTGGAACAAAACTCAAAATCATTAAAAAAAAAAAAAAAAGAACAAGGTTTATTGATTTGATAAAGCCTGGTGAAATCCCTGAGACTGTAGCCTCTACTCACCTTTCAGGCCTGGAACTGAACTCACTCCCATGGCTTTCAGCCAAACAATAAACAGACATATAGGGTAAACATTTGCATTAGGTAGATGCACTCCTTAGAGCGATCAGTCATGGGAGAAGAGAAGAGCAGTTTTTGCACAGGGAGATAGCTTGGGGAAAAGGAATGCATAGGAAAGAAGGACAGAGGGAAGAGGTAACTACAAGGAGGAAGTGGGAAGAGAGCTGTTAGATTGTGGGGAATTGCAGTCAATGTCATGAAACAAAATGTGTATGAATTTGCTCTGTAAACTTTCACCCAAATCACTATAAAACGAAGATGGCATCCTACTAACAGATAGCACATCAGATCCCACTATCAACAGAGACTTTGAAAAACTCCGTAATACAGGTACACATAATGATACTGGAGTGAGAAGCAGCTAATGAGAAGGTAAAGTATTACATGCACTGAGAACAGCAAAGGGGAGTGGATTAAGCAATTGGGGAAAATAAATCCCTCAACCCAACTGGGGGAGCCAAAGATAAATTATTAGAAATAAAAGGAGTTTGAGGAGGAAGAAAATAAAATTAATAAAAATAAAAAATAAAAAACCTCATGGAATCCACAGGCAATAAAGACACAGAATGGTCACAAAAGGAGCATTTAAAAATGAGCTAAAGCTGTGCATGAGGGTGAAGATTTTATTGGAAAACGGAGCAGGACCTACTTAGCTTAAGCTGCCACGAAGTCTGGAAGGAAGCAGGGAAAAGGGAAGAGAAACTGTCTCTGAAAAAACAGAACCCCAAATCAGAAACACACGAGTGGGCTCAAGTCCAACTCAGCAATCCTTTTCTAGAACAGAGTGGAACTGAGCCCTGGGATTTCAGGACATGTGGATCCACGTGGAGGAGGGTGGTCCTTTATCCTTAGGGGTGGCTGGCAGGTTTGAACTGCAGGATTTTGACTAACCCCATCATTGACAGACTGCTCCAAAGGGAGCCAGGGGCTATGGCTGTCTTTCTCCACACCTGCATCACTGACTGAATTATCTCACACTAAGCACAGAAAACAGGCTTTGGCTTTCTCCCCAGGGACTCCTTTTTGCACTGGTCTACTTTCTCCTATGGGAGCTCTGGTAGCATAGTGGCTAAGGCACTTGACTGCTAACCAGAAGGCTGGCGGTTCAAACCC
>NW_006921730.1:2625308-2625896 GCF_000298275.1 Orycteropus afer afer
TGTTCTATATTTTTATCTCTCCATCTTCTCCCTTGCTTTTTTTTTTTTTTTCTTTCTCTAACAGGTCCAATGAGAGGAACATATTAACTCTCTACTAGTAAGCCATAGCTGCTACACCAACCACCTCACCCAACAGAGAAGTAACATCAATATCTCCTGCACCACAGGATCAATAACAGAGGGTAGACATCAATTGTTCATCCCAACTTCAAGTCCTCTTCATGATGAGCAGAGACCTGCATCCAAATCCACACCAGTGTTTCCACCAATAAAGAGAAAGCTGGAGAGAAACCTAGTACAGCTGAGTTAACAATCAAAGAAGCACACCTGCTCCATATTTCCAGATATAGTAAAAATAAAACCAAGGTGAAACAAATCAGTACATAGCTAACAAATAAAGATGATAACATCAAAATATCTAGGAAACAACAGACAACTTCAAATCAAAGAAAATACAGAGCAAGATTGTAGATACAAGTGTCCAAACTAAAGAATCAGGAAATTGCCCCAAGGAAGAACAAGCAATAGAACTATCTGATAAGGAATTCAAAAGGTTTACATATAAGACCCTCCAAGAGCTCAAGAAAA
>NW_006921730.1:2639554-2640934 GCF_000298275.1 Orycteropus afer afer
AAAAAATAGAATTACAGTAATAAATTCACACCTATCACTAATTACACTCAGTATGAATGGACTAAATGCACCAGACAAGAGAAAGAGAGTGGCAGATTGGATAAGAAAAGAAGACTTATCAATATGCTGCCTATAAGACACCCATCTTAGACACAAAGACAAAAATAAATGAAAAATCAAAGGGTGGGAAAAAATATATCAAACTAACAACAACCAAAAAAGAGTATGAGTGGCAATATTAATTTCTGATAAAATAGACTTCAAGGTGAAAACCAGCATATGGGACAAAGAAGGGTACTATATGATGTTAAAAGGGTCAATTGACCAGAAGAACATTATATAATAAATATTTATACACCCAAAGAAAGAGCTCCAAAATACATGAGGCAAATATTAACTGAATTGAAAGGAAAAATAGACAACTCTACATTAATAGTAGGAGACTTTAACACATGACATTCAAGAGAGAACAGAACAACTAGAAAAAAACTCAACAAACATACAGAAGAACTCAACAACATAATCAACCAACTTGACCTCAAAAACACATACAGGGCACTTCATCCAACAAAAGCATAATACACATTGTTCTGCAGCGCACATGGATCATTCTCCAAAATAGACCATATGTTAAGACACAAAATAAGCATCAGCAAAGTTTAAAACACTGAAATACTACAAAGCATCTTCTCAGATCACAATGCTATAAACTTGGCAATTAATAATAGGAAGACCAAGGGAAAAAATCAAATATGTGGAAACTACTGCTCAAAAACTACTGGGTAGATGCAACAATGGGTCTCTCCTCATCCAGAGCAAAGAAGAATTAAGAAAATAAAAAATTCATGGATACAATCAGTTCTAGCAACAAGTACAACATCCAATCTGCAGCCTATACAACTATGAGACCAGAAGAACTAGATGGTTCTAGTTCTACCAATGTCAACCACTTGGAAGGGGATCTATGTAGGAGATCCTGGATAGAGAGGGAGAACAATGTGGACAAAACTCAAAATAATTTGGAGAAAAAAAAAGGAGGGAGGGGGGACCAGGTTTGCTGGTCCAACAGAGGCTGGTGGAACCACTGAGACTATGGCCCCTAGCTGCCCATCAGGTCTGGAATTGAACCCACACCTGTGGCTTCCAGCCAAGCAAAAGATGGGCATATGAGTTGAACATTTACCTCAGGTAGATACACTCCTTGGAGAAAACAATCATGGGAGAAAGAAGGATGCTTATGCACAGGGAGACAGCTCAGGGGGCAGGAGTGCATGGAGGGATGGATGCTGGGAAGAGGTAATTATCAGGAGGAAGTGGGAGGGGAGCTGTTGCATTGTGGTAAATTGTGGTCAATGTCATGAGACAAAGTATATGTGAACT
>NW_006921730.1:2641647-2642695 GCF_000298275.1 Orycteropus afer afer
ATGGACAAATTTCTAGAAACATAAGACCTTTCTAAACTAACCCAGTTTGAGATAGAATACTTGAACAGACTCAAAATAAAAGAAGAAATTAAGCAGGTCATTAAAAAAAAAAAAAAAAGTTCTGGCCCAAAAGGCTTCACTGGAGAATTCTATCAAATGTTCAGGGAAGAGCTGATACCTATACTACTCAAACTATTCCAGAATATAAAAAAATGATGGAATACTCCCAAATTCATTCTATGAAGCAAGCATAACACTGATACCAAAACCAGGTGAAGATACCACTAAAAAGGAAAACTACAGACCAACATCCCTCATGAACATAGATGCAAAAATCTTCAACAAGATCCTAGCCAACAGAATATTAAAAAAAAAAAAAAAATGATACACCATGATCAAGTGAGATTCATACCAGGTATGCGGGATGGTTCAACATCAGAAAAACAATCAATGTAATCCATCACATAAATAAAACAGAAGAAAATAACCATATGGTCATGCCAATTGATGCAGAAAAAGCATTCGATAAAATCCAACACCCCCTTCCTGTGCAAAATTCTCAGCAAAATAGGAATGGAAGGAAAAATCCTCAATATAATAAACAACATATATGCAAAACCAACAGCCAACATTATTGACAATGTAGAATGACTCAAAGCATTCCCCTTGCAAACAGGAACCAGACAAAGATGCCCTCTATCACCCCTTCTATTTAACTTTGCATTGGAAGTCCTAGGCAGGGCAATAAGGCAAGAAAGAAAAATAGAAGACATCCAAATTGACAAAGAAGAAGTAAAGCTATCTCTATTTGCAGATGACATGATCTTGTACATAGAAAACCCAAGAGACGCAGCCAAAAAAATTACTGGAACTAATAGAAAGTTCAGAAAACTAGCAGGATACAAGGTTAACATACAAAAATCAGTTGGATTCCTCTCCATCAACAAAGAGACCTCTGAAACGGAAATAGGAAACAGTATCATTTACAATAGTTACCAAAAAGATAAAATACTTAGGAATAAATCTCACTATGGACACAAAAGACCTA
>NW_006921730.1:2646399-2656581 GCF_000298275.1 Orycteropus afer afer
AAAAAAAAAAAAAGCAATCCCAATCCAGATTCCATCAGCATTATTTGTTGTTTGTTGTTATGTGCCGTCGAGTCGGATCCAACTCATAGTGACTCCTCCTTGGGTTTCCGAGGCAATGTTACTACAGAAGTAGATTGCTCAACCTTCCTTCTGAGGAGTGGCTGGTGAGTTTGAACCTCCAGCCTTCTGGTTAGCAGTCAAGTGCCTTAGGCTACCAGATCTCCTCAACATTCTTTAAGGACATGGAAAAACCAATCATTAACTTCATATGGAAAGGAAAGAGACCTTGGATAAGAAAAGCAATGCTGAAGAAGAAAAACAAAGTAGGAGGTCTCATACTCCCTGATCTCAAAACATACGACCCCTCCTTAGGTTTCCGAGGTGGTAACATTACAGAAGTAGATTGCTCAATCTTCCTTCCGAGGAGTGACTGGTGGGTTTGAACCACCAACCTTCAGGTTACCAGCCAAATGCTTAGGCACTACACCACCAGAGCTCCAATGCCACCAGAGCTCCTACTATATAGCCACAGTAGTCCAAACAGCATCATATTGGTACAATGATAAACAGACAGATCAATGAAACAGACTCAAGAACCCAGAAATAGACCTATCCATCTATAGACAGCTGGTCTTTGAAAAATGACTAAAACCCATTAAATGGGAGAGAGATAGCCTCTTTAAAAAAGAGTGCTGGCAAAATTGCATATCCACTTGCAGAAAAAAATGAATGAAGACCCATATCTTACCATACACCAAAACAAACTCAAGTTGTATCAAAGACTTAAATTTAAAACCCAAAACCATAAAGTTCATCAAAGATAAAATAGAGGCAAATCTAGGAGCCCTAATTTATGGCATAATAGACTATCAAGTATAACACAAAATGCAGAAGCAGTGGAAGAAAACTAGATGACTAGAACCTTTTAAAAATTAAATTCTTATGTGTTATCAAAAGTCTTCTCCAAAAGGGTAAAAAAAAGAACCTACAGACTGGGAAAAAATATTTGGCTGTGACATGTCTGACAAGGGACTTATCTCTAAAATTTATAGAAAACTTCAACACCAAAAAGATAACCAATCCAATTCAAAAATGGGCAAAGGACATGAATAGATACTTCACTAAAGAAGATATACAGGTGGCCAGCAAACACATGAGGAAATGCTCATGATCATTAGTCATTGCCCACGGCTATCAAGTAGATTCTGACTCATAGCAACCCTCATTAGGTTTCTGAGATGGTAAATCTTTACTGAAGTAGATTGTCCTATTTTCCTTCCACAGAGTGGCTGGTGGGTTTGAAACACCAGCTTTCTGATTAGCAGTCAAAAGCCTTAGGCACTGAGCCACCAGAGCTCCTTAGGAAGGTGCAAATCAAAACAACAATGAGATATCATCTCACCCCAGCAATAATAGCAAAGTTCAACAAGAGAGAAAATAAATGCTGGTGATGGTATGGAGAGATTGGAACACTCATACACTGCTGGTGGGACTATAAAATGGTACAGCCACTGTGGGAAATGGTATGGTGTTTCCTTTAAAAAAAACCTGAAAATCGTAATACCATTTGATCCAGCAATTCCATCACTAAGAATATATCATAAACAGATGAGATTCAGGACACAAACTGACATGTGAACACTCATGTTCATGGCAGCACTATAGCAAAGAGATGGAAACAAACTAAGTGCCCATCAACAGATGAATCCATAACCAAACAATGGTACATTCACACAATGGAATGCTTTGCAACATTAAACAATAATGGAGAATCCACAAATCACCTCACAACATGGATGAATTTGGAGGACATTGTGCTGAGTAAAATAAGTCAATAACAGAAGGACAAATATTGTATGAGTCCATTATTGTAAAAGTCAAGGACAGGTTTACACAAGGAAGGAAATTCACTTTGTTGGTTACCGGGGCTGGGTGGGAAGGAGAGAGAAAATTTCTGACTAGTTGGGGGTCACATATTGATTTGGGTGAGGTAAGAAGTGGTATGGCAAGAGTGTGTGACCAGCATGGTGACAATGGGGAAGGGGAAGACACAGAAATGTGCACAAAAGATGTAGGCAACAGAGGCAAATACTATTATATGCACAATACTGCATTATCAGTGACGGCAAACACTGGGATATGAGTAAATGCACAGACAAGTAAGAAGACCAGGTGGGGTAGGTGAATAGGAATATACCCAAGACCAAGAATAGATTTGGCTGAAGATAGTCTTACATATGAACTTGTGCTACAAAATTATCCACATACATTACAGAAGTAAGAGAGGTCAAGGTTGGAGTAGCTTCTCAGAAACCAAACACCTTGATGGTGAGAATCACCAGGCCTGTGGGCTCAGGACCATCATCTCAGAAGACATTGTGCTCAATTGGCACAATATAGTATGTAAAAATCTTGTTCTCTATCCTACTTTTGTGAGTAGTGACTGAGATCTTAGCTTTCGAGTGGCCATCTAAGATACAACTACTGATCTCATCTCCTCTGGAGCAAAGAAGAGTGAAGAAAATCAGAGTCACTTGGAAACAATTAGTCCAAAAATACGATGGACCACTAGGACCTCAGCCTTCATGACCCTGAGGCCAGAAGTACTAGGGGGTGCCTGACTACCAATGCCAACCACTCAGAAAGGGATTAAAATTGGAGATCCTGGTAAAAGGTAAAAGGTGGAACAAAATTCAAAACACAAAAACAACCAGAATTACTGCCGGATAGAGGCTGATGGTCAGATCCGACTCCATGGCAGGGCATTTGGCTTGGTTTAGATACTGGTGGAGCCCTTGAGACTATGGCCCCAGGTTATCCTTTAGGCCTGGGAATAAACTCACTTCCATGGATTAGCTCTCAGCTTAACAGTAGAAAGACCTAGGCAGAATACCCACCCCAGGGAAATGCACCCACCTACCATAGGAAGATGCACCCCTTAGATCATTCAACCATGAGACATCCAAAGAGCAGCATTCACATAGATTGAAAGCTGGACAGACAGGAATGCATAGATAAGAAGGGCACAGAGAAGAGGTGGGCACAGAGAAGGGGTAGTCACAGGGAGGAGAGGGGAGGAGAACTTTTTATGGTGGGGATTATAATCAGTCCATGAAATCAAATATACATGAATTGCTGACAGTAAAACAAACCTGCTTTGTAAATTTGCATGCAAATCACAATAAAAAAATTAAAAAATAAAAAAGTGGTCAGCATCATATAGTAGTACAAACATGGCTCTTACAGTAATGAAAACTGAAACCATATCTAAGATGAGAACAACTTATGGTAACATCTCTACCTGGTGGGAAGAATTTACTACCTGGTGGGAAAAATAGTGCTAGTCTTTCACATTCCATAACATCTGGGTAGAGACTATAGAATGTTTACAGCTGTTATGTTTTAAAAATGAGCCTGACCTATTAAGGATCAATGATTAACAATAATATTAGACTTTAATATACCACTTTCAGTGAAACATAGAACAACTAGAAAGAAATTCAACAAAGAGACAGAAGATCTAAAAAATACAATCAATTTGACCTTAGAGACATATTCAAACATTTCAACCAAAACCAGAACAATATACATTCATTTCCCGTGCACATGGAACATTCTCCAGAACAGACCATAAGTTAAGACTACAAAGCAAGATTCAATAAATTTAAAAATATCAAAATATTGAAAAGCATCTTTTCAGATCACAATGATATAAAATTAGAAACCAACAATAGGAAGATCAAAGGAAAAAAATAAAAAGCAAACACATATAAATTAAATTACAACCTGTTTAAAAACTACTGGGTAATAGAAGAAATAAAAAATGAAATTAAAAAAAAAAAAAAATTCCTTGAATCACATGCGAATGGAAATACAACATACCAAATCTTTGGGACACTGCTAAAGCATGCTCAGAGGGCAATTTACAGCAAAATATTAACACATCAAAAAGGAAGAAAAAGCCAAAATCAACACCTTAACCCAACATCTCCAACAACTAGAAAAAGAGCAGCAAAAATAATAATAATAATAATCTTACAGTCACCACAAGAAAAGAAATAATAAAGATTCAAGCAGAAACAAATAAAACAGAAAAACCACAGAAAGAATCAACAAGAAAAGAAGTTGGTTACTTGAGAAGATGAATAAAATGAACAAACCACTGACAAATTTAACAAAAGAACAGAAGAAGATACAAATATCACAGATAAGAAATGAAATGGAAGACACCACAGAATAAACCAAAATAAAAAGGATATCAGGATATTGTGAAGAATTATACGCCAACAAATCTGAAAACCTGGAAGAAATAAACAGATTTCTAGAAGTACACTAAACCAGAAAAAATAAAACCAAACTCACTGCTGTCAAGTCAGATTCGACTTATAGTGACCCCTCCTTGGATTTCCGAGGCAGTGTCACTATGGAAGTAGATTGCCCAACCTTCATTCCGAGAAGTGGCTGGTGGGTTTGAACCTCCAGCCTCTGGTTAGCAGCCAAATGCTTTATCTACTTAAAATTAACATAGACTTAGGTAGAAATTTGAACAGACCCATAACAAAGGAAGAAATTGAACAAGTCATAAAAGGACTACCAGCAAAAAGAAATCCTGGCCCAGATGGTTTCACTGGAGAATTCTATCAAGCATTCAGAGGAAAGCTGACAACAATCTTACTCAAACTCTCCCTAAACATTGAAAAAGATGGAATCAATCCTCCCCAAATTCAGTTTATGAAGCAATAAAACTTTGATACTGAAACCAGTCAAAGACAATACTAGAAAAGAAAATTGTAGACCAATATCCTCATAAATAAAGATGCAAAAATCTTCAACAAAATCCTAGCAAACAGGATCCAACACTATATTAAAAAATAATAATAATACACCACGACTAAGTGGGATTCGTACCAGGTATGCAAGGATTCTTCAACATTACAAAAACAAGCAAAATAAGCTATCACATAAATTAAACAAAAGAAAAGAACCACGTGATTATATCAATTGATGCATAAAAGACATTAGATAAAATTCAAAACCCATTCTTAATTAAAAAAAAAACTCTAGGAAAATAGGAATAGAAGGGAAATTCTTCATATAATAGAGGGCATATATGCAAAAACAACAGCCAATACTGTTCTCAACTGAGACAGACTAAAAGTGTTCCCCCTGTGAACAAGAACCAGACAAGGATGCCCGCTATCACCACTTCTATTTAATATTGTATTGAAAGTCCTAGCCAGGGCAATAAGAGAAGAAAAGGAAATGAAAGGTATGCAAGTCAGTAAGTAGATGAGATAAAGTCTGGCCATTCTTACCTCCAAGGAGCATTCCAGATGCATTTCTTCCAGAACAGATTTTTTTAGTTCTTCTGGCAGTCCATGGTACTTTCAGTATTCTTTGCCAGCACCACAATTCAAAAGCATCAACTCTTCTTCAGTCTTCCTTATTCCTTGTCCAGCTTTCATACGCATTTGAGGAGAGTGAAAACACCATGGCTTGAGTTAGGCACATTTTAGTCTTCAATGAGACATCTTTGCTCTTTAGCACTTTAAAGAGGCCTTTTGCAGCAGATTTGCCTAGTGTAATACATCATCTGATTTTTTGACTGCCAGTTGCATCGGTGTTGATTATGGAACCAAGTAACGTGAAATCTTTGACAACTTCAATATTTTTTTCCATTTACCTCAATGCTGCTTATTGTCTGGTGGTGAGAATTGTGTTTTCTTTATGTTGAGATGTAATCCATACTGCAGACTGTAGTCTTTAATCTTCATCAGTAAGTGCTTCAAGTCATCTTCACTTTCAGCAAGCAAGGTGTGTCAAACAAAGAGATCTCTGAAAAGGAAATAGAAAAACAATACCATTTACAATAGCTACCAAAAAGATAAAATACTTAAGAATAAATCTCACAAAGGACACAAAATTCCTATACAAAGAATATTACAAAACACTACTGTAAGAAACTATAAGAGATCTACTTAAATAGAAAAATATACCATGCTCATGGATGGAAAAACTGAACATTGTGAAATTGTCAATACTACCCAAAGAATTCAGTACATTCATTGCAACCCCAATTCAGATTCCATCAGCATTCTTTAAGGACATGGAAAAACCAATCACTAATTTTATATGGAAAGGAAAGAGACCTCAAATAAGCAAAGAACTACAGAAGAAAAAGAAAGTAGGAGGTGTCATACTCCCAGATCTCAAAAGCTACTATATACTTCCACAGTAGTCAAAACATCGTATTGGTACAATGACAGACATATAGACGAGTGGAACAGAATTGAGAACCCAGAAATAAATCTATCCACTATGAACAATTCATCTTTAATAAAGGTCTAAAACTCATTAAATGAGGAAAAGATAGTCCCTTTAAGAAATGGTGCTAAGTAAGAGACACATATGGATTTGGGTGAAGGGAAAGGCAATGTACCAAAAGTAGGTGACCAACACAAAATCACTAAGGAAAAGAAGACACAGAAAGGTGCACAAGACATACAGACAACAAAGGTAAACACTATTACATACACAACACTGTATTATCAGTAATAACAAAAATTAATTTATGAGTGGATACATAGGTTGACAGGCAAGATGATCAGTTATGGGTAGGAGAAAGGGAATATACTTATGATCATATACAGGTTTGGCAGACAATATTTCTACATACATATTTGTATATGCCATAAAAATGTCCATGTATACAATAGAGCTAACAGGGGGCAAAGTTATGATAACTTTTTATCCACAACCAAACACCTTGAGAGAGTGAGTCACTGGACCTGAGGACTTATGACCATGGTTGTGGGAGACATCAAGCTCAGTTGGCATAACAGAATACTCAAAAACATTGTTCTACATCCTACTTTGGTGAGTTGTTGTTATTATGTGCCGTCAAGTCAAACCCAACTCGTAGCGACCCCTCCGTGGGTTTCCAAGGCAGTATCACTATGGAAGTAGATTGACCCATCTTCCTTCTGAGGAGTGGCCGGTGGGTTTGAACCTCCAGCCTTCTGGTTAGCAGTCAAGTGCCTTAGGCATTACGCTACCAGAGCTCCTAAACCTCAAATGCATTGCCGTTGAGTTGGATTCAACTCATAGCAACCCCTTCTTCAGTTTCCAAGGCCATGTCACTATGGATATAGATTTTCCAGCCTTCCTTCTGAGGAGTGGCTGGTGGGTTTGAACCACCAGTCTTCTGGATAGCAGTCAAATGCCTTAGGCACTACGCTACCAGAGCTTTGGTGAGTAGCAACTGAAATCTTAAAAGCTTGTGAGTGGCCATCTAAGATGCAATTATTGATCTCTTTTTGTCCAGAGCAAAGAAGAGTGAAGGAAATCTAAGATACATGAAACCAATTGTCCAAGGGACTAGTGGACCATGTGAACCTCAGCCTACATGACCCTGAGACCAGAAAAATTAGATGGTGCCTGGCTACCACTGCCAAACATTTTGAAAGGGACCAAAATAGGAGATCCTGGATAAAGCAGGAGAAAAATGTGGTGCAGTCCTTAGAACAATCAGCTATGGGAGATCAGAAGGGTAGCAATTCACAGAGATGAAACTCAAAAGGCAGGAATGCACAGGAAAGAAGGATACAGGGAAAAGGTCACTACAACAGAGAAGTAGGAAGAGAACTGTTATGTTGTGAGGATTGCAATCAATGTCACAAAACAAAATGTGTATAAACTGTTGAGGAAAATGAATTTTTTCTGTAAACTTTCACCCAAATCGCAATAAAATGTTTTTGAAAAATCCTTGAATCAAACAAGAACAAGGATGAAAACAAAACATAAAATGTTTGGGACATGACAGAGGGAGCATGTTAAAAAAAAAGAAGAAAAAAAAATTAAATCTTTGGGACATAGAAAAAGAAGTGCTCAGAGGACAATTTATAGCATCAAAAAAGAAGAAAGAGCCAAAATCAAGACCTTAACTCAACAATGGGGCGGGGGGGGGAGACTACAGTCACCAAAAGAAAATTTTACTTGATTCTAGGAAGAATTAACAGGAATGGAGTGGTTCTTTGAAGACATGAGTAAAATTGACAAACCACTGATAAATTTAATGAAGGAAAGAAAGAGAAGATAATACAAGTAAGAAATGAAATGGGCAACATCACAAAACAAACCAAACTAAAAAGGGAAATATCAGGATACTGTGAAGAACTATACTCCAACAAACTTGAAAACCTGGCAGAAATAAACAGATTCCTGAAAACACACTATCTACCTAAAATAACACAGACTGAAGTAGAAAATCTGAATAAATGCATAACAAAAGAAGAAATTTAACAAGTCATTTAAAAAAAAATTGAAAAAAACCCTGCCACAAAGGCCTCACTGGAGAATTCTACCAAATATTCAGAGAAGAGCTCACAACATTCCTATTCAAACTCTTCCAGTACATAGAAAAGGATGAAATACTCCTGAATTTGTGTTAGGAAACGAATGCAACCCTGATATCAAAGCCAGGCAAAGACACCATTAAAAAAAAAAAAATTACAGACCAGTATCCCTCATGAACACAGACATAAAAATTTCAAAAAAAAAAAAAAAAACCCTAGTGAATAGATTCCAACATACCAAAAAAATAATATATCATGATGAAGTGGGATTCATAGGAGGTATGCAAGGATGCATCAACATTAGAAAAACAATCAACATAATGCCTTATATAAATAAAACAAAGGAAAAGAACCATATCATCATTTCAATTGATGCAGAAAAAGCTTTTGACAAAATCCAACAGCCATCCATGATAAAGACACTCAACAAAATAAGAATAGAAGGGAAATTCATCAACATAATTAAGGGCATATATACAAAACCAATGGCCGACATTATTCTCAACGGGGAGAAACCAAAAGTCTTCCCCTTATGAACAGATATCAGACAATGATGCCTTTTATCACCAATCTTATTCAATATTATATTGGAAGTCCTTACCAGAGCAATAAGGCAAGAAAGAGAAATAAAAGGCATCCAAATTGGTAAGGAAGAAGTAAAGCCATCTCTATTTGCAGATGATGTGATCAGGAGCTCTGGTAGCATAGTGCCTAAGATGTGACTGCTAACCAGAAGCCTGGTGTTTCAAATCCACCAGCCACTCCTCAAAAGGAAGGTTGGGCAATCCTACTTCTGTAGTGATACTGCCTCGGAAACCCAAGGAGGGGTTGCTATGAGTCGGGGCCAACTTGACGGCACATAACAACAATACGACAACATGCTCCTAACATAGAAAATGCCAAAGACTCAGTGAGAAAATTACTAGAACTAATTGATAATTTCAGCAAAGTGGCTGGGTTGAAGTGACAAGGTACAAGATCAACATACAAAAATCAGTTGGATTCCTTCACACAAATGAAGAAATTTCTGAAAAGAAATCAGAAAAGCAATATCATTTACAATAATCACCAAAAAAAAGAAGTACCTTTAAATATAACCAGAGACACAAAAGACCTACAAAAATAAAAATACAAAACACTAGTACAATAAACCCAAAAAGAACTACATAAATGGAAGACTACATCATGCTTATCTACCAGTTGTCTGTCAGTTTGTTGTACTGTGGTGGCTTGCATGTTGTTGTGAGGCTGAAGGCTTTGCCACTGGTATTTCATATACCACCAGTGCCACCCATGGTGGACAGGTTTCATCAGAGCTTCCAGACTAAGACAGACTGACAAGGACAAGGTCATTGACTTCTGAAAAAATTGGCAGAGAAAACCTATGAATAGCAGTGAAACACTGTCTGATATATTACTGAAAAATTTTATGAAGAGCCCTGAAACATTGCCTGATACAGTACCAGAAAGTGAGCCCCTTAGGTTGGAAGGTACTCAAAATACCACTGGGGAAAACCTGCCTCCTCAAAATAGAGTCAACCTTAATGATGTACATGGAATAAAGAAAGCTTTCTGGACCTTAATTTGCTGATGGGGTATGACTCAAATGGGAAGAAACAGCTGCAAACACCCATTAAAAATCAGAATGTGGAATGAATGAAGTATGAATCTAGGAAAATTGGAAGTTGTCAAAAATGCAATGGAGTGCAAGAAGATTGATATCTTAGACACTTAGACATTAGTGACCTGAAATGGACTGGTATTGACCATTTTGAATCAGACTATCACATGGTCTACTACTCCAGGAATGACAAATGGAAGAGGAATG
>NW_006921730.1:2657246-2658881 GCF_000298275.1 Orycteropus afer afer
ACTCTGTAACTTGCTTTTGAAAGGAAAGTAGCTAAAGTGAATGGAAGAAATGATTAAATAAAAGAGCTAAACACATTTCAAAGGGCAGCTTGAGAAGACAAAATGAAGTATTATAATGAAATATGCAAAGACCGGGAGTTAGAAAACCAAAAGAAAAGAACATGCTCAGCATTTCTCAAGCTGAAAGAACTGAAGAAAAAGTTCAAGGCTCAAATTACAAAGTTGAAGGATACTATGAGCAAAAAAATGAATGATGCAGGAAGCATCAAAAGAAGATAGAAGGAATTCACAGAGTCACTGTACCAAAAAGAATTGGTCACTGTTCAACTATTTCAGGAGGTAGTATACGATTAAGAAAGAACAGTATTGAAGGAAGACATCTAAGCTGCACTGAAGGAACTGGTGAAAAACAAAGCTGCAGGAATTGACAGAATACCCATTGAGATGTTTCAATGGGTGCAGTGCTGGAGGCTCTTACCTGTCTGTGTCAAATAATTGGGAGACAGCTACCTGGCCAACTGACTGGAAGAGATCCATATTGTGCCAATTGTAAAGAAAAGTGATCCAACAGAATGTGGAAATTATCGACCAATATCATATGCAAGTAAAATTCTGCTGAAGATAATTCAAAAATGGTTGCAGCATTATATTGGCAGAGAACTGCCAGAAATGCAATGAACTATGGAATACTACACAACATTAAAGAATGATGATGAATCTGCAAAACATTCCATGATGTGGATGAGGCCATTATGCTGAGTAAAGTTAGTAAATCACAAATATTGTATGAGAACACTATTTTAAAAGGTCAAGAAAAGAATTTAAAAAAAAGAAATATTATTTGATGGTTACCAGGGGTGGGTGAGGATAGGAGAGTAACCACTAACTAGAGGGTAGACATGAATTAACTTGTATGAAGGAAAAAAAAAGAACCAGTAGTTAGTTTTGTGGGTTTTTTTTACTTTGAGTGCACACACACATGCATACACATGCACACGCACTAACTCTCTCAGACCAGTAAAATTACCACTGCAATGACGAGATCTTTGCAAATACATACCTGTGCTTAATTTTTTCTCTAAACACAACAAGTTCCCAAAAATATAAAATTACCCCCAATTCTGGGGAGTTTTGTATGCTATGAAGTTATACTACATTTGAATGTTTCAAGTAGATGGGGTCACATTGTATTTTTAACTTGAAGCATGTGGTTAAAAACAGGAAGTTTGATGAGTAAATTTGAAACCAGTGAAAATACAGAAGATAATGAGAGAAATTCGGAAAAACCTGAAATTGTCCAAAGATGTGACAGTTATAGAGTGGTTCCTAAGTGTTCCCACATGAACCCAGTTGTGGAAAGCATGGTTGCAATATCCTGTCAAACAAGCAGTAAATCAACAGAAATGTTAAGCTGTTCTCAGCTGATTTGAAGTACTTTCCATAGTATTTTGGAGATTTAGTGAAGTTTTCTGACTCTTGTTTGAGGAATGCTGCAATAACAATTATCTGAACCATGACTCTAACAGAATTATTTAAAAATCTATCATGGAAATTTAAAGAAAGAGTTACAGAATGTGAAAAAAAAAAAGAGTTATCAAAAAGGCTAAGTGGAAATTGCTTGAAGTTCCTGCCAAA
>NW_006921730.1:2659718-2679301 GCF_000298275.1 Orycteropus afer afer
TTTGTGTTTCTGGTGAAAGTTTACAGAGAAAATTCTTTTTCCACACAACAATTCATACACATTTTGTTTCATGACATTGATTGCAATCCCCATAATGCAACAGCTCTCTTCCCACTTCCTTCCTATGGTGATCTTGTCCCTATGTCCTTCTTTCCTATGCATTTCTGCCCTCTGAGCTATGTCCCTGTGCAAATCCCACCCTTCTGATCTCCCATAATTGACAGTTCTAGGGAATGTAACTGCCTGGTTTAGTGTTCACCTTACACGCCTGTCCATTTTTTGGCTGGAAGCCACAGGAGTGAGTTCAATTCCAGGCCCAAAGGGTAACTAGGGGCCATAGTCCCGGAGGATTCACCAATCTTTATCAGAAAAGAAAGGCTCATCTTTTTTATGATTTTGAATTTTGTTCCACATTTTTCTTCTACTCTGTCCAGGATCTCCCACACTGATCCTTTTCCAAGTGATTGGCAGTGGTAGCTAGGCACCATCTAGTTCTTCTGGTCTCAGGGTCACATAGGCTGAGATTTTTGCATGATCCACCATCCCTTGGACTAATTGTTTGCATGCTTCTTTGCTTGTCTTTATTCTTCTTTGCTCAAGATTAAGAGAGACCAAATGTTGCACATTAGATGGTCAATCACAAGCTATTAAAACCCCAGTCGCTACCCACCAAAGTGAGATGTACAACAATGTCTTTGTGTAGTATGTTATACCAATTGAGCTTGGTGTCCCCCAAGACCATGGTTCTGAGCCCAGAAGCCCAACAATTTGCTTTCTAAGGGTGGTTGGCTGTGGCTAAGAAGTTATCATAATTTGCCCCCTTTGTTGGTGTTGTTTGCCATTGAGTCGGCCCCAACTCATAGCGACCCCTCCTTGGGTTTCCGAAGCAGTATCACTACGGAAGTAGATAGCCCCATCTTCCTTCTGAGGAGTGGCTGGTGGGTTTGAACTGCCAGCCTTCTGGTCAGCAGTCAAGTGCCTTAGGCACTATGCTACCAGAGCTCCTTTTGCCCCCTTTAGGTCTATTATATATATGGGCATTTTTATGGCACATACAAATATTTATATAGAAATATCATCTGCCAAACTTGCATATAGTCATTGATATATTCCTTTTTGCCTAGACATGCCTGATCATTCAACCTGTTTACCTATGTATCTACCCATAGATTAATGTTTGTTATTACTGATAATGCAGTACTGTGCCCGCAAAAGTGTTTATCTTTGTAGTCTGTACCTCTTGCAAACTTCTTGTGTCCTCCTTTTCCTTAGTGTTATTGTGTTGGTATATTAAAGAGTATTTTTAAATCATACCTAATTTGGGTGCTCAAATACCTTTTCAGATTACATCTAAGCTGTCAGTTGTTATTTCAGGTTGTAAAATAGATGACTGCTAGAAGAGAAAGATATGACTAACTAGATTTCATTCAATCCAAGTCTACTTGTCCCAATAATATCAGTGATCTGGAAAACCTAGGCATTTTCTGAGGTGCTTACCTTACCATTGGATCACACCCTAAAAGAATCTGACTCTATGAAGTTGTGTCACAAACCTGTGGACAATCAATTAACAAGCTTTGCTTTCTTTTCTTTTTAATTGTGATTTGGGTGAAAGTTTAGAGAACAGATTCATTTTCTAGATGGTCGCTTACAAGCTTTTAAGACCCTAGTCACTACTCACCAAAGTAGGATGTAGAGCAATGTTTTTGTGTATATGTTATGCCAATTGAGCTTGATGTCCCCCTCAACCATGGTCCTGAGCCCACGGGCCCAACAACTCACTCCCTCAGGGTGGTTAACAACCTTTTCCTGAGCACTGACGTATTCAGCCCTTATACTACCAGAAACTTAGAACCCTCCATGTACATAGGCTGCTTTATTTCTGGTTGTGTCTAAGTGTCTACCTTTACACAGTGACAATAAGGTTACCAGGATCCCATCACCCTGACACATGCCAGGATTTGAGTGTTCTGTGATGATTTAAGGAGCTCTGGTGGTATAGTGCCTAAGGCATTTGACTGCTAGCCAGTGGTTCAAACTCACCAGCCACTCCACAGAAGGAAGATTGGCCAATTTACTTCCATAAAGATTTACCACCTCAGAAACCCAAAGGGTATCGCTATGAGTCTGAATCACCTTGATGGCGGTGAATTTGGTTTTTTGGTTTGGTGATGATTTAGATATAGACTTTCCAGTGCACTGCCATCTCCTCTCTTTATTCTTATTCTTTCCCAGGTGTATCCTCTATTTTCAAATACAGGGTATTTTGCCAGCATATATTCTGTCTTGGAATATTAATTGTTATACTGTGCCAAGAATTAGAATGAGATTAGAATGGAAATTGCTTTCAAAAATTCTTCATTCTGTCAGCATAATCCTAGTTATTGCTACTTTTCTTAGGACTCATAGATAGATGAACAGCTGTTACTGAGTTGACTCCAGCTCATGGCAAGCCTATGTACAACAGAACAAAACATCACCTGGTCCTGCATCATCCCATGATCACTGATGCATTCAAATCCATTGTTTTGGCTATTGTGCCAATCCATTTAGTTAGGTCCTCCCACACCCTCATTGGCCCTCTACTTCACCAAACACAAGATCCTTCTCTAGCAACTGATCATTCCTCATGATGTGTCCAAAGCAAGTGAATTACACAATGTTCTGTTGTGATCTATAAGATTTTCGTTGGGTAATTTTCAGAAGTAGGTCACTAGGCCTTTCTTCCTAGTCTGTCTTGGTCCGGAAGCTCTGTTAAAACCTTTCCATAATGGTGACCTGGTGGCATTTGAAATACAAGTGTCATAGCTTCCAGTATCACAACAACACACAAACCACCACACCACAACAAACTAGCAGACAGGTGGTGGTTTGGACTTTGCATTTCCTCCTTTTCTGACCAATCCCTATAATTATTTCCTATTCAAATGAACCATCCTTCTTTCTTCTTCTCCCTCTTCTTGTTATCATCATCATCATCATCATTCTTCTTCCTTTCTCTATTTCTCCCCTCAGAAGTAATGGTTCCAATGTCTATGAGACTTTTACTTTCAAGAATGTTTCTGTGTATCAAAGATTTACTAATTTAGTTGAACCAAAGGATATTGAGGGCCTACTAGATTAGGTCCTTCAAAAAAAAGATGTATGAAATAGACACAATCTCAAAAAGTTTACATTTTCCTGGTTTGGGTACATGTGTACAAGTAAGTAAGTAAATAATCACTAAAATGTATAATTAGGTGAAGATGAGAGATGTGAAGTCTTTGTGGGCTCAAAGGAAAGAGAAGTTCCAAGTGTTCAGGTGAACAGGGAAAGAATCATAGTAGAAATGGATTTGGCAGATGGAGACAGTTTACCTGTCATTCCAGATCCAGGAAGAAATAGAACAGAAAAGAAAAGTAAGGACTTGTTGAAGGAACAGTGAGTAGCATGAATGGGCCAAAATGCAAGCCACATGTAGGGAAATCATGACACATTCAGTTCTAAAGATAATATGAACCATATAGTTTCCTACTTGATTTGGTAGGAAATAATGAAGCAGTGATAGTTTCTGAGCCAGGGAGTGGCTGATCAGAGTCTGGGAAGATCATGACTAAGGGAAGCAAACTTGCCAGGAGTGTGCAGGTGAATGTCCAGGTCAGGAACCAGAGCCATATAGGAAGCTGTGTCAATTGTTCAGGCAAGAGGCAATGTAGGCCGGAACTGAGGAGGCAACAAGAGGAAGGAAGGAAGGGAGTGAAGGAAGGAAGGAGGGAGGGAAAGAGGGAGGGGAAAAACATGTGTGATGTCAGGAACCACATGAAATACCTTGATACATGTTATTCTATTTAATGGAAAAGAAAGATCAGGATGAGAGAATAGTATTGATTGAGGGCTAATTGTAAAATATACTTATCTCATTCGATACTCTCAAATGACCAGGTAGGAAATGTTATTCTTCCTAATTGTACATAATCTCATGACTCAATAAGATTAAGTAAATTTCTCAAGGCCAAAAGGTCAGTAAGTACCAAAACTATAATCTGAACCCAGAGTTATCTGACTACAAAGGATAGGTTTTTCCTATCCTGTGTATCACAAGACTAATAGAATCATCTTACTCAACATTTTGTTAGTCATAGACCCTGAGAAGTGAGGAACAATTAGAAATTAATTTCAAGCTTTGAAAGATGACTCATTAATGTTGTTATTGTTAGCAGTGGTTGTTGTTGTTAATGACAGCTAACAACTCATGGTCACCCCATACACAGGGGGATCAGATCATTGTGATCCATATGCTTCTCATTGGGTGATTTTCTGCAGGACACCCCAGGCTTTTCTTCTTAGCCTATCTTAGTCTGGAAGGTCTGAGGAACTCTGTTCAGCTCATAACAACATGAAAGTCTCCACTGACAGACAAGTAGTGGCTGCACTTGATTTGCATAGGCCATGAATTGAACTCTGGGCTCCTGCATGGAAAACAAGAACTCTACCATTGAACCACCATTCATTCATAATGATGTCATTAATAAAAACAATATTGAGACAATTGTATAGAGATGGGAAGTTGGTGAATATAAGTTAATAAACTTAGTTTTAGGTATGCTGTGTTTGAAATCCTGGATGGTTATCTAAGTAAGAAAGTTCCTGTGGCAGTTGAAAATTGCTAGGTTTGAGAATCATCTTGAGAGAGACACAAAAATGAAATGAAAAAGAAATTGAAGGAACTCATGTATAAAACAGTTTTGTGGATGAGTAGTTACATCAGGTAAAAAACACAAGGGAGAGAATACCTTCATTATGGGGCAATAGGAGGTAGAAGAGGTAACTAGTGATGGAGGTGGAAAGAGTGCCTAAGAAGATAAAAAACCAAAAACTCACTGCTGCCAAGTTGGAGCCAATTCATAGTGACCCCTCCTTGGGTTTCTGAGGTGGTATCACTATGGAAGTACATAGCCCAGCCTTCCTTCCAAGGAGTGGCTGGTGGGTTTGAACCACCAGCCTTCCAGTTAGTAGTCAAATGCATTAGGCACTATGTCATCAGAGCTCCCAGAAAGATGAAAGGACCCAGGAAATTACAGTGTCAAAGAGGTCATAGTAGGAGAAAGTTCCAAAAAGTAAAATTGCTGTAAAGGAACCAAAGAGATGACATAGAAAAGCCCTTCAGATTCCTCAACCATGAAATAACTGATAATATTCCAGAAGGTGATTTCATAGAGGTGTAGTGGTGTAAGCCATGATAGGAGCTAAGAAGTGAATCTACCACTTGTTTGTCAGTTTGTCATACTGTGGTGGCTTGCATGTTGCTGTGAGGCTGAAAGCTAGCCACCAGTATTTCAAATATCATCAGAGTCATCCGTGGTGGACAGGTTTCAGTGCAGCTTCCAGACTAAGACAGACTGGGAAGAAGGATGGGACCATCCACTTCTGAAAAAATTGATCACTGAAAACCTTATGAATAGTGGTGAAACACTGTCTGATATATTACTGGAAAACTATGAAGAGCCATGAAACATTGTCTGATGTAGTGTTAGCAGATGAACTCCTCAAACTGGAAGGCACCCCAAATACAACTGAGGAAGCGCTGCCTCCTCAAAGTAGAGTCAACCTTAATGATGTAGATGGAATAAAACTTTCCAGAGCTTCGTTTGCTGATAAGTCATGACTGAAAATGGGTAGATACAGCTACAAACATTCAATAGATGTTTACTTATTGTGATGGTTATATTTGTATGTCAACTTGGCTAGGTCTGGTTGAGTGGCTGGGCAGCTGGACATAGTATTACCCATGATGAGAACTGGTAATCAACTCCATGGTGGAATCTACTGGGAACAGCTGAGTAGCTGCCTTTCGGTATGTGGTCTGCTTCCTGTATATAAGGAGAAACTTTGATAATGGTCTCTAGCTAATGGCATGCTTGGACCCTGCATTTAGCCATGTCGTTACTCAGAAACCTACTATGCTCTGCCGACCTTGGGACTCACAATGGACTTAAGTTAATGGCCTGCCATGTGGTTTGGTAACATCGGAACTGTGCCTTTTTACTTGTCAACCTTGGGGTTTTTCAGCCTCAGCAGCCTGCAGCTGTCTGAGTGAAAAAACACCTCTAGCTGCAGTGGGCCGGGAGCAGGAGGCAGAGCTGGACCCCAAGGTTGAGGGGCTTTCACCCAGCCCTAAAGCCTGGCACTTTGAACTTGGACTTAAAGCCTCCAAATTGTAAGAATAAAATCCTGTTTGTTAAGGCCGTCCCATTTGTGGTAAATTCTTGTCAGAGCGGCACTAGGTAACCAGAACACCTATGTTTTATTAACTATGCAAAGGCATTCAACTGTGTGAATTGTAACAAATTATGGATAACATTGTGAAGAATAAGAATTCTGGAACATGAGGAACTTGTACATAGACCAAAAGGCTGTCATTCAAACAGAACAAGGGGATATGGCATGGTTTAAAATCAGGAAGGGTGTGTGTCAGGGTCATATCCTTTCACCATATTTATTTAATAGGTATGCTAAGCAAATAATCCAAGAAGCTGGACTATATGAAGAACAACACAGCATCAGGATTGAAGGAAGACTCATTAACAATCTATGATATGCAGATGACATAACTTTGCCTGCTGAAAGTGAAGATGACTTGAAGAACTTACTGATGAAGATCAAAGACTACTACAGTCTTCAGTATGGATTACACCTCAACATAAAAACAGAAATCCTCACAAATGGACCAATAAACAATACCACAACAAAATGGAGAAAAGTTTGAAATTGTTAGGGATTTCATTTTACTTGCATCCACAATCAATAGCTATGGAAACAGCAGTCAAGAAATCAGATATCATATGGCACTGGGTAAATCTGCTGCAAAAGACCTCTTTAAAGTGCTGAAGAAGAAAGATGTCAGTTTGAAGACTAATGTGCTCTTCACCGAAGCCATGGTCTTTTCAATCACCTCATATGCACTAAAAGCCAGACAATGATTAAGGCATACCAAACAGGAGTTGATGCCTTTGAATTGTGGTGCTGGTGAAGAATACTGAAAATACCATGGACTGCCAGAAGAACAAACAAATCTGCCTTGGAAGAAGTACAGCCAGAATGCTCCTTAGAAGCAAGAATGGCCAGACTTCATCTCATCTGTTTTGGTCATTTTGTCAAAAGGGACCAATCCCTTTTGACCGGAGAAGGAACATGCAATCAAGATGTGTTAATTATCACTGGGAATTTAAGACTGGGGCCCGAGGTAGGCATGTCCAGAGCTCAGGGGCTGCTTTTTGCTAGGGGGTAGCTGTGTATGAAGGCTGGGGCCAGAGACAGGCAGACCCAGATCTTGGGGGATGCTTTTCACTTGGAGGCAGCTCTATTTTAAGGCCAGGGCCTGAGGTAGACAGGCACAGGGCTCAGGAGCTGCTTTGCACTTGGGGACAGCTGTATTTTCAGGCCATGGCACAAGGTAGGTGGGCACAGAGGGTTTAGGAACAATTAAGGGAGACGAACTTGTCTGTCAGTTTGTCGTCCTGTGGTGGTTTACATGTTGCTATGAGGCTGGAGGCTATGCCATCATGTTACAAAATGCCAGCAGGGTTACCCAGGGTGGATGGGTTTCAGTGGAGTTTCCAGGCTAAGACAGACTTGTAAGAAGGAAGAGGCCATCCCTTCCCAAAGAATTAGTCAGTGAAACCCTTATGAATACCAGTGAAACACTGTTGGATATATTACTGGAAAACTTTAAGAATAGCCCTGAAACACTGTCTGATATAGTGCTGGAAGATGAGCCCATGAGTTAGAAGGCACTCAAAATATGACTGGGGAAGAGCTAACTCCTCAGGGTAGAGATGACCTTAATGATATGGACAGAGTAAAGCTTTCAGGACCTCTGTTGGCTAATGTGGCATATCTCAAGGTAAGCAGAAACAGCTGCAAACATCCATTAATAATTGGAACATGTACTGTACGAAGTATGAATCTAGGAAAATTGGAACTTGTCAAAAATGAAATGGAACACATAAAGATTGATGTCCTAGGCATTACTGAGCTGAAATGGACTGGTTTGGGCCATTTTGAAACAGACAACCATATGATCTACTATGTTGGAATGACAAAGTGAAGAGGAATGGTGTGGCACTCATCACCACAAAGACTGTTTCAAGATCTGTCATGAAGTACAACACTGTTGGTGACAGGATAAAATCCACACACCTACAAGGAAGACCAGTTAATACTACTATTATTCAAATCTACATACCAACCACCAAAGCCAAAGATGAGGAAACAGAAGATTTCTACCAACTTCTGCAGTCTGAAATTGACTAAACACACAATCAAGATGTGTTATCACTGGCGATTGAAGTGAAAATGTTGGAAACGAAGAAGAGTCACCGGTAGTTGGAAAATATGGCCTTGGTGATAGAAAAGATGCTGGAGATCATATGATAGAATTTTGCAGGACCAACAACTTATTCATTGCAAATACCTTTTTTTAACAACACAAATGGTGGCTATACATGTGGACTTTGCAAGATGGAGTAGACAGGAATTTGACTGACTACACCTGTGGGAAGAGGCAATGGAGAAGCTCAATATCTTCAGCCAAAACAAGGCCAGGAGCTGATTGTGGAGCAGACCATCAACTGCTCATATGAAAGTTCAAGTTGAAGCTGAAGACAATTAAAGGAAGTCCACAAGAGTCAAAATATGACCTTGATTATATCCCTCTTGAATTTAGAAACCAACTAAAGAATAGATTTGATGCATTGAACACGAATGACCAAAAACAAGAGGAATTGCAGGATGACATCAAGAACCTCAACCATGAAAAAAGGAAAGGTCATTAAAAAGACAGGAAAGGAAGAAAAGACCAAAATGTATGTCAGAAGAGACTCTGAAAATTGCCTTTGAATGGAGAGTAGCTAAATCAAATGGAAGAATCAACAGGCTAAAAGAGCTGAACAGAAAATTTCAAAGAGCAGCTTGAGAAGACAAAGTCAATTATTATAATGAAATGTGCAAAACCCTGGAGTTAGAAAACCAAACACTCAGTATTTCTCAAGCTGAAAGAACTGAGAAAAAAAATTAAGCCTCAAATTGCAATATTAAAAGATTTCCATGGGCAATATGTTGAATGATGCAGGAAACATCAAAAGAAGATGGATGGAATACAGAGTGACTATACCAAAAAGAACTGGCAGTTGGTCATCCATTTCAGGAGATGGCATATGATCAAAAACCAATGTATTGAAGGAAGAAGTCAAATCTGCACTGAAGGAATTGGTGAAAAATATGGCTCCAGGAACTGACTAAATACCCACTGAGATGTTTCAACAAATGGATATCATGCTGGAGACACTCACTTGGCTATGCCAAGACATTTGGAAGACAGATACCTGGCTAACCAACTGGAAGAGATCCATATTTGTACCCATTCCAAAGAAAGGTGACCCACAGAATGTGGAAATTATGGAACAATATCATTGATATCACACGCAAGTAAAATCTTACTGAAGATAATTCAAAATCAGTTGCACCAGTATATTGACAGAGAACTTCCAGAAATGCAAGCTGGATTCAGAAGGGGATGTGGAGTGAGGGATATCATAGCTGATATCAGATGGATCATGGCTCAAAGCAAAGAATACCAGAAAGATGTTTACATGTGTTTTATTGACTATGCAAAGGCATTTGATTGTGTAGATCATAACAAATTGTGGATGACATTGAGAAGAATGGGAATCCCAGATCACTTCATTGTACTCATGGGGAACTCTGGTGGTATAGTGCCTAAGGTATTTGGCTGCTAACTAGAAGGTTGGCAGTTCAAACCCACCAGCAACTCTTTGGAAGGAAAATGGGGCAATCAACTTTCATAGTGACACCACCTCAGAAACCCAAGGAGGGGTCACTATGAGTCAAATTAACTAGATGGCAGTGAATTTGGGTTTTGTTTTGTTTTGTTTTAAAAGGTATTAGCAAGAAATGAGAATCCCAAAACAATTTATTGTACTCATGAGGAACCTGTAAATAGACTAGGAGGCTGTTTGAACAAAAGGGGACACTCCATGGTTTAAAATCAAGAAGGGAGTGCATCAGGGTTGTATCCTTTCACCATCCTTATTCAATCTGCATGCTGAGCAAATAATCTGAGAAGCAGGACTATATGAAGAAGAATGTGGCATCAGGATTGGAGGAAGGCTCATTAACAACCTGAGATACGCAGATGACACAATTTTGCTTGCTGAAAGTGAGGATGACTTGGAGCACTTACTGATGAAGATTAGGGACTGCAGTCTGCAATATGGATTACACCTCAATATAAAGAAAACAAAAATCCTCACAACTGGACCAATAAGCAGCATCATGATAGATAGAGAAAATATTGAAGTTGTCAAAGACTTCATATTACTTGGTTCTAGAATCAACATCAATGGAAGCAGCAGTCAAAACATCTAAAGACGTATTGCATTGGGCAGATCTGTTGCAAAAGTCCTCTTTCAAGTGCTGAAGAGCAAAGATATCTCCCTGAAATCTAAAATCCACCTAACCCAAGCCACGGTATTTTCAATCACCTCATATGCATGTAAGAATGGAGAATGAAAAAGGAAGACCAAAGAAGAGTTGATGCTTTTGAGTTGTGGTGTAGGTGAAGAATGCTGAAAAATTGCTAAAAGAACTAACAAATCCATCCTGGAAGAAATGGAGCCAGAATGCTCCTTGGAAGTGAGAATGGCTAGACTTCGTCTCACCTACTTTGGTCATGTTGTCAGAAGGGACCATTCTCTGAAGAAGAATTTCATGCTTAGCAAAGTGGAGAGTGAACAAAAACAGGGAAGGCCGTCAACAAGATGGACTGACAGGGTGACTGCAGCAATGGACTAAGGTATAGTAGGGATCGTGAGGCTGGCACAGGACTGGGAAGTGTTTCAATCTGTTGTACATAAGGTCACTATGAATCGGAGATGACTCGACAGGACATAACAACAAACAACAACAGAGCTAATGTTCAGTTATTCATTCAACAGCTGTTCATTAAGCACTGTCTACTTGTTTGACCAGTTCCTGGCCTCTATGATTTCTCAGACAAGTGGAGAAGACAGCCAGTTATACTACCATTATGGAGCAGCTTGTAATTCCATAACAGAGGTAGAGTAGGCCAGACAAGAGCCTGACTCTTTTTTCATCATTAATATATGTATTTCAGCCTGACTTTCCAGTATGGGTTCATTTCCTTTTTGCATCAACATGAAGCTTCAAATGAAACCACACAGTGTATTTTATATGAAAATGAAACTCATAACACAGCTAAGCAGTGAGTCATCCTTAGAGATCATGAAATTTCAATCCCAGTGGTTTAAAGACTGAGTCTATTTCATCATTAAGCTTCATTGTACATTTCTTAGATAAACCTTTTCATTGTCGTTTAATTTAGGTGTTGATTGTTAAAATGGCTAATCTTTATGCTATAATGATAAAACCTGAAACTCCCCACAGTCATTAAATCTGAGTTTGGAACAAAGGGAAAAGAAAGTCAGGAAACTATTTTCCTTACTGACCTACATGAAATTAGAGATTTGAGCCTAAACCTGTATGAATTATTAGTTTTACTTTATTGTGTGCACTATAAGGTATCTGACTGCTAACCTGAAGGTTGGCCACCAGCCACTCTGCAGAAGGAAGCATGGGCATTCTACTTCCATAAAGATTTGCCACCTTGGAAACCCAATGGGGATTGCTATGGGTTGGAATCAACTCTATGGCAGTGAGTTTGGGGGTTTTTTTGGTTACAGAATTTTGTAAATTAACAAAAAGATATAGCTTTTTATTTTGGAAGATCATTTAATGCAAAAATGAAGCTAGAAAATTTTAATGGCCAAGAAGGGACCCAACTATACCACATTTCGGAATTTGTGAGGATGCCGTGAGTGTTTATCTTCCAATTCCATGGGTGATGTCATATATGTTTGTGTACATCCATCCACACCTTGGGGGGAAAAAGTCCTAGTGACTTATCAGGGTTATAACACAGGTCAGGAGTCAGTGTTTTCAAAAAAATAATAGGAATAATTAAAAGCAGATATTTTACTTTGATTTCAAGGGTTTTTCTCTCACCCAAACTGCAAAACCATTGACTTTTTTTTTAACCAATAAATATTAACTACTCAACAAGACTGCCAATATACCTTTTCAGCTCAAAAAGGGTAGTCAACAACAAACCTATTACCTCATGGTTTAATGAAAAAGACTGTGTGCTTCTTTAATTTTAATTTCTAGAGAACGCATAGCTACAAGTAAGTAAAAGGTCAAATTTTCAGGAATTACTTTTTAATGCTAACTCAATAACTTTTAAGTACTTTGTCCACAGTAACTTAAATACTGTAAGCTTCTGTAAAATCTCCAGTCCTTGAGAGCATTTTTTTTTCCTCATATAGGGAAATACATACTCCCTTAATTTGAAAATTGTTTATTAAATCATAGAGTAGTTAAGTATTGTGTTATTGTGTTAAGCTATTTCAAAGTTTGTTTTTTTTAACAATTGTAACTAGGCTAATTTGATCCACTTGTTTCTATTAGAAACCAAATGATATCCTTCATGCACACAAACTAACTGCTCAAAATAAATCCTGTTTTAATTTTTTTTTTTTTTAATAATATAAACCAACCATCCAAGAAGTTCCATTAAATTTCATGGGGGGCCTCACCCTGATATACCAAAACAATCAGCAAATAAGACTGAAAATATATCTCAGTAATGCAGGAATAATATCACCTTTACCTCAACTTTTATCTCATTTTTAAAAAGCATTCTTGGTGTTGCAGAGCACACCAAATTGTATACGTGATCTTGAATTTTCTGAACAGCCAAACTTCTTCCCTTCACTCATATCATTACTACTCCTCACAGTTGAGCATTTGCATTTCCACTTCAGACCTACCAAATTAAGAATATGTAAAGAAGGCATAGACAAGTGAATCAGAAATTTTAAAACCCTCGTAGATGCCAGCCCCAAGGCTTCAGAACACATGCAAACCATGTGACATCTTCCAACAGCACAGACATGACTCAAAACAAGATGTGTTGTTAATGTAGTGCTCATTAGAAAATCCTAAATTGCCAACTATATGATATGACAAGCAAGGAAATTAACAGGCTATACTCAAGTTCTTTGTTGTTTGTAGCTGTTGTTGTTGTTATGTACCGTCGAGTCAGACCTGACTCATAGAGACCCCTCCTTGGGTTTCCGAGGCAGTATCACTAGGGAAGTAGATTGCCCAACCCTCCTTCCCAGGGGTGGCTGGTGGGTTTGAACCACCAGCCTTCTGGTTAGCAGTCAAGTGCCTTAGGTACTATGCACAGAAGTGAAAATAAACTGGATAGAGGTGCTTACATTTCACAAATCCTGGCCTCTTAATTTTGGTCCAAATTTAGGTCCTTCTTAAATCCTTATCACCTAGAAACATGGGCGAGACACAGGACAATTTTCATTGTTACACATCCTCTTTTATCAATGCTACCTACCGATTTTAGAGCACAACTAGCTCAAATCTTAGTCTTTCCTTCTTCCTTTACAATGGATTCACATCTTACTTAGAGATTAGGTAGATCAGCCCAGAAAGTAAGCACATTTTATAATCCAAATTACTCTTGAAAATCCCATAAGTAGTCCCCTAGATTTCAGTGTCTTCTATAGATGATCTTATCAGTTCCTCTAATATTTCACTCAAACCAAATTCACAGCCATCAAGTCAATTCTGACTCATAGCGACCTCCACTGGGTTTCCAAGCCTGTAAATCTTTATGGAAATACATTGCCTCATCTTCCTCTCTCAGAGCAGTTGGTGGGTTTGAACTCCTGACCTTCTGCTTAGCAGCTTTAAATTATTTCTTTAATTCTTACGTAAAGCATGTCAACAAATCTTTTGCCACTCACTTAACAAATACCTTGAAAATCTGTCTTTGTTATTTCCACCACAGCTACTGACTATTTCAGGTTGGATTAAATCTTTTTCCTGAGTGGAACTGAACAGATAATTACACCATTACCCATCCCTACCCTTATCCCATCTTTCTGTTTTCCCACCTCTCTCACTATCTTTCTTACTCTTTCTCCACTTCTCTTTCCATATCTCCTGTCCTCTCTTTCTTCCTTCTTCTCTCTTTTTATCCAATCTAAAATTCAATTTAGATAAATTTATTTCTCTTATAATGAAGCCCTTCTGTATTAAGGCAATATTCTCAAGAAACATTTATCAACCCAGTTGCCTGCCTTTCTTTCACCATAGATATGACAGTTTTCTTTGGTTGGTTGGTTGGTTGGTTTTGGTTTATTTTCTTTTTATGGCCCTCATTTATTTATTCACTCAATCATCCATTCCATAAACATTCTGTAAGCACCAACTACATACCAAACACCCTTCTAGGCATTAGGATACACCAGTAATCACAACAGACAAAGTACTTGCTCTCAAGAAACTCACTTTCCAGCAGAGTAGACAGTAAATAGACATATATCTAACAGACTGCCAGAAAGCAGTGAGTGTTTATAATAAAGGGGGGGGGGGAGTGTAAGGTGGTCAGACACAGCCTCTGAAAAAGTAATATTTGGGTAAAGACCTGAAGTAAACAAGTGGAAGAGTCATATAGAGATATTAGAATGGTGTTCAAAACACAGGCAGTAGCAAGTGTAAAGGCTCTGAAGAAAGAATAGGATTAGAGTGTTTAGGAAACAGTAAGGAACATTTCAATATGGATGGAGCTAAAAGACCAAGGGGTAGAGTGGTTATGAACTTGAGAGTTGGCCAGAACCCAGAGGGACTTTTGAGTTTTATCATAATTGTTATATGAAGCCCTCAGCTGTGGAGGGTTTGAAGTATAACCAAAACCAAAACCCACTGCCATAGAGTCGTATCCAACTCATAGTGACCCCTCCTTGGGTTTCTGAGGGAGTATCACTATGGAAGTAGATTGCCCAACCTTCCTTTCAAGGAGTGGCTGGTGGGTTTGAACTGCCAGGCTTCTGGTTAGCAGTCAAATGCCTTAGGCACTATGCTACCAGAGCTCCCAGTTTGAAGTATAAGGATGGCATAATCTGAAGCAGTTTTTTAAAAAGGGTTTCTCCAACTGTTATGAAGAGTAGTGGAGGTAGGGAGGGCATAGGTATGGAGGTATAGAAAACAGGAATCTAGAGGGGTTCCTCCAAGCCCTTAGGGTTGCCATGTGTCTCAAAGTAGAGTTTCCAGTATTTACTTTTCTGTCAAGGAAAAAATAGAGAAAACTATGCAACTTTCAGAGTCATTCTCTCATTCTCTACAGCCTGTATCCGTACTGTAAAACCAGCTCTGGACTTGGACCTGAAAGCAAAATTCCCTGATGCATGGATCTTTCAGTCACATGGAAGCACCTGTACTCATGGAACTGCACCGAATTCCATCCTCTTACAAATTTAGGATTCCACCTTTTAACTGACTTTTACACAGCAGAGCTTTTGGCAACTGTATTTAAAAAAAAAAAAAAATTTTAAATTATAGCTTGAAATTTAAAACTGAATGTTAGTTTCCTGGAAAAAAATGATAAAATTTTCTAATACTAAAAATAATATGTACACCTACTTACTTAGTAACTCTCATTATCTGACATTTCACATTTATGACAATAGTAAAAAAAATCTATCATCTGACTATTTTGCACATTAATGATGTACATCTGGCAATAATAAACACTGAGGTATGAGACTAAAGAAACACTGACAGTGATGGTTAAAGTTATGTACCAGTTTGGCTGAGTCATGATTCTCAGTGGTTTGGCAATTATGTAATAATATAGTCATCCTCCATTTTGTGATCTGATATGCTCATCCTCCGTTTTCACATAACACCAGTTTTCACATAACAACCTGGTCTTTGGAACCTAACCATGTCAATAAGTGAGAAGTGGGTGTATTTTATATGGACAGTAAATTACCTCTAAAGTACTGAATATGCATACCAAAGGGGAAAAAAAAACCTGCTGCCTGACTCATGGTGACCCCACGTGTTTTAGAGTAGAACTGCTTCATGGGGTTTTCAGTAGCTGTAATCTTATAGAAACAGATCTCTAGGGCTTTCTTCCATGTGCTGTTGGATGAGTCCAACCTGGCCAATCTTTCTGTTAGTAGCTGCGAGAAAACCTGCTGTGCCACCCAGGAAGGACCTTGGGTATGCATATACAACGGTTCTCAAATAACTGGAGAACAAAAGACAAAAGTCCTTTGAAAATTCATCTTCTTGAGCTTGAAAAGCTCTAGAATTGTGAGTAATCTCCCAATTTTAAATAATCTGGATGCTATCACTATGGCACACACACTACAACAAAAAACCCCTCTTGATATTCTCATTTTGAGGAAACTGAGGAAGCAGATCTCCTTCCCTTGAGAAGCAACAACTGATCTGTGAGTGCATATGTTTTTGCAAAAATGAATCTGTTGTTGGGATTTCTAAAAACTAGTTCAATATTTTGTTTTCACTTCTATGTTAAATACCAGTCTAGATAGAATTTTTAGTGCCATGAGAAATCTACAAATATAACAAACTGAGTTTTGAATCTGTAAGAAGTAATTCTTTAACTTCATCTTTGACTTATTTAGAGGCAAATGATTTTTTAAAAATAAAAAATTGAATAGGGGCACCTGATCTAATGCAAAATTTATAAAGTGTAATGCAAATTATCATCAAAAAATTCCCCATTCTGCATGTGTGTGTGTGTATATATATACATACACATATTATATAAATATTTATTAAGTATGTCTGGAGTATATTTGTTTGAAGCATCCAGCAACCCTATCACCTAGCTTCTCTCAAGGCCACCACACCCCTGTTCTAATCACTGAGTGCCATTCAATTGCCTAAGTGTGTCTATTGTCTGCTAGGGTCATGCCAAGGAGAGTAGACTCGATTCTTTAAGCAATGAGGATCCATTGAAGGTTTCAAAGAAGAGGAATAATATTCCTATATTCAAACATTTGTTGTGCACCACCTATACATTAGGCATTGTGCTAGGCAATAAAGATACAACCACAAATAAATCATACCCGGTGACCTTATAGTGACCAATGTGACTATCGTATGGAAAATAGAGAGTAGGGACGAGAATCTGAGGCAAAAAAGGCAGTAGCAGCATTTATAATAGTCTAAGAAGAATATGTTGTTGTTGTTGTTGTTGTTCTTGTTATGTGCCGTACAGTTGGACCCGACTCATGGCGACCCCTCCTTGGGTTTCCGAGGCAGTATCACTACGGAAGTAGATTTTCCCATCTTCCTTCCGAGGAGTGACTGGTGGGTTTGAACCGCCAGCCTTCTGGTTGGCAGTCAAATGCCTTAGGCACTGAAGCTAAAGAAGCCCGAGACGCATGTTGGAGATAGAATTGGCTAGACTCTGACACCTGTTTTACTGGCAAGTTTCCTTTTCTTCACAAATCTTATTTAATTCTGACCAGGATTTTCCCTATGAACACTTACAAAGCTTCAGAGCTCTGCAAGCGATCCAAATTCAGAGACTGCTTTATTTGCCTATAAATAAGTAAAATAAATATTGCCAGTGAGTTTACCAGGAACTTGAGCACCTGGGTGTTATGACAATAAAGAAGAGGAAACACTTCCAGAAAAGATATTAAAAACAAAAGTTTCTTTTATAAAGGTTATGAGGATAAATTGAAAGTACTTAAATTTTCATTAAATACACAACATTCATCGCTCTCAATAAAGTGCCACAATGCTTTACAGTACTTCAATAGAAAAATAAAAAGCTAAAGTTTTGGCACATTCTCAAATCTAGTAGGCATGAGGTTTGGCTGTAAAGCTGCCTGCCTTTCTTCTAGAATCTCCTCAGAATAAGATGCTGACTACCTTAGAACCATGTTTTAAAACAAATAGTCCAAGTCAAGAAGAAGAAGAATTGAAGTGTTATTGAGTTTGCCTTTCAGAAACAAATGAATAAAACAGAATTACAGTAGAGACACCAAGGATCCCCAGACTATCACCTGATAAATTTAGCCACAGAAAGAGGAAATCTAGCTGTGATGCAAAAATCTATCCATCAAAGACAATCATCTTCTTCCAAGTGTATCTTCCAAGTAAAGAGATATTTCGCTCTTTAAAAAAGGTTGATCACGATCAGCCTGACAGCTAGTTTATAAAGGCCCTAAGGCAAACTCAAATCAAAGTGAGGGCAGTAGTTACTACCTACAGATTTATAAATCCACCAAATAATCCTGATTTCCAGATTTTTGTAGATAAACAGCTAGGAATAAATGGTAAGTGACTGAGAAAAGTGAGCTCTCCATTGCCTGTTTGGAGGCATTGTTATTCCCATTGGTTAACTTACCTACTTAGCACAGATAAGTTAACCACCCAAAGCACAGAGGGAAAAAAAATAAACCTTCAAACCAGTTCATTCTGGCTTGACCGCCTGCTGAGAATTTGCATTTCCATTCCAGATATACTGAATCTGAATCTATATTTTTACCTGGGGATCTTATTAAAAACGTAGATTCTGATTCAGTATAACCAGCGTAGAAATACAAGTCCTCAGCAAGGGGTTGAACCAGAATGAATCAGTTCAAAGCCCTGCAAAAAACAACAAACATACTATTGGTCAGGACAGGGCTTGTCTCGGTTCAATCTTATCTGTGCTCTCAGCTGAGTTGACTCAAAGTCTATGAAGTGATTCAAAGGGCTGGTAGCTATAGTAGTGGGGATAAGAGAATCAATTTCAAGATGGCTCCTTCACTCCCATGTCTAGAACTTGGGCTGAGATGACTGAAGGACAGGTTCACCTGGGCCTGTTAACCAGAGTGCCTCCATGTGACCTCTCCAGCATGGCTGTCTCAGGGTAATCAGACTTTTTCCATGATGGCTCAGGCTCCAAAGGTGAACGTTCTAGTAAACAAGAGAGAAGTTGTATGGTCTTTTGTGACCCAGGCTCAGGGTCACACAGCATCACTTAAACTGTATTATACTGGCTGAACAAGTCACAAGCCCACCAAGATTCAAGTAGGGAAGATAGAGACCCCACCTCTTGATGGGAAGAGTGTTTTAAAAAAAAAATTGTGGTCATGTCTTTCAAAAGTCACAGTTACTCTCTACATCAGATGCCATCATCAACAAATAGCTAGATTGTGTTATTTAGGAGTGCAGGGAAAATAGGGAAGCAGGGAAGGCCTTTTTATATTTAAGTTGTATGAGGTGAAATCAGAAGATGGCCTTGTAATATTAATCTTCTCACATCCAGCAATAGTCAAGCTCTAATTTCCATGTGGCTTTTTCACTTGGGAAGGAATTTTTGCGTGTATTTTTTAAGACCACCTAAGGGATATATGGCCTCTTTGATTAATGGTGCTTCAAATGTGGATCCACATCACAACACTGTCAGCACCATGGTGTTACTATGATCCCTTCCAAGCCAGCCCTTACACATTAGAGAAGAAATAAAGAACCAGTGTGTCAGCACAGCTGAACAGTTGTCACTATAGGAACGTATAGGGGAGAAATTTTACCTTTGCTGATGAATACTGTTCTGGTTACCTAGTACCACTCTGACAAGAATATACCACAAATGGGATGGCCTTAACAAAAAA
>NW_006921730.1:2679561-2681335 GCF_000298275.1 Orycteropus afer afer
TATTATAAGTCCCCAGGTCGGCAGAGCATGGCAGGCTGCTGAACAACGACATGGCTACATGCAGAGTTCAAGGTGCCATAAGCTAGCTACTATCCCCAAGGCTCCTCTTATATACAGGAAGCAGACCATATCCCAAAGGCAGCTACTCAGCTGCTTGTGGTAGATCCCACCATGAAGTTGATTGCCAGTCTCATAACGGGGAATAAGTATCACCAGCTCCTTGCCACTCAACCAGGCCCAGCCAAGTTGACATACAAACTGAATGACCACAAATACCTATCCTGATGCTTCTGGGTACAAGGGAGAGGTAGAGAGTCAGAGATTCCTGTTACCATTTACTCCCAAATCCATCTTCCAGCTGCTCAATGTCACTTCTGGTGGGTCGGGGAACAGCAGAGAAGGGAGAAAGAGATGAGCGGTGTGCAGGGCTAGACATGGATCAGCATAAGGCCAGAAATATACACACATTTGTGGATACCTTAAGAACATGTTAGCATTAATGGACACTAGTCCATGGTCAAAAACATGGAGAAAGCCTTAAGAACTACTTGGAAGAAAGAAAATATGAAGATACATGGTTTGGAGAACAAATCAAGACAGCCAGCAATAGCATTCCAAGCCATGTCAGAAAACATTTTCAAAAAGGATAAAGGACAGAAACTAAAATTTAGACATGAGACAGAGAGGATTAGCCTAAAGATTGATCTCAAAAATTTCCAACCACATCCCTATCAAGGCAAGCACCCATCTAGGTGATTAGGGTAAGAAAGAATTAAGTACTTTCTCCTGGCAATTCTTCTCAGACCTCAATGTACTCTGAAACACTCTCCCCCAAAGTGATACCACAAACCCAGGATATTATGAACACAAAACCTTCTCTAAGTTCTCCTTTATAGGAATTATTTCACTTTCCTTGGGCAAACAAATTTAACTCTTCCATGTTGGGGATGCCATCAAGTTGTTACTGTTAGGTGTCATCGAGTAGATTTTGATTCATAACAATCTCATAGCAATCCTATATAATATAGTTGAGCTGCCACATAGGGTTTTCTAGGATGTAATCTACAGGAACAGATCACCAGATATTTCTCCCATAAAGACAATGAGTAGGTTTAAAACCACCAATCTTCCTTTTAGTAGCTGAGTGTCCTGTACAACCAGGGCTCCTTTCCAAGGATACTATTAATAGTAAATGGAGGTTAACCAGTCTCTTTTCCCAAAACTTCAGTCTTTGCTAAATAGGTTTATGAACAAAGTAGGGTCACAGCAGGGATGGGCATTAAACATGGCTCAAAAAACATGGACTTACACTCAGAAAATGAATGATCAGGCAGCTTCCACCGTTTGGTGCCCAATACACCCACAGCAAGTCAGTACACAAGCGAGCTATATATTGGCAGCTTGGAGTCCCTTCATCAGCTATAGAGGAAGCAATTTGTTCTCATTGGAATAGACTCTCTTAAAATAGCCTTACCTTTTCTACCCATATTGTTTCTGCACCCATCTTCTTCTGTGGATTAATTGAGTACCTTATTCACTATCTTGTAATTTAACAAAATAGTACTTATAACAAAGGAACATATTCTATGAGGAAATAAGTGAGGCAATTGATCAAACTCACAGGTAAAATCAGGGTGCCCTGATTTTACCATGTACTCCATCACTCCAAAGCATCTAGCTTGGTAGAACAGTAGAATGGCCTATTAAATATTCAGTTTTGGTGTCAACAGGATAACAACACCTTGCAGGTTTGGGAGATTGGCATTAGAAGTTG
>NW_006921730.1:2681695-2685463 GCF_000298275.1 Orycteropus afer afer
TTACCCAGTCTCCTCCCCTCCCTACCCTGCAACCCTCCCCCTGTGCCCCTCATAATTATGCACTCCTGTTTGTCCAATGGTGGTGAGATTTTGCGGGTTCTTCTCATCCTTACCTGCAATGACTCATTTCTAAAATTTTTGCTTCCTCTCTCTGCAACTATGTGTTCTGTTGGTTTAGAGATCCTAGTCCTCAAAAGAATACTGTTTTCACCAATGTACACAGAAAAAATTACAACGAACTTGAATCTAACACTGCCACTTTGGGTTCTTCATGTAAAGAATGATATACTATCTGAGGTGGTTGATTTTGATAGCCCTGGGGAGACAGAGTTGCTGCCACATAATAAGAACTAGTAGGAGTATGTCAAACCCAGTGACTTTTCTGGGACATTTCTTAATACTTCCATGTGCAGTAGTAAAAAAACTACTAGAGTTTTGCAACTACTTGATAAAAGTATGACCACTAATGGTCCAAATTCTTCAGGAATGAAGGTTTGGCCCATCCTATCAGATTAAGTGTGCCCATTCCAAACAAGGTGATCCAATCAAACTTGAAAATTATAAAATATCTTAATACCATTATTGTTGTTGTTGTTGTTGCTGCTGTTATGTGCCGTCAAGTTGGACCCGACTCATAGCAACCCCTCCTTGGGTTTCCGAGTTAGTATCACTACAGAAGTGGATTGCCCAAGCTTCCTTCCGAGGAGTGGCTGGTAGGTTTGAGCTGCCAGCCTTCTGGTTAGCAATCAAGTGCCTTAGGCACTATGCTACCAGAGCTCCTAATACCACATGCAAGCTAAGTTTTGCTGAAGATAATTTAAAAATGGTTGCAGCAGTACATTGACAGGAAATTGCTAGAAATTCAAGCTGGATTCATAAGAAGACATGGAACAAGGAACCTCATTGCTAATATCAGAAGGAACTTGGCTGAAAGTAAAGAAGTCCAGAAAGATGTTTACCTGTATTTTACTGACTGTGCAAAGGCATTCAACCATGTGGATCATAACAAATTCTGTATAACAATGACAAAAATAGGAATTCCAAAACACTTCATTGTGCTCCTGAGGAACCTGTACATAAACCAAGAGGCAGTTGTTCATGCAGAACAAGGGGATACTGCATGGTTTAAAATCAGGAAAGGTGTGTGTCAGGGTTGTATCCTTTCACCATACTTATTCAATCTGTATGTTGAGCAAATAATCCAAGAAGCTGAACTGTATGAAGAAGAACATAGAGGAAGATTCATTAACAACCTGAGATATGCAGATGACACAACATTGCCTGCTAAAAGTGAAGAAGATTTGCAGCACTTACTGATGAAGATCAAAGACTACAATCTTCAGTATGGATTGTACCTTACCATAAAGAAAACAAAAATCCTCAAAACTGAATCAGTAAGCAACATCATGATAAATGGAGAAAAGATTGAAGTAGTCAAGGATTTCATTTTACTTGGATCCACAATTGATGCCTATGTAAGCAGCAGTCAAGTCGTCAAACAATGTACTCAACTGGTCCCAGGACCAGAGGAAGGCGGGTGTTTGTATGCGTGGGTGCATGCAAGGAGCCGCCCCTCAGGCAGGTCACAGTGAACCAGCCACAGGACCAGGAGAAGGCAGATGTTTGCATGTAGGGAGCTTCCCCACAGGCAGGCTGCACTAAACCAGCCCCAGGATCAGGGGAAGGTGGGTGTTTGTATGCGTGGAGCCACCGTGTGGCTCCTAAATTTAGAGACCATCTAAAGAATAGATTTGATGCATTGAACACCAATGACCGAAAACAAGAGGAATTATGGGATGACATCAAGAACTTCATCCATGAAGAAAGCGAAAGGTCATTAAAAAGACAGGAAAGGAAGAAAAGACCAAAATGTATGTCAGAAGAGACTCTGAAACTTGCTCTTGAATGGATAGTAGCTAAAGCAAATGGAAGAATCAACAGGATAAAAGAGCTGAACAGAAGATTTCAAAGAGCAGCTCGAGAAGATAAAGTCAATTATTATAATGAATGTGCAAAGACTTGGAGTTACAAAACCAAATGCTCAGCATTTTTCAACCTGAAAGAACTGAGAAAAAAATTTAAACCTCAAGTTGCAATATTGAAGGATTCCATGGGCAATATGTTGAATGATGCAGGAAATATCAAAAGAAGATGGAAGGAATACCGAGTCACCACTATACCAAAAAGAATTGGTAGATGATCATTTCAGGAGATGGTATATGCTCAAAAACTAATGATACTGAAGTAAGAAGTCAAAGCTGCACTGAAGGAATTGGCAAAAAAACAAGGTTCCGAGAATTAACCATACACCCATTGAGATATTTCAACAAATAGATGCCATACTGGAGGCACTCACTAGGCTTTGTCAAGAGATTTGGAAGACAGCTACCTGGCTAACTGACTGAAGAGATCCATATTTGTATCCATTCCAAAGAAAGGTGATCCCATAGAATGTGGAAATTACTGAATATCATTGATATCACACACAAGTAAAATCTTACTGAAGATAGTTCAAAAATGGTTGCAGTAGTATATTGACAGAGAACTTCCAGAAAAGCTAGCTGGATTCAGAAGGGGGCATGGAGTGAGAGGTATCATAGCTGATGTCAGATGGATCTTGGGTCAAAGCAAAGAATACCAGAAAGATGTTTATTTGCGTTTTATTGACTATGCAAAGGCATTTGATTGTATGGATCTTAACAAATAACATTGGGAAGAATGGGAATCCCAAAACACTTAGTTGTACTCATGAAGAACCTGTACATAGACCAGGGGGCTGTCATTGAACACAACAAAGGGACACTGCATGGTTTAAAATCAAGAAGGGGTGCATCAGGGTTGTATTCTTTCACCATACTTATTCAATCTGTATGCTGAGCAAATGCCCAAGAAGCTGGACTATATGAAGAAGAACATGGCATCAGGATTGAAGGAAGGCTCATTAACATACTGAAATACACAGACGACACAGTTTTGCTTGCTGAAAGTGAGGATGACAAGGAGCACTTACTGATAAAGATTAAGGACTGCAGTCTATAGTATAGATTACACCTCAATATAAAGAAAATAAATGTCCTCTCAACTGGACCAATAAGCAGCATCACAATAGATGGAGAAAAGATTGAAGCTGTCAGAGACTTCATATTACTTGGTTCTACAATCAGCATCAATGGAAGCAGCAGTCAAAACATCTAAAGACGTGTTGCATTGGGCAAATCTGTTGCAAAAGACCTCTTTCAAGTGCTGAAGATCAAAGATATCTCCTTGAAGACTAAGATGTACCTAATGCAAGCCATGGTATTTTCAATCTCCTCATATGCATGTGAGAGTGGATAATGAAAAAGGAAGACCAAGGAAGAGTTGATACTTTTGAGTTGTGGTGTTGGTGAAGAATGCTGAAAGCACCCTGAACTGCTAAAAGAACTAACAAATCTGCCCTGGAAGAAGTGCAGCCAGAATGTTGCTTGGAAGTGAGAATGGCCAGACTTCGTCTCACCTACTTTGGACATGTTGGCAGAAGGGACCATACTCTGAGGAAGAATTTCATGCTTGGTAAAGTGGTGGGTTAACGAAAGAGGGGAAGGCCCTCAACAAGATGGATTGACATGGTGGCTGCAGCAATGGGGTCAGGTATAGTAGGGATCGTAAGGCTGGCACAGGACCAGGCAGTGTTTTGTTCTGTTGTACATAAGTTCACTATGAGTTGGAGACAACTCGACGGCACATAACAACAGCAACAACATTGCACTGGGCAAATGTGTTGCAAAA
>NW_006921730.1:2699460-2738979 GCF_000298275.1 Orycteropus afer afer
TTTATCTTGTCATTTCTTCCATTTGCTTTAGCTACTCTCCACTCAAGGGCAAGTTTCAGAGTCTCTTCTGTCATCCATTTTGGTCTTCTCTTCTTTTCTCATCTTTTTAGTGATCTCTTGATTTCTTCATGGATAATGTTCTTGATATCCTCCCACCATTCTTCTGGTTTTCAGTCTTTGGTGTTCAATGCCTCAAATCTATTCTTTAGATGATCTCTAAATTTTATGATTCAGTATATCTGGGGTGGAAATGCAAATTCCCCATAGTGCTGCAGTTAAGGCATCCAGCCAATAACCAAAGTATCTAGTGGGTTTGAACCACCAACCTTCTGGTTAGCATTCAAATACCTTATATACTACACTACCAGAGCTCCTTTACTTACAAGTAAGAGGCCGGGATTTTAGCCTGGGAGATGTGAGACAGAGGCAACTTTGTCTCCAAAATTACATCCATTGCCTTACCTATAGCACATATTGGGTCATACTGGGTTTTCCTCCTTTGAGATACCAGCCTTAATTGGACCAGTCTCATTTCACAGTAAGGATGATGATCATTTTGCAATGAATCATGACGGAACATCTGTATTAATTATAAAGTCATGGTTCTTTAATTATATTACAAGATTCTTTCTCTGCACTGGACACTGTGTAAGCTAACATGCGTAAACTTGATGCTCTAACTTTGAGGAAAGGGTATGTGTGTTCATTCTGAACTTCCTCAGACACAGATGCTCCTTAATTCATAGACTAATTATTTGCAGGAAGAGCCTAAGATCCTCCTCTTTATTTCTCCACTCCACTACTTCCCAGAACTTTGTGTAAGGAGGAAAAATAATACAAATTCATTGTCGAATAAGTTCCTCAAGTTACCTGAAAATGACACAGTAGGAATAGAGACAAGTCTAACTGGCCAAAAGAAACATCTTTTAATTATTAAGAAATTTAAACAGCCATAAGTGGTAAAATCAGAATAAAAATTATTCTTTTTATTTTGGTCAGATGTATATTTTTATATAATTTCTTGAAGAGACATACAGTTATTTTCCAAGGTGGCTCAAGGACACCTAGAGGCACCTCAGAAGAAAAACCTGGAGATATACTTCCTAAAATTTAGCCTTTGAAAACCATATGGAGCATACTTCTACTCTGATACATTGGGGGTCTCCATGACTTGGAATTGGAATCAGGGCTTTGAACCGGGTCATTCTGGTTCAACTTCCTGCTGAGAATTTGCACCCCACATACACTGAGTCAGACTACATTTTAACAAAATCCTTGTTGTTGTTGTTATATGCCATCAAGGTGGATCCAACTCATAGCGACCCCTGCTTGTGTTTCTGAGGCGATATAACTACGGAAGTAGATTGCCCAACCTTTCTTCTGGAGAGTGGCTGGTGGGTTTGAACCTCCAGCCTTTGGTTAGCAGTCAAGTGCCTTAGCCACTATGCTACCAAGAGCTCCCAACAAAAATCCTTAGGTGATTCTTATATATACATATGTATGTTTATAGATCCTGGGGATCTGTGAGAATTACCTGGGAATCTTGTTAAAATGCACATTCTGATTCAGTATCAGAATGTGGTAGAAATATAAGTTCTTAACAAGGGGTCAAACCCAAATGAACAGGTTCAAAGCCCTTGTCCAAATTGACCACATAGCAAAGGGGGTTTGTTTTGTTTTTTAATAGATAAAAACAGCAGTCCCCTCTCAGAGATAACACCTTTCCTCTGAAACTATAAAGGATTCTTTTGGAATTTGTCTTTCAATTTTAGGAATTATCTATTGATTTTCCACCAGGAAAGATGAGGATTTCTCTCTTTAACTTCTCCCTACCCCTGTCATATATACACACTTTTCCCATAACCCTCCTCCCTTCCCCATTTTGTCAATATGGTTGTATTGAAATGTTGGTTAGATCAACATTGATTGTTTACATTATTGTGACTTGTAAATGCCATTCACAATTAAGACATGTAGTCAACTATGATTACTTTTCCTTTCCTGATGTGGTTGGTTAGGGTGGGAGAGAGACAGTTAATAAGTGCTTTCTCTCTCTCTCTCTCTCATTTAACTCATTTACTTGGTTTTCTATTTACTTATCACAATTCAATCTCTGCCAATTCAAACTCTCTGCCTGGTCTCCAAATCTCCCATCAATATTTGTAAAACACAGTGTCAGGTAGTCTATTAATTTGATCTTCTTGAGAAAAATCTTCTCTGAAGCCTGATTTGCTCAGTCCTGGGCATTGCCCTCTCTGCCTAATCCTCAGCTGTCAATCTCCTTTTACCTTCATTATGAAGATCCCTTTCTGTTCTCTTGTATTAAATACCCTCTTTCCCATTTCCCATGTCTTTCTCTTTCTTAGTTTACTTCTTCATTTTGAAGGATCACATCCATCAGTAGATCTCTGAGAAAGACTTCATGGAAGATAAAATATTTCAGACTTTGAATATCAGAATTTTTTTCATTATATCCTCACATTTGCTTATGAATTTTGCTGAGTATAGAATTCTGATAGGAATTTTTCCTCCAAAGTTTGCAGTCATTGTTCCATTGTATATTAGCCTCTGCTGTTACTATTGGAAAACATGTAGTTGTTCTGATTCTTGATCTTTCATGTGTGACTTGCTTTGGATTTGTTTTCTGTTCTTCCTGGAAGTTTGTAGAATTCCTTTTTTTCTCACTATTACAAAATTACAAAATGATGTGCCTTTCTGGGAATCTATTTGTGCCCACTGTGCTGGACAATCTATGGACCCTTTCAACCTGGAAACTCTAACCTTTTATTCCAGCAAATTTTCTTGAATTATGGCTTCCTATCTTCTATTTTCCCTCTTCTCCTTTGCTCCCTCTGGAGCTTCTGTTATAAAGGTATTGCACCTTCTAGCCTGGTCCCCTCATGTTATTGTATTTCCATTTCCGTTTTTCATCCCTCTCCCTTTTGCTCATCTTTCTTGGAAATTTCCTCAGTTTTATTTTCCATCTGTTCTATTGAGCTTTGCATTTCTGTTAGCAGATTTTTACCTTTTAAGAGTTCCCAACTGTTCATTTTTAAAGCATCCTGTTCTGCTTCATAAAGGCAATATCTTCTTACATCTCTTTGGGAATATAAATGATGATTTTATTTTTTAAGTAATATTTCCCCTGAAATTTTTTCTATTCTTCCAGGTTACTTTTTTTCCTGCTTGCTTTGGTCTCTATTTTTCAGAGTAAAGTTTTTCCTCAGCTGTCTAATGACCTTGGTTGCCTGGTCATATTTAAAAGTGAGGCCCTGAAGAATTATTGGAAGTTCTGAACCTGTGGCTGGGGCTTAAGTGCATTGGGCTTCCCTGTACATGATGGATCTAACTGGGCCATTTCTTTGCAGAAACTCCTCCCACAATGTCAGTACCATTGCTTCTTTCTTCTTGAGGGTCTTCCAGTCTCCTGTCTACAAGATACAGGGTACCTGTCAAAATTTGGGGAGTTGATTGTAGAAGTCGGAGGGTCTCAGTGTTTAGATCCTAAAATATTTGCTTTACCCCTGTTTTTGGAATCATATTCCCAATCTCAACTGTATCTGACAAATCCTAGGCCAGAAACTCTTTGTTTACACTCTGTTCTGGTTACCTAGTGCCACTCTGACAAGAATACATCACCAATGGGATAGCTTGAACAAACAGGAGTTTATTCTCTTACAGTTTGAAGGCTTTAAGTCCAATTTCAAAGTGCCAGGTTCTAGGGGCTGGGTGAAAGCCCCTCGACCTTGGCCCTCAGCTCTGCCTCCTGCTCCTGGCCCACTGAAGCTAGAGGCTTTTCTTCACTCAGACAACTGCTGGCTGCTGAGGCTGCCAAGCCCAAGGTTGACAAGTAAAAAGGCATAGTATCAATGTTACCAAACCACATGGCAGGCCATTAAGTCCCTTGAAGGTCCCAAGGTCAGCAGAGTATGGCAGGCTGCTGAACAATGACATGGCTACATGCAGGGCTCAAGTGTGCCATAAGCTAGAGACCATTCCCAAAGCTGTTTCTTACATACAGGAAGCAGACCACATACCCAAAGCACCTACTCAGCTTCTCCAATAGATTCCACCATGGAGTTAATTACCGATCTCACCATGGGGAAAAACTACATTCACCTGCCCAGCCATTCAACTAGGCCCAGCCAAGTTGACACATAAACTTAACCACAATTACTCAGTTTTCTGCCAAGGTGGATTGAGATGGAAAACAATTTTGAGCCTGTTTTGAGGGAGTAGATCTGCTTTTTAAACAGATTTAAACCAGTACTGTCTTTTTAGCACTACCTTTCCTCTTCCAGAGGTACTCATGAGTCTATTCCTCAGTTTTTACAGATTCTTTGGTACATAATCTCTCTCCTTATTCACAGAAATTCTGTGAGGTAGTAGAACTGGCTTTTTTTTTTTTTTTTTTCCCTGTCAGCATATTGGCTCTGTGAGGTTAAAGATTTAAATGTGTTTTCTTCATTGTTTTATACCAAGTATGTAAGATAGTAGGCACTCAATAAATTTTTATTGGATGAGTAAATGAATGAATTTTACTTTTCCAGAGAAATGTAATGCCTTACCCAGAATCACACTTTTAATAGCTGCCAAAGCTGGTGCTTGAACTTAAGAAACTACTTAGAGAATTCAGTACTAAATGAATCTAGTGATTTGACTTTCTACTTTGGTTTGTTTTTTGTTTTTTTTTTTTCTTTTGTAAAGTGTGATTTATGGACTAACAGTATTAGCACCACCTGAGAATTTGTTAGAAAGACAAACTCAGGCCCCACCCTGGACCTACTGAATCAGAATCATTTTAATTAGATCCCTGGGTAACTTATACACACATTAAAGTTTGAGAAGCATTGCCATAATTCTTTGTGAATCATAAAATGCTGTCACACACAGGCTATTATTATGATTAGTCATACTCCAGGAAATTGCCACCAGCTTGCTTTGCAGATACATTCCTATTCCAGCAAATAAGAGATACAAGGGTGAGAAAGCACATGTCAACTCCCATCCTAAAAGCTATTCTATTTCCATAATATATTGGTTTGAAGTGTTTTCTATTTTTTTCTTTTTAAGTCAATCTCAATTCTTTAAGTCACTAGACCCCAACATCAAAAGTCTGTCTGATAAAAAGTATTATTGGTAAAGTTTATTGCTCAGTTTCTCATTGGGTCTACACCATTTCCTGATACCTCAACAGGAAGACTACTTTTATACAACAGTAAGATCTTAAACAATACAGACTTTAGATTTACAGAGTTTTATTGGCATGTTGGTGTGTCCCAGATATATTTCGTGTCTTTCATCTCCTGGCTTGGAGAGTTAGCATAAGCTTCTCCTGTAGGCTGTTTGGTGGATCTCTACTCAGTCTTGTTTCAAGAGTACTTTTGAGGAAGTAAGAGCCCAGGAAAACAGCTGGTTGTGTTTGGTAGGAGAGGTTGTTGTACTGGGAGGAGTAGACTTTTAACAATTGTTTTATTGGAGGGGGAAAAAAAAAAAAAAAAGCTTTGTCAAATTGTTCCTATAGTTGTGGTTAGTTGCTCTGACTCATGGTAACTTTATGAATAACAACAACATTGCCCAGTCCTGTGCTATTTTCTTGCTTTTTTGTCATACAAATCACCTAGAAATTTCATTTAAAGGCCCAATAATTCTGCATTTATAACAAGTTCCCAGGTGATACTGATGCTGCTGGTTGCCAGATCAAACAAACTTTGAGTATAGAGGACTTACACGAACTCAAGATGAACAAAACTAATTTAAAACCACTAGGCTCCTTCTCTACACACAACAGGATCTTCTGGTAAAAAGTGACATCCAACAAGCCAATATAAATCAGGGTTTCAAACCAGGTCATTCCAGTTTGACCCCCTGCTGATGTGCATTTCCATCCCAGATATACTGAATCAGAATGTACACTTTAACATAATATACACTTAAGAATCACCTGGAATCACCTCGTTTAAATGTAGATTCTGATTCAGTATATTGGGGTGAAAATGCAAATTCTCAGAAGGGGTAAAAATGATCCAGTTAGAAACCCTGATGTAAATTTACTTATTAATACTTTAAGAATTTAGAAATTAAAAGATCCATATTAAATCTACAAATATGTATTTAGATATAACTATATAAAAACTGGGAGTGTATTAATATGTTACATTTTTACTTTCTTTTTGCCTTATTTCTACTTTCTAGGTTTTGTAAAATAAATATGATTTAATTTTATAGTATGAAAACAATAAATATTAGTTTTTAAAGTTTGTATTAGTACAAATTAGCCTGATCTCTTGCTAAACACGTTGAATGCTGGGTAAAAAGTTCTTGATTTTTCCATAAATATCACCAACATACATTCAGGTACTCTTTGCTGCTTTTCTCCATCTTCCCACCAATAACTGGCTCACAGGGGCATGGGGCAGCTCTGAGGCTGGAAGAGGTCAAAGTAGAATGGACTCCAAATGCATCTAACATTACATTTTCTAAGATGAAGAATTGCTTTTTGATTTTTGGTTTTGCAATCTCAAGGTGAAAATGTATGTGACCTCATTGATAGTAAGTAATGGTACTCTCTAAGAGCCTTCTACGATGAAAATGTTGTTAGGAAAATCTGGAATTCCTAAAAGCACATTATGAATGCTTTCTTTGCCATATTACCTAATGTTGTTGTTGTTGTTTGCCGTCGAGTCGACCCCGACTCATAGCGACCCCTCCTTGGGTTTCCGAGGCAGTATCACTACAGAAGTAGGATTGCCCAACCTTCCTTCTGTGGAGTGGCTGGTGGGTTTGAACCGCCAGCCTTCTGGTGAGCAGTCAAGTGCCTTAGACACTATGCTACCAGAGCTCCCATATTACCTAATAAGCTAATAATTATTTGAAGCAATTCAAAGACTGTTATTTTTAAATCTCCTGGGAGAGGAAAAATAGTAAATAAAGGTAGGTGTTCATGATTCTATTCTGCAGGTAGGCTATTTAAAAAAAAAAAAAAAAGCCAAGCGTGGCCTAATCTAAGCCAGTTCTTACTGCCTCTAAAATACTTAACATTTCTTGATTTGATTTCTTGAGTATTTATTATGTGTCAGGGATTATATTAAACTCTTTAGATGGATTATTTCATCCAACACTCATAATAACATATTTTTTCTGTTTATTGGATGAGAAGGAGTTTCTGAGGGGTGCAATTAACGGGCTTAGCTACTCACCAAAAGGTTGGAGGTTCAAGTCTACCCAGAACACATCAGATGAAAGCCCTGGTAATCTCCTTCCAAAAAATCAGCCATTGAAAACCCTATGAAACACAGTTCTATTCTGACACTTGTGGGGTCAGCATGAGTTGGAATCAATTCTATAGCAACTAGTTATAGATGAAGAAACAACAGAAGTAATGAAATTGCTGAAAGTACACAGTAAGTGGCGGACAAAGTAGGATGCAACTGATTCCAGACAGTGTGTATCTTAGGAACACGTTACACAATTTAGTGAGCTTTTCAAAAATATTAAATCATCTCAGGATTTTTTCTGACTTCCTAGGTGCCTGATTAATCTGCTACTTATTCTTTAGCTATTTTCTTTATGCTTGTTTACTGTTTTGGTTACCTAGTGCCACTCTGACAGGAATATATCACCATGGGATGGCTTGAACAAACAGAAATTTATTCTCTTACAGTTTGGAGGCTAGAAGTCTGAGTTCAAAGTTCCAGGCTCTAGAGGCTGTGTGAAAGCCCCTCGACCTTGGGCTTCAGCTCTGCCTCTTGCTCCCGGCCCACTGAAGCTAGATGCATCTCTTCATTCAGGAAGCTACTGGCTGCTGAGGCTCACAAGCCCCAGGCCGACAAATAAAATGGCATAGTCCCGATGTTACCAAACCACACAGCAGGCCATTATTTCAAGCCCATTATAAGTCCCATGGTCGGCAGAGCGTGGCAGGCTGCTAAAAAACAACATGGCTACATGCAGGGTTCAAGCGTGCCATAAGCTAGAGACCATTCCCAAAGCTGTTTCTTATATATGGGAGGCAGACCACATACCCAAAGCAACTACTCAGCTGCTTGTGGTAGATCCCACCATGGAACTGATTGCCAGTCTCATCATGAGGAATAACTACATTCAGCTGCCCAGCCACTCAACCAGACCCAGCCAAGTTGACACACAACTTTACCACCACATTCGCTTACTAGTTTTTGACCACTAATTAACTGTAGCTGGTCCACAAGGGGCTTCAGTGAAAGATGCTCAAATTTTGCTAAATTGACTCTATATGTGAATTCTTGTGATTTTGCTTTTCAATGTAAAACTTGAGCAGATATATTTATAGAAGGATTGGGGCTGCTATTTCTTATCATTTCATCATCACTATTCCAAATGTTATCTGGATTTCAATCTTTTTTATTATTATTATTTTTGTCATTTGCATTCCCCTTAAAGCTGTATGTTTTCCTGGGGCAAGGACCATGTCTATTCATTCAAAAACAACAGCTTCAGATAAGAAACTAAAAGGAAAAAAAAAAAAAACTGTTAGCAAAGGTAGCTTCTGAATTACCAGTAATTTTTTCTTCTGTTGTGTAATTTCCAAATTCTCCACAAAGTGATTATAATTAGGGGAAAAAAATTGATCATTTTAACCTTCCAGTCAATATTATGTGATACACTGATTCCTTCAAAACGTCTCATCAACTCTGAGAGAGGAAATACTAGAGATCTACAAGAAGGGAGCCACTCCAAGAAAGAGAAAGGAAAAAAGTTTTAGCCAGAACATCTCAGCAACCTCATTATTACTCCCCTGAATCAGAATAGCACAGGTTGATAAACCTACAGAGTGTTTTCCAGGTTCACAGACCAAAACTTCATTGCATTCTATATGAAGGGAGCTCTGAAGTAAAATCTTGGCTTATCATCTGGCTCAGTCCAAAGAATCATGCATTGTCCCAGACATTTTTCCCAGGCAATGTGATGGTTTCTGAAATTTTCCTTATGTTTGCTTTTAAGTGCAACTTCTGAAATAAAATGTACTGAAGTTAGTCAAGTCTGGAAAGGCCTCATCCCTTCAATCTCAGGGAAAACAGAAGCTAGAAAAAGTTTTTTAACTGGGATTTATTTCTCTGGTATTTTGCAGATGTTTTGAAATATGTAGAAACCATTGCTCTATCTGCTTCCTGATGCTTTTGTTATTAAGGCACTCTGTGATGTCATCATATATGAGCTGGTGACATCACAGTGCATTGCTTGAGTTGTATTCATCCCCAAGTGCTGCTGAGAGGACAGATGGTTGAAAGAATGACAAAGGCAAGACTGGAGTCTCCTCCTATGCATGAGTCAGAGAGGAAATTGTTACCATTTTCTCTGTTCACTTCATGCATATCATATTCTGGAAGCACCAGAGGAGTTCCCCAATTGTCCTCATCAGAGCTAGCCTGAAACCTGAATTAGAATGGCTTCCCCAAGAGACTGATCCAGGACACAAAACAGAAATTACAGATGACAAACACAGCAGAAACTTTGAGGTGAGCTTCTCCAAAGAATTTAACAAGCTCTACAATGTTGCTAGGAACTCTGGTAGCATAGTCCCTAAGGCACTTGACTACTAACTAGAAGGCTGGTGGTTCAATTCCACCAGCCACTCCTCAGAAGGAAGGTTGAGCAATCTACTTCTGTAGTGATACCATCTCAGAAACCCAAGGAGAAGTCACTATGAGTCGGGTCCAACTCGATGGCACATAACAACAACAATAACAATGCCTCCGGAGGTAAACCTTAATAGAAGCTTTTACTGAATCCCCCTGGGCCACTGGTATTTTGCAGATGTTTTGAAATAAGTAGAAACCATTGCTGTGTCTGCTTCCTGATGCTTTTGTGGCTCACCTCACCCACAACCCTAATGAGATAGCTCAGTGAATCCTTAAAGACAGCCATTAAAAGCCTGATATCGTGTAAGAAGCCCTGGTGGTACAATCATTAAAACACCCAGCTGCTTACCAAAATGTTGACTGTTGAAACCCACCAGCAGCTCTGTAGGAGATAAGACCTGGGGATACGCTCCCATAAAGATTACAGCCCAGCAAACTCTATGGGGCAATTCTACTCTGTCCTATAGAATCACTATGAGTCAGAATTGACTCAACGGCTCACAACAACAACAGTCATGTTTTGTGGACTGACTGGTTGGATTCAAATCCCCCTTTGCCAAGCACCAGCTGTACAATGATAAGTTACTTAACCTCTCTGAACTTTAGCTTCCTTGTATATGATGCAAAGATAATAGTGACATCTAACTCATTAAGATGCTGTAAGAATTTAGTGAAGAAATGTTTATAAAGTTTTATATATACAAAGTACATGGTGCCTAGCATATAGTAGGCCTACAGAAAAAATACTGTCTGGTAGTGTAGTCCCTAAGGCACTTGACTGCTAACCAGAAGGCTGGCAGTTCATACCCATCAGCCACTCCTCGGAAGGAAGATGGGGCAATCTACTTCCATAGTGCTACTGCCTAGGAAACCCAAGCAGGGGTCACTATGAGTCAGGTCCAACTCAATGGCACATAACAACAACAACAGAAAAATAACTGCAATTGTTTGTGTATCTATATGTGTGTGTGTGTGTGTACATCTGTTCTGTATACACACATAACTTTTGTCATACCTTGTACATTTCATGGCAAAGAAAGATGGTATGCATTCTGGTTTTTGTTCCAGACTTACTGAAGGTGATTAATAGCATGTAAAATATTTCACGTGTCAGACCCATACTAGTCTAAATAACAGTATATCATGAGGAGTTCCAGCAAGATGGTATACGACACAGACAAGCCACTAATCCTCTACAAAATAGATGTGAGAAACCAAATGAAATAGACATAGATGATAATCCTGGAGCCCTTTATCAAATACTGACTAGAAGAAGAAATTGAACAAAATGAATAAGGAGACAAACGGAGCATGACCATTTTGAATTTTTGTAACAGTGTTCTGATCAGGGCAGGTATCTGATAATTGGCTCTGTTTGCCCAGGGCTGCACAAGCACCCACACAAATAGCTGATGACCAGAAAAATGTGCTCTTTCCCTTATTCCCCACACCCTCCTACTAACCAGAAGTGTGGTCATCTCCCATCCCCACCCACCTGGTGGCCAATGCCACCCCTCCATGCCACTTATCTTTTATTTTCACACCTCCCTAGTTTTGTTTTTGATTTCATCTTTTTCTTTGCTCTTTTTTCTTCTCTTTTCCTTTGGTGGTGTAGTGCCTAAGGCATTTGACTGCTAACCAGAAGGCTGGCAGTTCAAACCCACCAGCCACTCCTCAGAAAGGATATTGGGCAATCTACTTCTATAGAGATACCACCTTGGAAACCCAAAGGATGGGTCACTATGAGTTGAATCAACCTAATGGCAGTGAGTTTGGTTTTTTGCTTCCTTAACTTTGGGGTTTTTTTTTTCTCTTTTGTGTTTTATTTTGTATTTTGTTTGTTTTTCTTGTTGTGTTTTATTGTTGTTGTTGTTATTATTGTTATTGTCCCAACTGGCAAGAGACAACAACCACATACACACTACCCAGCCACACCTACACCTTCTGCAGCTCCACCCACTGGCCAAGTACTACCACCTGCTCCTGTTCCACTTGATTAATGACATATGATACCCAATAACAGTGCAGTCCACCATTAACTCTTCTACATGAACAGTAATTAGAGAAAACTGTGCACACACTGCCATCATCTATCACAACCACAAGGAGATAAGTGGTGGGCACCTAAGTGCTGCCAAACTAGCAAGGAGAGTAGTATGCCCTCCCTGCATGCCAGATATATCAAAACAAAATTAAGGAAAAAAAGCCTGGGAGAAACATACCAACATACAAACATCAATTAAATACAAACATAAAAACACCACCAACTCATATCGACCCTATGCACAGCAGAACGAAACACTACCCAGTCCTGCACTAGCTCCATGATCCTTGCTATACTTGAGCCCATCATTGCTGCCATTGTGTCAATCCATCTCATTGAGAGCCTTCCCCTCTTTGGTCAACCCTCAACCTTACCAAGCATGACATCTTTCTCCAGTGATTGGTCCCTTCTGACAACATGACCAAAGTAGGTGAGATGAAATCTGGCCATTCTCACTTCCAAGGAGCATTCCAGCTGCACTTCTTCCAGGGCAGATTTGTTAGTTCTTTTAGAAGTCCATGGTACTTTCCACATTCTTGTCCAACACCACAACTCTAAAGCATCAACACTTTTTCAGTCTTCCTTATTCATTGTCCAGCTCTCACATGCATATGAGGCAATTGAAAATACCATGGCTTGTGTCAGGCACACCTTAGTCCTCAAGGAGACATCTTTGCTCCTCAGCACTTGAAAGATGTCCTTTGCAGCCAATTTTCCCAGTGCTATACATCATCTGATGTCCTGACTGCTGCTTCCATTGGCGTCCATTTTAGAACCAATACAGAAGATTAATACTAAGATTTCAGAAATGGATAACACATTGGAAGGGCAAAGAAGTAGAATTGAATCAATGAAAGATAGAATTAGCAAATTTGAAGAAAATTTTCTCAATACCAATCTGCTAGAGGGGCAATCAGAAACTAAGAATGGGGCGGGGGGGAAAATGAAGGAAGCCTAAGAATTATGTGGGATAATATCAAGAGGAATAACTTAAGTGTGGTTGAATTCCAGCACAGGGAGAGAATGAAAAAAGAAAATTATAGAAAGCTTGTTAGAAGAAAACTTGCTTAATATCATGAAAGACAAGAAGTTATGCATTCAGGAAGCTAAACAAACCACCAAGTACCAAAAGAAAATCACCTAGACATGTCATAACCAAACTTTCCCAAATCAAAGACAAAGAAAAATTCCTGAAAGCAGCTTGGGAAAAATGAAAAGTTTCCTACAAAGGAGAACCTATAAGACTAAGTTCTGATTTCTCAGCAGAAACCATGCAAGCAAGAAGGCAGTGGGATGATACATATAACACCCTGAAAAAAAAATGCCAACCAAGAATTATATACATAGCAACACTGTCCCTCAAATACAACAGTGAAATTAGGACATTTCCAGGTAAGCATAAATTAAGGGAGTTTGTAAAAACAAGACCAACTTGAAAACAAGAAATACTAAAGGGAGTTCTTCAGACAGAGACCTAACAATGACAGGCAAATAACTTGAGATTAACACACATGACAACATCATCCAGAAACTAACCCAGATATAGAAGTATCCAACATAAAATAAACCTACAAGACTAAAAATAGAGAACCAGCATTGTCAATTTGTAAATGAGGAGAACCACAAAGCAAAAAGAGGGAATAAATGATGTGACTACAGAACTTCCAAATGGAGAGGAAGTCAAGATGATATCAAAATAGAACAGATTATTTTAAACTTGGGAAGAAAATTTAAAAACACAGAGTGACCTCAAGGAAAATTAATAAACCTTCTCTTTAAAATAAAAAAGAGGAAAACCATGAAGTTCTAGTAAACACTACAACAACAGTAACTAACAAAATGATAAAATCCATAAACAAATGAACTCAGCACAGAAAAATATATGGAACAAAGAAATCAGGAGCATCATCAAAAAAAATTACAGCAATGAATTCACACCTATTAATAATTATACTGAAAGTAAATGGGTTAAATGTACCAGTCAAGAGATAGAGAGTAGCAGAATGGATAAAAAAAAAAAACATTTCCCAGCAATATGCTGTCTACAAGAGACACATCTTCAACACAAAAAGAAAAATAAGTTAAAAATCAAAGTATAGAAAAACATATTTCAAGAAAATGGTTTGAAATAAAAAAAAGGAACAGGAGTGGCAATATTAATATTTCTGATAAAATAAACTTTAAGACAAAACCATGATAAGAGACAAGGAAGGACATTATAAAATGATAAAATTTCAGTTGAACAAGAGGACATAACCATAATAAATATCTATACCAACCAAAAACCAAACTCACTGCCATCGAGTCAGATCCAACTCATAGCGACCCCTCCTTGGGTTTCCAAGGCAGTGTCACTATGGAAGGAGATTGCCCGATCTTCCTTCTGAGTAATACCCAATGAAAGTGCCCTAAAATATATAACTCAGATTTTAACAGAATTGAAAAGTGAAATTAGACAACTCTACAATAACAGGAGAAGATTTTAATACAACATGATAAAGGACAGAACAACTAGAAAGAAAAACAAAGAAGATCTAAACAACACAACCAACCAACTTAACCTCATAGACATATACAGAACACATCACCCAACAACAGCACAATATACATTCTTTCCACTGTATATTGTGAAAAACTTATCACCAAGTTTATATAGACACAGGGAACATTCTCCAGAATAAACCATATGTTAGGCCACAAATCAAGCCTCAATAAATTTTAAAACATAGAAATACCACAAAGCATTGTCTCAGATCACAACATTACAAAATTAGAAATTAACAACAAAAAGAGCAAGGGAAAAAATCAAATACATAGAAACTGAATAACACCCTGTTTAAAAACTAATGAGTAATAGAAGAAATAAAAAATTACTTGAATCAAATGAGAATGAAAACACAACATAGCAAAAGATTTGGGATGCAGCAAAAGCAGTGTTCAGAGGACAATTTACAGCAATAAACATACACATCAAAATAAGAAGAAAGAAGAAAATCAACACCTTAACTCAGTCTCCCCAACAAATTGAAAAAGAACAGTTAAAAAAAAAAAAAAAAAGCCTATAGTGACCAGAAGAAAGGAAATAATAAAGATTTGAGTATAAATAAATGAAACAGAAAACAATGAAAATAATCAAGACTAGAAGATGTATTTTTTTTTTGGAAAGATTAATCAACAAACCACTGGAAAATCTAACCAAGGAAAGGGAGGAGAGATGCAAATAACATGATAAGAAATCAAATGGGCCATGTCAAAACGGAACTATTTCACTAACTATTTCACTAACTAACTAAAACCATCAAAGCAAACTACTGTGAAGAACTGAATGCCAACAAATTTGAAAACCTAGAAGAAATGACAAATTTCCATAAACACACTATCTACCTATAAACTAACACAGACTAAGGTAGAAAATTTGAACAGAACCATAAAAAAAGAGAAAGAAAATAAAAGAAATAGAAATCCTGACCCAAATGGATTCACTGGTGAATTCTACAAAACCTTCAGAGAAAAGTTGACACCAATTCTACTCAAACTATGCCAAAACAAAAAAAAGTAGAGAATATTCCCAAATTCATTCTCTGAAGTGAGCATAACTCTGATACCAAAGCCAGGCAAAGACACCACTGATAAAGAAAATTATAGATCAATATCTCTCATGAACTTAAACATAAAAATTCTCAACAAAATCCTAGCCAACAGAACCCAACAGTATATCAAAAAAGTAATATGTTATGACCAAGTGGGGCTCATACCAGGTATGCAAGGATGATTTGATACTAGAAAAACAAACAATCAAATGAAACGAAGGAAAAGAACCACGTGATCATATCAATTGATGCAGAAAAGGCATTTGACAAAATCCAACACTCCTTCCTGATTAAAAAAAAATAAACTCAACAAAATAGGAATAGAAGGAAAATTCCTCAAAATAATTAAGAGTATATACAAAAAAACAACAGCCGATATTAGTCTCAGTGGAGAGAGACTGAAAACATGCCCCTTGCAAATGGGAATCAGACAAGGATGCCCTTTATTTCCACTCATATTCAATATTGTATTGGAACTCCTTGCCCGAGCAATGAAGCAAGGAAAAGAAATAAATGGTAAAGAAGAATAAACCTATCTCTATTTGCAGATGATAGGATCTTATACATAGAAAATCCAAGAGATTCTACAAGAACTACTGCAACTAACAGAAGGATTCAGCAAAGTGACAAGATGCAAAATCAACACCAAATAAATCAGTCAGATTCCTTTATACTAACAAACAGAACTCTAAAAATAAAATCAGGAAAGCAACACCATTTACAATGTTGTTGTTAGATCCTGTTGAGTCAATTCTGACTCATAGTGACCCTAGGTACAACAGAATGCAACACTGCCTGGTCCCGCACCATCCTCACAGTCATAGCTGTGCTTGAGTCCATCACTGCAGCCACTGTGTCATCCATCTCATTGAAGGTCTTCCCCTTTTATGCTGATCCTCTGCTTTACCCAGCATGATATCTTTCTCTCGGGACTGGTCATTTCTGGCAACATGACCACCATTTACAATAGCTACCCAAAAGATTAAATATTTAGGAATAAATCTAACCAGAGACATAAAAGCGCTATACAAAGAACTAGAAAACACTACTCTAAGAAACCAAAAGAGACATACATTAATGGAAGAATCTACCATGGTCATGGATAAGAAGACTTAACACTGTGAAAATGTCAATACTACCCAAAGTGATCTACAGATATAATGCAATCCCAATCCAGATTCCATCATCATTGTTTAAAGAGATGGAAAAACTTATCACCAAGTTTATATAGAAAGGAAAGAGATTTCAAGTAAGCAAAGCACTACCAAGTAGAAGAACAAAGTAGGAAGCCTCATGCTTCCCAATCTCAAAACCTACTGCACAGACACGGTAGTCAAAACAGCCTGGTACTGGTAAAATGACAGATACATAGACTAATAATGGAGCAGAATTGAGAACCCAGAAGTCTTTGACAAAGTGCTAAAACTCATTGACTGGGGAAGAAGCAGTCTCTTTAACAAATGATTCTGGCAAAACTGGTTATCCATTTGCAGAAAAATAAACAGAATCTATACCTCACAACATATACAAAAACTAACTCAGGATACATCAAAGATTTCTATTTAAATATATAAAAGAGTAAAGATCATCAAAGAAAATGTAGAGACAAACTTAGGGGCCCTAATACGTGGCATAAATACACTGTAAAACATAACTGAAAATGCACAAACAGCAGAAGACAAACTAGGTGATTGAGACCTCTTACAATTAAACACTTACATGTATCAAAAGATTACATCAGAAGATTAAAAATAGAACCCACAGACTGGAGAAAAAAATTGGCAATGACATATCGGACAAGGGAATAGTCTCTAAAATTCATAGATAACTTCAACACCTCACCAACAAAAAGACAAACAATCTAAATAAAAAATGAGAAGAGGACATGAACAGACATTTCACCAAAGAAGATATTCAGGCAACCAACAAGCACATGAAGAAATGTTCATTATAATTATCCATTAGAGAGATGTAAATCAAAATAACAATGAGATATCATATCATCTCAGTGTTAATAGCAAAGTTCCAAAAAATAGAAAACAACAAATTCTGGCAAGGCTGTGGAGATACTAGAACACTCATACACTGTTGGTGGGACTGTAAAATGGTAAAAAACACTGTTGAAAATAGTGTGGCACTTCATTAAAAAGTTGGAAACAGAAGTAACATATGATCCAGCAATCTCACTACTAGGTATATATCCTACAAAATTAAGAGCCATAACACAAATAAATATATGCACACCCATGTTCATAGTAACATTATTCACAATTACAAAAAGATGGAAACAACCTAAGTGCCCGTCAATGGATGAATGGATAAACAAACTATGGTGCATATACACAATGGAATATTATGCATTTTAAAGAATAATGGACCTTCAAAACACCTCATAATGTGGATGAACCTGAAGGACATTATGTTTAGTGAAATTAATTGATCACAAATGAACAAATATTGTACAAAACCAGTATTATAAAAAGTCAAGAAAAGGTTTTCACACAGAAAGAAACATTCTTTGAAAGTTACCAGGGGTGGGAGGGGAGGAGAGGGCAAACCACTAACTAGAGAATAGACATATATTAACTTGGGTGAAGGGGAAGACAATATATAGTAAGGAGGATGCCAGCACTAAATGATCAAGGCAACGAAGACACTGGGAGGAATACAAGCAACAAGGTAAATACTATTACATATACAATCCTACAAAAATAGTAACAACAATAATCTACAAGTGGGTACATAGATTGGTGTGTACACTGAACAGGTATGGGCAGGTGAATGAGACTACATCCACATATATATATATTGGTTTGACAGATGATATTTCTGCATATGTACTTACATATGCTTCATGAATATTCATATATATCCACTATGTCCAAGAATATAGTAGGGCAGAGAGGGGCAAAGTTATCAAAACTTCTCAGCCATAATCAAATACCTTAAGAGCCTGGGGGCTCAAGGCCATAGTCTCAGGGGACATCAAGGTAAACTGACACCACATAGTGCACAAAAAAATGTTCTACATCCTACTTTGGTGAATAGCAACTAGTGTCTTAAAAGTTTGTGAGTGGTATCTAAAATGCAACTATTGGTCTCTCCCCATATGGAGCAAGTAAGAATGAGGAATATCAAAGACACATGGAAATAATTAGTCTAAAGGACTAATGGGCAACACAATCTTCATTGTCCACGACCTTAAGACCAGAAGAACTAGATGGTGCCCAGCTACCACTGCTGACCACTCTGAAGGAGATCACATTAGAGGGTCCTGGGTAGAATGGGAGAAAAATGTGAAACAAAACTCAAAATCATAAACAGATTAGGCTTTCTGGCCACATGGAAACTGCCAGAACCCCTGAGACTATGACCCTTAGTCACCCTTCAAGACTGGGACTAAACTCACCCCATGGTTCAACTTTCAGCCAAACAAGTGAACAACACCAGGGAAATATACCATTCAAGATCAAAAAAGCAGCATTTGCCCAAGGGACAAAATTCAGAAGGCAGAGAGGGATAGGAAAAAAAGGACAAATGGAAATGGTAAACACAGGTAGGAAGTGGGAAGAATGTTGTTCCATTATGGAGATTACAATCAATGGCATGAAACAAAATGTGTATGAATTATTATATGGAAAATTGATTTGCTCTGTAAACCTTCACCCAAATCACAATAAAAAGTTTTAAAAAGATAAAAACAGTATATCATGATACAGTTATCCTGTGTACTGAGTTAATAGCTTTCCAAACTCACTGAGAGTCAGTTTAGGTAAAATACTGTGTGTGTCTCCATAAACAACTTAGCAGGGTCTGTCTTTAACCAGAAGTAAAGGAGATCACTATGTAAGACATATTTTCCCTGGTGACACCATGCACCACCTGTCCCAAACTAGCTCCTCACCTCCATCTGCAGTAACGTGTCTTCCTTTCTTATCTGTCTTGACATCCCCACCATTTAAGTCTCTTCCTTGAATTGACAATAAAAATGGGTACATGATTTGTAGAAGGCCACTGTTACAATGTTAGTGTGATTTGGGGGCAAGAGATGAAGGGCCTGGCTATATCTCTATTAGTCTTGCTGTCAGAGCAAGGAATGCTACAAAATTTGCAGGTATTTAAAGGCTTTCCATTAATGACATATTAAAGGTATGGCAGGTACAGCACATGCCCTGGGTGCCACTTGAGGGGGGAGCCACTGAGCAGTTTCAATTAACCATTACAGTTTCCATCACCAGCTGTGAGATACCATTAGTAAGCTGAAACTAATACTTTATATCAGAGAGCTTCCATGGGTCAAGGCACACTGTGCAATCTTGCTCTGCTAAGCGTGGAAAGAGAAGAAACTGAAAAATATGAGTCACATCACAGATTAATTTTCATCAGTTAAAGGAAGATACAGTTGTAACTTTCATGTAGTGCTATAATGTGTTAAGTGAAAGATTAACAAGCTTTACTTGTATTTTTTGAGCTGATATTATAGTAAAATTATCCACAAGCTGCGTGTCAGATGCTTGGACACGAGGACAACTTAAGTCCTTGCCATAGGTGCTATTTTCCGTAGATACCCTCTACTTTCCACCCTTTCCTCTCTTCCCTGGTCCCTCTCCCTGTTTTAGACACCCTGTGCCCAAGTTTGGGAGGTTTGGTGACGTAGTGCCTAAGGCACTTGACTGCTTATCAAGACTGGCAGTTCACACCCACCAGCCACTCCTCAGAAGGAAGGTTGGGCAATCTACTTCCGTAGTGATACCACCTCGGAAACCCAAGGAGGGTTCGCTATAAGTCAGTCTTACTCAATGGCAGTGAGTTTGGTTAGTTTTTTTGTGCCCAATTTGTCTCCTTTCCTTTTCTCTCAAAAAACTTGCACCTGCATCTTAGGCTAAAATGGAAAAAACTGGCTAACAGTTTAGAGGGAGCTAGAATGTATGTATACTAACTAAATCTTAAATTTAGTGGAGTTTCTCATTCTGACCATCAGTGGACTGGAATTTTAGAGGGCCTTTCCCTTGATATTGAAACTGCCTCCTTCAGCAAATGGCTACCACATTGAAACACAGGACAAAAGAGCATCAGTAGGAACCCTGTTCAGTAGGCAGGGAGTAGTCTAGTGGTAAATCAAGGATAGCAGACACTTATGCCTGGAAGTGGGGGAGGATAAGGATTCAATTCATTAGTATACAAGACATACTCGTTTTATGTGCTTAAGCAAAGAGCATAAAAAGAGTATGCCTTGTACACCAATGTTCATTGCAGCACTATTCACAATAGGCAAAAGGCAGATGCCACCTAAATGTCCATCAACAGATGAATGGATCAACAAAACGTGGTAAAGTCATACAACGGAGTATTATTCAGTTATAAAGAGAAATGACATTCTGATATATGCTATAAAAACATTATGCTGAGTCAGTCAAAACTGGAAAATATTTTATCTCATTTTCATGAAATATCTAGTTATACAAATATATAGATCCAAAGTTTATTTATAGTTATCAGGAGTGGGAGAGTGAAGGAAGGGGAGGTCATGCTTAGGAAGCACTGAGTTTCTGTTCAGGGTGATAGGAAATTTTGGAAACAAATTGTGATGATGGTTGCACAACATGATGGATATAAATAATGTCATGAAACTGTATATGTCAAAAATGTTGAAAGGGCAAAGGTTTTACTATATATAAACAAAACTTTTTCCATTTCAACATTTTTATAATTCTGTGACATTATACATATATAATTGTGGTAAATATATGTATTTACCACAAGCAGCAAAAAGAAGAAGTAGTTCAGCAAAACCTGAACCAGGTCCAGTGCTAATAAACTTCTTAATTGGAGGGGGGGAGGGGAGAATATAATTGACCAAAGCAGAGTGATAAAGACTAGTGTCTCCTCCCTTTCACTTCTGCTTCAGATGAGGTCAAGGGTTGAAAAAAAGTATGGAACCTTAAAAAGTACCTTGGTGTCAATTTCATCCTTCAAATGCCATCTCAAGCCTTTCCTTCTGGCCTCAAAGCTGTTTTAAAACCAAACTCGTTGCCACTGAGTCAATTCTGACTTCTGGTGCCCCCGTGTGTGTCAGAATAGAACTATGCTCCATAGTGTTTTCAATGGCTGATTTCTCTTGGAAATTAGATTACTAGGTCTTTCCTCCTATGTACCTCTAGGTGGACTTGAATCTCTAGCTTTTCAGTTTTTACTCAAGAGCATTAACCATTTGTACCAACCAGGGATTCCAAACCTAAATTTTAAGACAAAATTTATCATAATTCATAATTCATAATTCAATTACCATTTCATGTTTCCACACCCTTACTCCCTCCAACAATCTGATTTTAATGTATAGCTCCAAAGCAGGGTTGTTGTTGTTGCTGTTAGGTGCTGTCAAGTCGTTTCCGACTCATAGCGACCCCATGCACAGCAGAACGAAACACTGCCTGATCCCACGCTATACTTGAGCTTATTGTCGCAGCCACCATGTCAATCCATCTCGTTGAAGGCCTTCCCCTCTTTCATCGACCCTCCACCTTACCAAGCATGATATCCTTCTCCAGGGAATGCTCCCTACTGACAACATGGCCAAAGTAGGTGAGACGAAGTCTGGCCATTCTCTCTTCTAAGGAGCATTTCGGCTGCACTTCCTCCAGGACAGATCTGTTAGTTCTGTTAGCAGTCCATGGTACTTTCAGCATTCTTCACCAGCACCACAACTCAAAAGCATCAGCTCTTCTTCGGTCTTCTTTATTCATTGTCCAGCTCTCACATGCATACGAGGCGATTGGAAATATCATGGCTTCTGTCAGGCACACCTTAGTCCTCAAGGAGACATCCTTGCTCCTCAGTACTTGAAACAGTTCCTTCACGGTTGACCTTCCCAGTGCTACATGTCGCCTAATGTCCTGACTGCTGCTTCCATTGGCATCGATTGTAGAACGAAGCAACGTGAATTTTTGACAACCTCAATCTTCTCTCCATTTATTGTGATGCTGCTCATTGGTCCAGTTGTGAGGATTTTGGTTTTCTTTATATTAAGACATAATCCATACTGCAGACTGTATCTTTCAACCTTCATCAGTAAGTGCCTCAAGTCCTCCTCACTTTCAGCAAGAAAAGTTGTATCATCTGGGTATCTCAGGTTGTTAATGATTCTTCCTTCAATCCTGATGCCACATTTTTCTTCATATAGTGCAGCTTCTCAGATTATTTGCTCAGCATATTGATTGAATAAGTATGGGGAAAGGATACAACCCTGACACACTCCCTTCTTGATTTTAAAGCAAGAATCAACCTTCTTGATTTTAAACCATTTCTTTTTATGAATAGCAAAGAAAGCAAGCAGCGGGTTAAATGAGTTGATATATATAAGTAGGAAAAAGGTGTCTGATGTACCCAAAGCCTTACTGTCAAGTTGATTCTGACTCATAGCAGCCCTACAAAACAGAGTAGAACTGCCCCCATAGGGTTTCCAGGGCTTTCAATCTTTATGGAAGCCGATTGCTACATCTTTCTCCCACAGAGTGGCTTCTGGGTTTGAACTATTACACTTTTGGTTAGCAGCCAAGCACTTAACCACTGTGCCATCAATGCACCTGTGTCCAATGTCTAGCAAGTGCAATTTGTGTTCTACAGCTAACCTAACAGTTGCAGTTTAAACTCACCCAGTAGCATTGCAAATGAAAGGCTTAGTGATCTGTTTCCGTAAAGATTACAGCAACTTCTACTCTATAAAACATGGGGTTGCCATGAGTTAGAAATGACTCGATGACAATTGGTTTACAAACATATTAGCTATTTTGTTGTTACTACTACTTTGTTATGCCACAGCCTTGACTGTGAGGAACTTTGGCAAAGTCAGAGTAGGAAAGTGCCCCAATTATAGCTGCTAGTTTGGCACCAAAAAACAGAAGAACCCAATACATTTCCATAAAGGATAATGCCATCATCCTGTTATTTATAAAGACTTAAGACAGAAGAATCAATAGCACTTTTCTCGGGTCAGACTTCCCCAAAGATGACGGTCTTGCTAACTTGTATCAATCAACTCCAGAAGGCAAATGAGCCTATTCTTATCTGGACTCGCTACCACCCAGCATCATAGGCACAAGCAGGATCTGGATATCAAGGATTTTCAGCTCCAATGATATTCCCTTAAAATATTTCTTCTGTGATATTCATCAGGAAAGCAGATATAAAGAAAAACTCTGTAATACTCGATAGATGGTGTCTCTTGACTCTTGTCAGCATCCTTAAAAGTGACTAGCTAGATTTATAACACTCAGGTAATGCAACAGCAATTCTGCTTCCTGAGGGAAGCCAGCTTCCAAAATTCCCAGTAGCCACCGCTGATGCAGGGTAATTTAGTGCTAAACTGACCCAGCAGGGTGTTTTTTATTATTAAAAGAGCAGAAAAGATAATTTGTAGTTATGTCCAACCTAAATCTTTCACTTCCTCTCCCAGAAGAGAAACAGATGTTCAGAGCAGGACTGGGAAGGGGATGGGGGAGATGAAGGAAACAAACAAAACTGTGGTTCAAGTTATTCTTTAAAACATCAACCAGATGTTCACTCTCTTAGGAGACACAAATAAAGTGTTTAAAATTTCAACACAGAAGAGTCTCCTAATATTCATTTTTTATGCCCTACCTACTTCACCTTTTCTTTAAGGCATAAGTGTAATAAAAGTATAATCAACAATACATAGTCATCTTTTCAAACAAATGGTGCTGAAGACAATTAGATATCCACAAGGGAAAGGATTAATTTAGACTGTTACCTCACATTGTAAATAAAAATTAATTCAAAATGAATCAGAGAGCTAAATGTAAGAGCTAAAACAACACAAGCTTTATAAGAATACATAAGAGATTTTGGGTTAGGCAAAGATTTCTTGATATGATACCTAAAGTACAATCCATAGAAGAAAAATTAATAAATCGGACTTCATCAAAAACCAACAGAAAATAATTGCAAATTATGTATCTGATAAGGGACTTGAATCTGCATAAAGAACTCTTGCCATTCAGTTTCCAGGAATATAGTAGAGGTGACAAGGGACAAGTTTGTAGTCACTCCTTGGCCACAGTCAGCTTCCCAGAGGGAGCAAGTAGCTGGACCTGTGGGCTCAGGACCATGGTCGCAGGATACATCAAGCTCAATTGACACAATATACTACACTAAACATTGTTCCACATTGTTTTACAAAAACATTTTTCCTCATCCCACCTTGGCAAGTAGCAACTGGGATCTTAAAAACTTGCAAGCGGCCATCTAGATGCAATGATGTGTCTCTCCTCATCCAGAGCAATGAAGAATGAAGAAAACCAAAGACACATGGAAACAATTAGTCCAAGCGACTGGTACACCATGCAATCCTCAGCCTATATGACTATGAGACCAGAAGAATGAGATGATGCCCTGCTACCACTGTCAACCACTCAGAGGGGGATCTCTGTAGGAGATCCTAGATAGAGTAGAAGAACAATGTGGAACAAAACTCAAAATCATTTTTAAAAAAATAGGGACTAGGTTTGCTGGTCTGATAGAGCCTGGTGGAACCCTGAGACCATAGCCCCTAGCTGCCCTTCAGGCCTGGAACTGAACCCACTCCTGTGGCTTCCAGCCAAACAAAAGACAGGCATATGAGCTGAACATTTACATTAGGTAGATACACTCCTTGAAGAGATCAATCATGGGTGAATAGAAGGTCTGTGTATGCACAAGGAGATTGCTTGGGGGGCAGGGGTGCATGGGAGGGAAGGACACAGGGAAGAGGTAACTATGGGGAGGAAGTGGGAAGAGAGCTGTTGCATTGTGGGAAATTGCAGTCAATGTCATGAGACAAAGTGTATGTGAATTGCTGTATGGAAAGTGAATTTGCTCTGTAAACTTTCACCCAAATCACAATGAAAATTGAAAGAAAAAAAAAAAAGCTCTTACAATTCAATAAGATATAAATAACCCAGTTTAAAATAGGCAAGAGATTTGAATAGACATTTCATTAAAGAAAACACGTGAATGGTCAATAACCACATGAAAAGATGCTCAAAATCATTAGTAACTAAGGAAATGCAAATTAAAACCACAATACGCTACCATATCACTTCATACCCACTAGAACAACTATAACCCAAAAGGCAAAATATAACAAGTATTGGCAAGGACATGTAGAAACTGAAACCCTCATACATGGCTAGAGGAAATGGAAAATACTATAGCTACTTTGGAAAACAGTTGGGCGATTTTTTTAAAAGTTAAACAAATTTACCTAAGACCAAGCAATTCCAGGTGAATTTTATTGCTCACCAGCAATCTTTTCACCCATTCTAAAACTATAAGAACAGAACATATGCATATCTATCCAAGAAGAAATCAAAATATATATCATACAAGGACTGGTACATGAATGTTCATAGCACAATTATTTTTAATAGCCAAAATCTGGAAACAATCCAAAACCCATCAACTGGTGATTGGATAAGTAAAATGTGATATATCCTATAAGGGAGTACTGAACTACAAAAAGAAATGAAGTATTGATACATGCTACAACATGAATGAACTTTGAAAATATACTCAGTGAAAGTAGCCAGTCACAAAAGACCACATATTATATGATTTATCCATTTGTATTAAATGTGCAGACCAAGCAAATCTATACAGATAGAAAGTAGATTAGTGGTTTTCTAGTGCAGGGAGGAGGGGATCTTTTGGGGATGATTAAACTATTCTAAAATTGGGTTATAATGACGGTTGCACCACACTGTAAATTTATATAAAGTCATTGAATTGTACAGTTTAATAGATGAACTTTATGGTATGTAAATTATACTGTAATAAAGCTGTTTATGAAAAGACATGAGCCAAGTATAAAACAGGGTCAGCAAATAGTGATATCCAAAAAAATATTAGATTAAAAAGAAAACTGACCTTCTTGACAGCTGAGGCAAAAGCAAAGAAATTCATAGAGTTATATAACTATAATTTGGGGTTTGTTTTGCTTTAAAAAAAAAAAAAGACACAAAGCATCTTTCCGAAAGGCTTTTCTTCTTTCCTAGCTCTGATCTCTGAAAATAATGTGCAATGTATGGCTGTATGTGCAGAGTAACAGCACATGGATAGTGTGCTCTGTTGAAGTTTTACCAAAAAAGAAAAAAAATAGTTCAAGTTCACAGCTATTTCTGATAGAAAACCTCAATAAAAATTAAAGGAATGTTGTTAAGTGTTAGTGTGAGAGAGCATTTTCTGTGTGGAGCCAGAGCAATCAATTACATCACCTAGTTTTGGGCCCTGCAACTCAGTGTCAGGCAAGAGCTCATAAAGCTCAAGAAATGAGTGGATAGCATTTCTCCTTGGCTGTACTTCTCAGATACCATTTTACTCATCAGCATATTAACAGCATATTCTACAGAAAACAATTTAAGCTTGAGCTCATAATTTTCATGCCTACTTCCTGTGACTGATTAGAAGGAGACTCTAATGTTATACATGCCAAACCATGTAGATAGTTAAGGAAATTAAAGGATGTGGTTTATGCTCTTGTCCACTTATGATTTTAACAGAATGAGCTAAAAACACCTATCGGTAAATAAGACTTTTCTCAAAAAAGCAGCTTTGGTTCCAAGGCACTACCAACTACAGTGAAGCTCTAAATTTCTACATCTATAACATTTAATAAATATCTTTGGCCTGAAATATTTTTAGGGTAGAATCTGCTCATGCCACTTATGAATTTTAATATAGCTCCTGAGAAACCTTTAATTTAGAGCAGAATTGAATTCCAGTGGTTCCCATGGGAGGAGTTAGTTCTCAAATATACATCACCACTGCAGCACTCCTGAAACATAACTATACTAACTTGTTCAATAGAGTCATATAACCCTATTTAACAGGAATGCTTTCTAAAAATTATGTACTTGATACTTAACTGCTGCTCCAGACAGAATCATACCATTCAGTGTAAGAACATATCATCAGCACAGAGAATAATTGGTGTCTTCCTGTTTGCTATGTCCAGACATACCAAAAACCAAACTCACTGCCTTCGAGTTGAACCGGATTCATAGTGACCTCTCCTTAGGTTTCCAAGGCAGTATCACTACAGAAGTAGATTGCCCATCCTTCCCTCCAAGGAGTGGTTGGTGGGTTTGAACTGCCAGCCTTCTGGTTAGTAGTCAAATACCTTAGGCACGATGCTACCAGAGCTCCCTGTCCAGACAAACTATCTGGTTTATCTAAAAAAGTTGAACCAGATTATCATAAATTAAAATGAAAGAACTGGACACAGCCACATTTAATGCTACTTGAAACTGGAATTTACTTCAAAGAGCCATTACCCATTCTGTTATATGACGGGTATTGTGGTAAAGTTGCTGGAGAAAAAATAAAAAGCCTTGAATTTAATATGATCCTGTAAGGTAGCTTCAAATACATGATGCAAAAATCTTAAAATGTTATTAACCCAATTTCTCCATTAAATGAATCATCATGCCAACAGCCAACTGCAAAAGAACTGAGCCCAAAGTTGGCTTGATGCAAGCAGGGTGCTAAGTGAGTCAGGTCTATGATTTATTAAGGAGAAAGCTGATATCAAGTTCCCCTTTGGTAGCTGTTGCCTACAACATTTTGAGCCCATCTTTCAAGGGCTTTCACCATATCTTTTCCAGGTTTGAATTTTGAGAAGTCAGAGAGAAACCATGATGTGAAGATGAAAGAACAATGGGCTGGAAAACTAACTCTTCATAATGGCTATGTTTCTGTTCACTTTATAATTCAGGCCTGTTTTGAGAAGTCAAGAAACGTTTCTAACAGTGTATGATGACCTCCAGTACACTGTATTGACCAACCAACCACGCAGAAGGAAAGGAATCCTCTGATTAACTAGTGTTGTTGACAAAGTACCTGACTTTTAGCATTCGTGCAAAAAGACAAAAAGATACCTAAGCAAAGCAGCAGTGGTGAGAAATTGAACATTGATATTCTTATACAGTTGAAAGAAAAAATGAAATGATGAAGAGATGGAAGATGAATGGTTCTGCATCCACAAGAGGCTGCGAGAGTGGGTAGGAAATAGTAGGGCATGATGGAAGGTGAAGAGGATCATACAGACAGAAAAAATTCCCCCCTCATCCTGCCCCTAACTCAATTCCTTCTAGAAATTAAAAAAAAAAAAAAAAAAGTTGCTATTGAGTTGACTCCAACTCATGGCTACCCAATGTGTGTCAGAGTAGCCACCCCTGTTTCATGTGCCAGAAGGGAGAGACCTAGAAATGAGGATGTGCTCAATCCTGTCACTCTATGTAAATACTTCCAGAGGCACGCAGAGGGCAAGGCTTACTAAAGAATCCTACAACTAACCTTACTTCACACTGAATTAGAGACCATCAGGAAAATATGTCTCCATGCCCATGCCTAAACATTTATTCATCCACACCAGCAATTACATCTTCCCCCTTGTGGTGTAGTAAATTCCATGGTATGGCTTTTCTAGCCATAGTCTTTGTAACTCCCACCAGATTACCGGGTAGAACCATGCAATTTAAACTCCTTATTGTTAAAGTCCTCCACCTGGGGTATTTCTGTTGGAGTAGCATGAAGTAATCTTCTGCGAAAGTTCACTTTCTCTCAGGTATGTAGAAATCTGATGTTGGGGTTGGTTTGTTTTGCCACTGCCAGGCTCAAAATGAGCCCTCCTAGAGGCAGAAGAAATCTGACTGCCAGCTAAGAGAGATGTGCTGCTGAGAGAGATGTGCTGCTGAGAGAGAGAAGCCTGGCTGAGAGAGAGAGACGCCTGACTGAGAGAAACACCCAGCTGAGAGATGGCAGCAGTGGAACCAAGAGGCACGAAACACATAGCCCATAGAGGCAGAGTCCAGGCCAAGAGGTCAAGGACCAGAGAGACATGTCTAAAGGTACAGGAGACTACCCTGACCAAAGAACTGTATCCTGACACCCTTCCTGAATTTGAATTGTAGCCTGTTGCTTCCCTAATAAACCTCATAATTTGTGAGTTCTGTAGCCAATTATCAAACCCAGCAGAGAGGTGGTTGGTGCCACAGGAGGGACAGTTGGTGTCAAACTTGGAGGGTGGCAGCACATCTGGCCTCATAGGAACAGGCCTTGGGCTGCTGATGGTGACTTTGTCTTCTTGTGAAGTTAGAACAGGTCAGAAGATGCCACCTCCCTACCCCTTTAGCTCCCCTCTTTTAATAGCAGTGGAGTCTCTTCTTTCTTCCTATTCAAGGCTAATCCCCTTGCCTATGTTCTGGACCTCATCCCTTCCACATTCTCAGGAACAATGTTATTCATTAATATTCATTAGTCATTCATTCTCTCTCCTACACCTTCATCCATTCCCTTCCTCTTATCAGAAACATATACTTAGATCTCACCCATTTTCTATTTAAAACAAAAAACTTCCTAGACCCTATATCTCCTTTTAAGACTGTCACTTCACAGCCAGAATTTTATTACAGGATGGCTCTGCAGCATCAGACCCTGTTGACCAGGCCATAGTCCTTGAAACATCCTCCTCCTTTATTTCCCTTGACACTCTCTCCTGGTTTTCCTCCTTCAGATTGAGCTTTTCCATTTTCTTACAGGCTGTTATCAGTTCCACTGAGGCTCATGTTGTCTCTTTATCTCCAATTCCAGAATATAGCACAATTTTTGCACTGAAGAAATCTCTAGAAGTACTTGTTGATCAATCATTTCATCGAAGCAATGGTTCGCAATCCTGGCTGTGCATTAAATTCTTTGGGGACATTCACTTCATCTGGTACAATTTCTGGTTTCACAATATTTTCTAAAATCTTCCCAGGTGAGTGTTAGTCACACCATGCTAGAACTAAAACAGGCAATTTGCAAAATGCAGAACTATTTTTTTAGAATTTAACCTTTAGTTAGATTTTAAATGGAGTTCTTGGATTCCGACACAGTCGAGTATGTTTTAAGGGCCTCCTTAAAAGTTTTTAGTTGTTTAAAATTGGTCTATCGATGATCGTGCCGGACCTGCAATCCCAAAAGATCTCTCTTGCTCTAGTTCAGCCAAAAGCCCAAAGGACCAACCAAGTCACAAATTTTGTTCAATGAACAAATGGCACTGATGGCTGAAAAAAATGAAAAAGTTTTCTTCTTCTCTCTTCTGAGTTTGCCAGAACTCTTGGGAGTATCTTTGCCCCACCCTCCCCCTAGCTTCCAAGAACCAACAGGCCCAAACTGTTCTGGAAACTCTAGCCTTCCCTCATCCCTTCTGCCTTGCGGGTACACAGAGTCTGTTGTGTGACAGGCTCACTAGAGAAATTATGCCTGACGCTGTTAATAAATGAGGCGTCTCTCACAGGGATGGCGTGACCAGAGAGGCATATTCACACACAGGCAGTTTTGTTTCATGTGTCTAATTGCTTGACTGTGGTTGTGGTTTTTTTGGAGGGGTTAGGGTGAAGAGACGGGGAAGGAGTTGGTCAAAAGAGGACTAGAAGAGTAAGAACAAAACAACCATTAAAAAAAAAAAAAACTATGAGAACCAACCACACTAAGAAACAATAATATCCACGCTAAACCACTTTTTCCTCCCAAGTTTTGCCACACACATCCACTCACCCACCCACTTATTCCATAGAAGGAAGAAGAAAGATCCAGAAGGGGTAACAATTCAAAATTACATCTTGAATTTTTAAAACTGCATTTTGAATTGTGATCATTCTTTGTTAAGTTACGTTTATCTGGTCAGACTCCTTAGGAGCAAGGAGTTTAAGTCTTAATTTGATAGTGGAGGATCCTAGAGGAAGCAAGTTTATTGTCAGGAGACAGGAAGTCTGGATAGTCCCTTTCCACTAGGTCCTTCTCAGAAAAAGTCGTGATTCTTACCAGAAAAGCAAAAACCTCCAAATTTCAATTCATGAAAAATCTCCCTGGTAATTAATCTGATGCTCAGAATAGAATAATATATGGTTTTCCATATTGTAAATGGCTGAAGAACCAAGAATTTATGTTACTGTTGGTTCAGACCAGATTCTACATATTTTACATATTGGGTGAGCGGGCTAAAGGGAAGGAAAAGCAGGTGAAAAAAGGGAACAGAGCAATTATTTGCACAGGGCAGCAGATTCAATCTCAAGGCATGATTGTTACAAAACACATGGCACTGGTCCTAGTATCTGTAGGAGGCAAAGGGAGCTGTGCTTGTGATTTTGGCCTCGTTGTTTGTCTCTCTTCCTCTATAATGAGAAAAAAAGTAAAAGTTGTTCCGTTTGGCTCAAAACAGTGGAACTATGAGTAATAGTGACCATGAGGGGAAGCAGGTTTCAGTCAGAGACCAGTCAGAGGCAGGCTGCCTGAGAAGGTAATGAGATCCCCACACTATGTGTATTCATAGGCAGGAGTCATGGAGGGGAATTAGGTCAGAGTGGAATCAAAGGCAGAGTCAATCAGAACCAGAGTCAATAATTGCATAAGTTACTGAATTGTCTTTCTACTTCCAATGGTCAGTAAATCTACTACTTCTAAGCCTTGCTTTCTCATTACTATTTAACCTTTTTAAGTAAAATAGTTTATCTGCAAATTTTAATTATAAAGTACTCAGCATGTTATTGTTGTTGTTGTTAGGTGCCATTGAGTTGGACCCAACTCATAGCAACCCCTTCTTGGGTTTCCGAGGCAGTATCACTACAGAATTAGATTGCCCCATCTTCCTTCTGAGGAGTGGCTGACGGGTTTGAACTGCCAGCCTTCTGGTTAGCAGTCAAGTGCCTTAGGCACTACGCTTAACCAGAGCTCCCAGTACTCAACATAATGATAGATTTTCTGAAGAAGAGAGAAAAATTATTGTGCTAGAGAAGTGGATTAGAGAAAGGTCAAAGTAATGGAGTCATCCAAATAGGAAATACAATTCTGAAACTTCTAGAACTTTTGGAAATCCTTTAACGACAACCACAGGGCCTCCTTCTCTATAAAGAACCAGACTCTGCACCAACATTCTGCCTGAGTGCCCCTTTGCTTGACTCATTTTCACCTAAGGGTTAAAAAGGAAAGTCTTTGAATAGAATTTCAATTCACAGTGACCCTATAGCACTGAGTAAAACTGCCCCATAGGGTTTCCAAAGCTATAAATCCTTACAGAAGCAGCCTGCTACAACTTTCTCCTGCAGAGCAGCTGACAGGTTCAAACTGCTGACCTTTTGGTTAGTAGCCGAGAGCTAACCACTGTGCCAGCAGGGCTCCTCACCCAAAGGTAAGGAGGGCAAAATTAGAGTGAGGTGTTTGTTGGGTTTCAGCCACACTTTTAACTTACGTAGATCATACTCTGTGTGGGTTTTTAGTCAGCTGCTTCTCCTTGGTAATTAATGCAGCTCCACAGACCTGCTGTACTCTTAACCCTTCCTCCACCTGGGATAAGTGTCAATGACTCTCAGGCTAGAGCTGAGAGGCTGGTGTAAAGAAGGTGTATCTATAAGGAAAGATGACAAGGTAATGAAGTCCTGATACCTGGCTTATGATGTAAACACACTTATTATCTTTTCATGTGTTCTAGCTGGGGAAACGGAGTTCAAATCTCACATCTCACAGGCATGTTGTAGACCACAACCCATCCTCCACGTGCATTCAGGCCTTTCTAAATTACAAGCTGATCCTGGCTCTTCTTTAACTATTATTTCTGAGATTCTTATCTTCTATATTCCAATTCCTTTGAATGGCTGAGCATTTATTTCACTTGAGGTCAGTGGTTATGGTGGAGAGTGAAATTACAGGAAAGACATAGTCACCCCAACTCCCAGCTTTAGAGGAGTGACAGAGCAACACTACCCCAAAAATACTTAGAACCCAGGCTGGAAAACCATGCCAAGGAAATGTTGGCATAGAAATGGAATTGTTTCTCACACACCTCAAACTGGTAACAGTGGTTCACAACACTTTACTCAAGTCAGCAGTAAATGGGGTGCAGTCTCTGGGGATGAAAGAACACAGTATAATAGGAGTGAGGTCTCCAGGCCTGCTTGTATCAGGCCCACCTCTCACCAAAACAACCAGCTGACCTGTGAAGCAAAACTTCTAGAGGGGCTGAACCTGCATTCCTTCTCCCCCACCCCAGAGCCTGAGCACCAAGTTAGAGGGCAGATGATGCACACGGTTCCTAGCCCTCCAGGTTTCTTTGAGAAAAAGACCCTCTCTGTTACCCCTGCTCCTTACCACTCTTTTGGCTAAACACATGTTGCCACCCACACAGTGGTTTAGGGTACCCCCAGCACCAGTGTTGCTGTAAGGAGATAGACCAGCAGCTGTTTTCTTCCTGTTGTTAATGGCTATGCTTATGAGAGGCCAGAGATATCTCCTTTGAGTTGATCTGCAATCCTGAATAGTTAATCATTGCATATTCTTTTTAATGAATTATTTTATGAAAAAAAATGTGGGATTGAAATTTGCATGTCAAATAAAAATGTTTACTTATTAAAAAAAACTTATTTCAAGTCATTCCAGATTTCAAACTCTTGCAAATAAGTCAACACAAAATTGTTTTGTTTCATATCTGTGTGCCTTTGTACGTACCTTTCCTTCTTTCCAGTGTTTGATTGTCTGATGAATCCATACTATCTAAAGGTGGGGTCAATTCTGGGCATTTCCTAAGTTAAAGAAATAAGGGGCCGATCTCCCTGAGCTAGTGATGCTCATTTTGATGTAGCCATTTTCAATCGCGTCATGTAGGTTCCACTAGATTCCACAATTTGTGGGGTATGAGCAAACAGAACCTCTTTTCCAAGCCATTGTAGTTGATCACCTTTTGCACAGAGAAAAGCTAATGGAGGAAAGCTTAAGGCTGCACTTTTCTTTAATGCTCCTGAAGAAGAAATGCCACCCTTTTCTTATAAGGGTCTGGGTAGCCAAAGCCCCACTGAAGTCTTTGCAGAGCATAGCACATGGCTCTTTGAGAGTCTTTCCATGCTAATATCACTACCCCTTCCTCTCAGATTTTCTCTGTTTTTCCCCATCTCACCACCACCAGTTCTACCAAGTTTAGTGTTTCAGGATCACTGGATTTGAATTAAATATTTACCAGAAAATAATCAAATTAGTTTGAATTTTCATTACTTTAAAGCTTTCCTTTAAAGTTAGATATGGTTTTTTGATACATTGGAGAAGATATATATCTTTTATCTGGCAACATTGCTGTTACAATTTTTTCAGGTAATGTGTAAGGTATTTTATTTTACAAAATCTCATTACTAATTATTTGATAATTCTTCATCTTTGTAGAGTACATCATATTTTATACTTGAGCATATATTCTAATTGATCCTTACAATAGTCCAAAAGTCATTCCAATTCCTCTATATTCTGTCCCACTAATAGGTCTCTCTAAGACATAACCCATTCCCTCACTTCCCTTCTGCTTCTGCCTTAGTTCAGGCCCTTATCAATTCTCACCTGGACTTTTATGTTTAACATCAGAACCAAGAAGCCAGACAGCCTATATCCTGTCTGGCTTTTTCCTCCCTCTCCACCACCACCCTCCAAAGTCTATACCCTACATTGTCCATATCATTCTAAATTATAACCCAGTCCTGCTACTTCTTGATTTAATTGCTTTGGGAATTCTCTTTCAACTGTTTGAGTTCTCTTTTGGGAGTTCTCTTTCAGTTCGTTTTACAATACTTTCGTTATATCATTGGTTCCCCTAGTAAGCTACGAACTCCATAACAAGACATTTGTCACATTGATCTTTTTATGTTCATTGTTTGCACAGAGCATGGTGCATTTTAGTCAATCTATAAATGATTATTGAATAAATGAATGAATGAATTTGTAGGGTAGGGAAAGAAAGACAAATATAAGTCTATAAGTTCTAGTTAACCAAAGAAGAAACTAAGGACAGGAAGAATAAGTTTCTTGCCCAGGTCACCTAGCTGTTAAGAGTAGAACTTGCCACAAATTCAAATTTATCATTTCAAATCCAGGACTCTTTCCTTTAGCCAGATAAGTACAAATAATATTATATCTGAAATCTAATTGAAACTTAGACTGTTAATTTAATTTCTCAGGGCTTATTTCTTCATCTTTGAAGTGAGGAGATAGATCAGATTATGTATGTTGTTGTTGTTGTTAGGTGCTGTCAAGTGGTCTCTAACTCAAAATGACCTTATATACAACAGAACAAAACACTTCCCAGTCCTGTGCCAGCCTCACAATGCTTGCTATACCTGAGACCACCATTGCAGCCACTGTGTCAATTCACCTTGTTGAGGGCTTCCTTGTTGTTGTTGACCCTCCACTTTACCAAGCATGATATCCTTCTCCAAGGAATGATCCCTTCTGACAACATGGCCAAAATAGGTGAGACAAAGTCTGGCCATTCTCACTTCCGAAGAGCATTCCAGCTGCAATTCCTCCTGGACCGTTATGTTAGTTCTTTTAGCTGTCCATGGTACTTTCAGTATTCTTCACCAGCACCACAATTCAAAAACATCAACTCTTCTTTAGTCTTCCTTCTTCATTGTCCAGCTCTCACATGCATATGAGGTGATTGAAAATACCATGGCTTGGGTTAGGCTAACCTTAGTCTTCAAGGAGACATCTTTGCTCTTCAGCACTTGAAAGAGGTCTTTTGCAGCAGATCTTCCCAATGCAATATGTCATTTGATGTCTTGATACAAATCAAAACTTTATCATCTATGAGCTATACAGAAGATGAATTAATTATCTATTGCTGTGTAACAAACCACTCCAAGGCTTAGTGGCTTGAAACAAAACACTTATGTACTCAGAAATATGTAATTTGTATAAGACTTAATGAGAGCATCTCATCTCTGCTCCATGCTGAGCTAGCCGAGGCAGCTCAACTAAGGGCTTAGGGACCCATTTTCAAAATGGCTTACTCTATGGCTGTCAAATGGGTGCTGACTGTTGACTGAGAATTCAGCCAGGGCTGCGGACCAGGTACCTTAGTTCCTCTTCAAATGGTCCTCTACACAAGCTACTTGAGCTTCTTTACAGCATGGGTTCCAAAAGCAAGTTTCCCAAGAAAAGCAGGTAGAAGCTATAGCACTTTTATGATCTAGCTTCAGAAGCCACAGAGAATAATTTTCTGCTATAGATACAAATCCATATAGATTTGAAGATAAGGAACATACATCCTACATCTTTATGGGGAGTTTCAAACTCACATTGTAAGAATAGCATTAGAAAGACAATCTGCCACTGTGACTCTCTTAAGTTATAGAATCAAAAAACTAATTTTAGAATATATATACCCAATAAGTATTATCATTAAAATATCATTGGAAAGTTATATATTTTACTTAAAATATCTGTGGAAACCACTTTATTGTCCTTAGAAATAATACTAAAAACAAGTACATGTACTCCTCAATGACTATCTTGTTATCCAACATTTCACATTTACAACAGTAAAAACATCTACTATCCACTCCTTGGAAGGAAGGTTGGACAATCCTACTTCCGTAGTGATACTGCCTTGGAAACCCAAGGAGGAGTCGCTATGAGTCGGGTTTGACTCGACGGCACATAACAACAACAACAACAACATCCAACTATTGTGTGCATTAACCTGGGTTCCCCACCCCCAAGTCCAGTTCCTTGCCTGCAGAGCTGCCCATGTCTATCAGGCTCACAACTGAAGCGACTAGCTCTCCAGAAGACCTCTTGCCAGTCCCATTCCCACCTACAGAACCACCACTGCAGTTCTTTGTGTAAAAAAGGCAACTGAGGCAGTTGCCTTTTTTACACAAAGTTCCAAGAAGAGCCCATGAGTGGCTGGAGAGGCCCAGGAAAAGGTAAGGGTGGGGGAGGTTGCTACTGCTGCTCTTGTCTACTCAAACACCCTAGTGGGACCAAGCCCTACAGTGGAATGGGTACTGGAGGTAATTTGGGACCTAGAGGCTGTAGCAGAAGCCTTCTTCCCTCTCCTCCTCCATAGTCCAAGGTGCTAAGCTCCTCATTGGAGCCACTGTTATTCTCCTGGCTATCAGCCTTGGATTCCATGCTCTCCAATACCAGCAGTGTGTCACTTCTTCACCTGGGGTCCTCCCTGGCCTCAGGTTGGCAGCAGGTGACTGGAGCTGTAGAGGGAGTAGCTGCAGGGGCATGGGCACAGGCAGCAACCCCCACAACCCCACTGGTGGACTAAGCCTCAGAGCTGCCAACTGTGCCTCTAATTCAGCTACCCAGTCCCAGGTCCACTCAAGCACAACCCAAATGGCAGAGCCTTGGGGTCCAGAGCACAGTAATGCCAGGGGCACAGCAGTTCCAAAGGTCCAGCTCCTGGGCTACCTGTCCATGCTTTTCTTCCTTGGATAACACCAATTTTGCATAATGACATGATCTTCGGCACCTAACCATATCAATAAGTGAGGAGTAAGTATATTGAACACTTACCATATACAAGTCACTGCTCCCAAAAACACAACCAAATATTTTGTACAAGTCACTGCTAGATGCTCCAAAAAAAAAAAAAAACTCACTGCCATCTAGTCACTCCTGACTCATAGCAACCCCTCCTCAGGTTTCCAAGGCAGTATCTCTTTGGAAGTAGATTGCCCAGTCTTCCTTCCGAGGAGTGGCTGGTGGGTTTGAACCTCCAGCCTTCTGGATAGCAGTCAAATATCTTAGGCACTACACCACCAGAGCTCTGCTAGATGCTAGTGTTGCAAGGCATTTGAACAAAAAGCACACAACCTAGTAGCTATACCACAAGATGGAAGGCAACACAGAATCCTATGGAAGCTTAAAGAGATTAATTACAACTGATCCTCAAAGACGAGTAAGAATACAGCAAAAATGAAGATGGTCATGTTAAATCCTTTCTGGAATGAAGGAGGGATAAATATAAATCAATGGGAATAAGGAGGAAAGGCTATTCCATAAGAAATGCCATGGCAAAGGCACAGAGGAAGTATTGAAGGAAGAGAAAAATACTTACCAACCTTTCAGAGATATTGAGAGATTTGAATAAATTATGTGGCTAAAGCTACAGCTCAGTAAGATTCAACCATAAATGTTCTTTCTTTACAATCAAGAAAAATCAGCTATATAAAACTACAACTCATATTTTAAATAGTACTTCATTACATAAAATTTGTCTCATAAGCACAAAAAGGAACTAGTCTTTGTTTGTTTCAACCTTCCCCGGACACACACACTGGTTGCTTAGCAAGGTTCTAGAATAGCCTTCAGGGAATCTAACTAGCAAGATTTCCTGAGACTGTGGATTGTAGACTCACAATTACTCAAATCAAGTTTTGTTTTGGTAACTCAAATGTTCTCTCATATTAAATAATATATTTCCTTCCCCTTTTTTACCTTTTAGTTTTTTGTTGATACTCAGCATTTTCTTAACTACCAAGACAATTTTTTTTTCTGACCATCCTAACATAGACATACACACAACAGTTCAAGAATCTCTATAAAGTATTGTCCTAATTTGAACAATATCTGGAATTAAGACTTTTAAAATACCAATTACAGGTATTTTGATTCTTGAATCAAATTCTTGAATCTTATTCATCAAAATAAGATTTTTCTCAGCAGACGAAACAATATTGTACAATAGATAAGGCAGAAAGTTAACAAAAGATAAGGTGAGCCATATCAAGATCTCATATTACTTTTTTTTTGTCACCTCTCCTGACCGTATTTTCTTCTCAGAATTGAGATAACCTACCACACAGGATTATTAGGAGCACTAAAGCAAGCCACACTTGTCCAATCAGTCTGTAGAGTAAAGAGGTTTTTATACAAGTGTTTGTTATTGTTATTGTGATAGAAGTTACCAACTCTGGCTACCCTTCAGATAATATGTGTAGGGAGAGGAAGGGTGTGGTAAGTACTGGCCAAGTTGTGGAAAGGGTTGGAGTAGAAAGGAAAGGGTGAAAGTTAGACTTGGAAAAAGAGTGCTAGTGAGACAGTAATATTGAACTACCAAAGTTTTCTGTAAAGGAAGCAAAACAAGATATACTTACTGAAAATTAATTTGCACAATACTCAACGATTTTTAACACTCTGAGCTCTGGTGGCATAGTGCCTAAGGCATTTGACTGCTAACCAGAAGGCTGATGGTTCAAACCCACCAACTACTCCTCCGAAGGAAGCTTGGGCAATCTACTTCCCTAGAGATACTGCCTGGGAAACCCAACGAGGGGTCACTATGAGTCCTAACGATTCCATGGCAGTGAGTTTGGTTTTTTGGTTTGGTGGTGCAACAAATCATTTTTACATGGTCCTTCTATCCAGGGGTCTTGTAATTCTCCCAAGATGATTGGCTAGA
>NW_006921730.1:2739259-2742772 GCF_000298275.1 Orycteropus afer afer
TACCTTCATGCAGGACGCTTGCCAGTGGAATTAAAAGAGCTATAACACTTGCCCATGTGGGTAGAGGCCTGATATGCCCTGTGCAGTGCAGAGAGGTTGCCTTGGAGGATTCTGTGCAAGGATCTTCCTACAGCAGGGTGAACTCGGACACCTCTGGGTTGGAGGCCTGTCCACCATATTAAAAGAGCTGTAACAATTACCTGTGCAGGCAAAAAAAGGCAAGAGTAGGCCCTGTGCAGAGGTTGCATGCCAGCCACCCTGGGCAGTGAGGTCCTGTGGCAAGAGAGCCCTGCAGACCTTGGAGGTTGTGTGGCAGGAGCCAAAGGTAGAGGTTTTAGAAGGATTCTGTAGCAGAGGCTTGGCAGATCTTGGGCAGGGTCTTTCCACCGCAGGCAGCACGGGTAGCCCCAGCGACAGAGCAGAAGCCTCAAGCAGTGCAGTACAGTAGCAGCTAAAGACGAGCGACGTGAACACAGCAGCTGCTCAGCAACATAAGCATGAACATGGATAATTTGGAGGAGGGCAAGAGTCTTCCCTTTGCTTACTATAAATAATAGTAATGGCCTTCACTTTGCCAGCACTTTGTGAGTGTAGAGTATGTCCAGCTCAATCACACAGCAACATAGCACCCAAAGAATGGTCGATGCCAGTAGGTGTACTTGCCTCATTCCTAGCAGGCTTATGGGTGCCTGTACACTTGAGGCACAGCCTGCCTGCACATGCAATGCAGACAGACAGATGTGTACATTCATATCCTTTTCTAATTTTCTAGGCCTGAAGATAATTATGTATCATTAATTATTATCCAAAAAGCTGCCTGAGTCAATTTGTAAACATTTAGCTCTGGTTAAGCAATTTTCTGATCCAAATACCTGCTCTTTGCAGTCATAATCTCAAATGTTTTAAATGTGCTTATTCTTTTAAGAGTAACTGCCAGTCAACAAAAACACATAAAAGTCTTGTTCCTCATCCTACATTGGTGAGTAGTGACTGGGGTCTTAAAAGCTTTCAAGCTGCCACCTAAGATGCAGCTAATGGTCTCATATCATCAGAAGCGAAGAAGAGTGCAAAATAAAAAAACCAAGGGCATTTGGAAGCAATCACCCCTAGGACATGATAGCCCTTAAGATCAGAAGAACTAGATGGTGCCCGGCTACCAATGCCAACCACTCAGGAAAGGATCAAATCTGGAGATCCTGGATAGAGTGTGAGTGAAAATGTGGAACTAAATCCAAAAACTCAATAATGACCAGAATTACTGGACGGATGGAGTCTAGTGTAGACCCCAATACTACAGCCCTGGGAAACATTCTGGGCCTGGAATAAAACTCACTCCCAGGGGTTGACTCTCGGCCCAATAGTAAATAAGATGTACTCGCACATGACTCAACCCAGGGTGACGCACCCACATACTCTATGGAAATGCATCCCTTGGAGCAATCGACCACGGGGCACCAGAGAGGCAACATTCACACAGAGGAGAGGCAGGACATACAGGAGTGCATGACTACAGGGAGCACGGGGGAGGGGGTGTTACTGGGCAGGGAGGGAAGGAGACTGGAGTAGGGCTGGGGATGGTAAATGGGGAGTGAAACTAAATGTACATGTAATGTTAAATGTGAAACAAACTGCTCTGTAAACTTGCACCTAAAGCACAATTTAAAAAAAAAAAAAAAGTTTTTGCCAGAGACACAAACATTGTATTTGGAGCTTGGCCTTTTTAGGATAATATCAAATAAAATATTTGTGTATTGACACTTCCTTTTTGCCAAGGTTCAGACAGGATGCTGTCTATGAAGAGAGGTGCTCCAGGTTATTTGCTTTTAGCAGGCCCATCTTTATCTACTCCTCCAAGTTAGATCAAGTTTTCCTTTTCAGTGTCCCCATTTAAATCTAGTCTCTGCCTATCCTGCTTTGAAAGAGTTCAGTCAGTAACAGAGAGTATTGTTAATGGCATCATAAAAATGTTAGTTACCCAGGCAAAAGTGTATATATAATTTATTATCTCTATTGTGTACCAGATAATTGTGCATGTATATTATCATTCAGTCCACACAAGTTACAGATGAAAATATTTTATAGGTGAGAACACAAGGTTCAGACAGATTAAATGAGATACCCAAAGTCAAACAACAGAAAGTTCTCACTGTGCTGTCTGGCTCCAGCACCAATGCTATTTTGTATACATGAGAGACTATGTCTGAACTTTATGTTCACACTGATTTCATGGCCAAAAACTTGAGTAAAATCTTCTGGGTTGGGTGGATTGAAGTCAGACAACCCTTTTAAAGAAAGGGATAAGGTGATTCCAGGGGGTTGAACATGATACCTCTAAGGTCCCTTCCCTGTTAGATTCCATAATTACCTGATTTTTAGTGCCCTCTTCCAATTTTCCAAACCTAAAGATAATTATGTCTCATTAACTATGTCTCACTATTTTAGGAGTAGGAGTCCTTAGGTGGCCTAGTTAAGTACTCCACCACCAGCCAAAAGGTTGATGGTTCAAAATCACCCAGAGTCACCTCAGATGACAGGCCTGGCAATCTTCTAAATGGCCACAGCCTTGAAAACCCTGTGGAGCAATTCTACTTTGCACACATGGGTTCCCCGAGAGCTGGAATCTGCTTGACAGATACTAACAGCGACAAAGCTTTACTACTAATTTCTACTAATTATGAAGACAGAGTAAACAGAAAATTGTTCTTCTCAGTTACATGAAATCTTCTCTTCCAAAAGAAAACACAGCAACCCCTAGTCCTTGACTGTATGTAACATTCTGTGTTAATGAGACAAGCTGAAATGTTTCTACAGTCTACCACAGGTTTAAATGTGCCTCCCACCATCAGAATTCCCCAAGACAGAGATAGAGATAGCCTATGGGAACTGGTTGCTTAAAAAATTTCTCTGAAAGTTTCATGCTTCTCAGGATATTATATGAGTTATTTATTATTCAATGAAACTTAAGAGAAAGTCTTTAGCTAAATCCAGTCCCTGTCCCCCACCTACACAACCCTAATTCTAGAATTTATTCAGCAGAAAGATGTTATAAACATTGAGATCCAGACCTACATTTTGGAGACCCAAACCACACCTGGAGAACTGAACAAACTGTTTGTAATTCAACTTATATCTTAAGCAGGTTAAGAGACTTCATGTGTATAATATGTCTCCTATTTAAGCAGCTGCATCATTTATCATGTTCACCTCATTTCTACAACCACCATGTCAAACATGTTCAAACTTTGGTTGGTGCTACCTTTATAACAATTATATAAGTCAGAGTAGGAAGATGCACTGATGCAAATTCAGCTGACTCCAAGGGCACAGCCTGAGAAGCATAAGGAGTAAATTGGAAAATCTACCTTTAAATTCTGCCAGGATGAGCATTGCACTGAACAAGACTGCATTTCCCACAAGACTGATCACATTGTACTGTTTAGTTCCAATAATCCCAGAAAAAACAAAGAATTGTTCAACTGTGTGCATCAGAATCACCCAGGAGGCTTGCTAAAA